>NW_028262346.1:2193333-2509166 GCF_047370975.1 Nipponia nippon
AATAAGTCTTTTTCTTAGCATGCTTCAATAAATAATCTGTAATTGAAAAGATCTTGATGTATCCAGGGTACAGAATGGGAGAAAATATCAAGGGTCTCCTCAGGCATCCCACCTGGAATCCTGCTGCCTCTGATGCCTTGGAAACACATCAGGAATTCTGCTGATTATGTGCAGAGTTATGGAGACAGCCTATTCCCCTCTCTTGTTCTCATTGCCTGAAAAGGAGAAGCTATTGTCTTATCTCCTTAGGCAAGCCCTTAGTTTTGAAAGGACTCAAGACTAAACATAAGTGAGCTGATGATACAAAAATCCCTCATAATCTTTCCTTATTAGAACTGTTTCTTATTTCTGTTTTTTCCCCCAAACCACATACACAGTCACACATACATAGAGATTTGTTTAAAATAATGAACAGGAGAGCTGTAATACTAAATACAGTATGTCTGTATCTGCTCTCTTCAAATATCTTCAGTGTCTTCCTATGAGCATCTATTCCTATCTAGCTGCGGGGTTCAGTCTCTTCTCCCTAGTAATGAGTGATAGAACAAGAGGAAACGGCCTCAAGCTGCGCCAGTGGAGGTTTAGGTTAGATATTAGGAAAAACTTCTTCACCGAGAGGGTGGTCAAGCATTGGAACAGGCTGCCTGGGGAAGTGGTTGAGTCTCCATCCCTAGAGGTATTTAAAGAACGGATAGATGTGGTGCTCAAGGACATGGTATAGATGGACTTGGCAGTGATAGGTTAACGGTTGGACTCAATGATCTTAAGGGTCTTTTCCAACCTTGACAAATCAAACCTGTATTCTCAATGCATTGCCCAGTATAACTTATGCTGCAATCAGAAATGTGTTTCTAATTGTAATTAAGGAAAGTTCAAAGGTGACTTATTTCACCAACCCCATCTAAAGTTGTGCATCCCAGCAAAACCAGAATGGGAGGTGATCATACACTGGGGCATGATCACAGAGCAGTGGGTCAGCAACCTCCCAGAATAATCTCTTCCTTACATCTTACCTTATCATTCCCAAAATAGTGCTAGTGCACAAAACAGTTTTGTCTCTCCCCATCTCCCTTTCAGTATCTTTTTAATGGACTGTAACAACTGTGAAGTCTTTTTATTCCAATGAGAAAATTCGTTTATATGGAGAAGGAAATCAAGATCTGGAAGACAAGTCAGGACGTGGAAATGCAATCTATAATTTCCTACCAAGATAAAAAAGAGACTTCACCATAAATGAGGCAGTGATTTCAGAGATCAAAGATTCTCTACACCAGAATCCTCCAGAGCAGGATCCTCTCTCCAAAAGAGAGCAGTAGAAGACATTTAGAGAAAGAATAAGACAGGCAAAACAACTACAGAGTGATTTCTCGCTGATACATTCCCCCAGCTCCTGGCAGCTCGTGATGTTAGCACTTCCTGAACTGAAACTAACATCCATTGGGCAATATTTAATAGCCTCCCATGGATCAGTTCTTTTTGGATTTGTCTACTGCCTTTTTTAATCCACTTGGAGCCTCAAAAACATCCCGTGGTCATGAGAAACCCAGTTTAACTGTGTGTTGCATGAAAACGACCTTCATGTGTTTTGAATATTTTGTTCAAGAATGTCTTGGATACCCCCTCATTTCTGTATTTTAAGGACTAATGATATAGTGTTCCCTTTCCTTTTTCCATTCTGTACATGACTTTACAGGCCTCTCTGAGAAACCTGACACGATCATCTTTTTCCCAAGCTTCAGAAGCTGACTGTTGAGTCTTTTCTTTTACAATACCCACCCGCAAACACAGATAATTTTTGTCACCTTTCCTGCATTTTTTTTTCTGACTCTGATATATAATCTTTTTTAGAAGCTGTGAGAACTGCAAGCAATATTAAAAACATGGCTGTACGTTACACTTGTTCCAAGACTGCTACCTTACAACTTTGTTTCCCCAGTTTCACACAGGAGGTCCCAAGTTCACAGGAACATACTATTACTGAAGACACTGGGATTTAAAAACCCTCATTCTCAATCTATGGGCTCAGAGTCTGCTTGGTTTTCATTTGTGCAGAGAATGTTTTGGCCCTATGAGCAGTGCAAGAAACCCTCAAGATAAGTAAAGGCTGAGGCAGCTGCTTGAGTGGATCCATCATTATCACTCGAATATGCTCTGTGGATAAACAGAGGCCTTCAGTCCCTGGGGCTGTTAATCTGACACCTTTCATGAAGCACTAAAAGAATTCACTTAAAATTAAAAACAATGCACAGCTGTTTCAATGGATAAGTCGTGCCATTTGCATGAGGATAATGGATAATCAATATACAATGGTGACACAAATTAAATGTAGATTAAACAGTCATTGTTCCACAGCTATGCTCTGTGTGATTTTTCCAGATATTGTGTTAGTCCTGTATTTTCTATTATTGCTTCGAGAAAAATGCATTTTCTTCTTTTGGAAGACGCTGCTTCTTTATCAGCCACACTGGTACAAAATAAACAAATGAGAGTGCTAATTTCTTCTGCTTATCTACCACATCACAGGTCACCTTTTGGAGAGTGGTAGAGATTATAGAGGGAAAGTATTTCTTCTTGCAGTCCTCAGATATTCTTGGTGGAAGAGATTATGGGGATGGGCCACTAATGACAGGGCAGGATGAGTTTACCTAATTTTAGAATTCTAAAAGCTATCTTATTTCAGATATGCTTTCTCTGTATTTAATAGGGAGATACAGACACTTACCCTAAGAATAGGACATAAGGCATACGGGATGATTCATTCCCTGGAGACGTATGTGTCTCTCCACTTAGTACTGAGGGAGCCAAGACAAACTGCTTAGTTTAGGTGTCCAAATTCTAAGTGGCTACAATTATGTGAAATGAATCTTTCTCCTGTTTGTTCTATAAGAGTTGTCTAGTAATATTCAGATTTAAAATAAATCATTCCTCTTTTCAGTTTACCCATACAATGATAATTAAATACTTCAGCATTGTTAATGTATTTAAACTCACAACATTTAGCCAACATTAGGAAACACGGTTACTTCCAATGTAGAAGAGTGTCGTCAGTGATTTATCCAAAGTTACACAGAATGTTTTTGAGGCAGAAATTTTGGACTCATAAAATCTTAAGCTTAGTTCTTTCTTCTCTTTAAGCTTCAGTGGAATTTAGGCACTGAACTCCTATAAACTCCTTTGAAAGAATTATATTGTTATATATAATTAAATTTCACCTAAGCCTCAGTGACAGAGAACATCTGAAAGAGGCAGCTGAAGGAAGAGTTATGCACAGGACCAAAGGTGAAATTTAGACTCTGAATATAGCTCTTAATCATTTCAGATAAGCCAACCAAAAACCATAACTAATAACAAAAAGTAATAATGAACTTCTGTCTAACACACTACTTAACTAACCTCAATTCAAATCACTGACCTAGAAGTATTAAACCCCCTTTCCTGTTACTAATCAGATGAGAGAAACATCCAATGCTCAGAGAAATGATCTTTTTTTCATTTGTTTCACTGAGACAAATTAAGCTCTTTTCAGTCTGTGTGATATTTTTTCACAGGCAGAACTGATGGAAAAAAAAAAACACTTCTTTTTATTTGTCAAAACATTTGAGAGAAAAAAAGGTGGAGGGGGTTAAAAATCAAAATTATTTTAGTCATAGTTCTTAAATTCTGAAGAAATTTTCATCTATTTCACAAAGAAGTTCTTTATCTTGGAAAAGAAAATATTGCAAAGTTCCATTCTCTTTCTATTTAACCCTGTCTTTTTTCTTTCAAAATGGAAGATTTCTGTCAAAGAAAAAGTGAGAAATGTATTTTATTATGATGATAGGTCTGTGAGCTCAGGGCTTGTCCTTCAGTCAGGTTGAAAAGTGTTCCACTCATCCCTGCTACGCGTGAGGACTTGAACATAAACATTTGCAATAAAAAGGCAGCCAGAGACTAAGACAAACCTCAGTCAGACTTGACATTAGATTTTAGAAGCTATTTAATTTTGTATTAACACTGCTTTTTCTTAGAGTCAGTAGTGAAATTTGCACCGACCTCATGGGGAACAGAGGAAGGCCTACACTGTGTACTTCCAAATAGTTCACCAAAAGTCTTAAGAATATATACCCTTGCTTGGGTCTCCTGTTTGCCTGTTTGATCTATGCTGTAATGGGAATGGTTTCATCTGCACTGCTACTAGCCATCTGAGCTGTTCACCATTCCCAAAGAATTTTGCTTTCAAGCTGGCTGCAAGCTGACATTGGCTTTTTGTAATATATTTATCTGAGTGTTTGCTGACAGGGGTGGAGAGAAATGCCAGTTATATAAGTGAGAAAACCTGTTTTACAAGTGAAAATAATGTCTACAATCTGGAAGATTTAAATGAGTCAGACGTTAGGATACACATTTAAACCAAGACCCTGATGATATATTTGAATCCAGCAAACGCTTGCACATGCACGTAATCCTTGGGTAATCAGTGAAGAAATACTCACATGACTTAAGCTATTCACAGGTATGAGACACTGCATGACTGCTCTGTCAAGTGAGAATATTAAAATTTCTGCAAGTGAAGTAGTAAGCACAGGTTCTTACTGAGGGTCACTTACTATCAGCTGCAAAACCAATTGTATGACATGTCCTGCATGGCACACACCATCAGTTAAGCAAAACTGCACTGTGATAGATTAGAAATGGCCAAATAGCAAGGGTTTATGCTAAACATCAGTCAGAATTTCAGCTCTTTAGAAAATCAGAGTTCAGATCAACACACGTCTATTAATATATGGCTTTAAAAAAAGGAGTAGAGATTTAAATTTTATTTATTTTTAATGATGTCTTGCTGTAACAGCAGCTAATTAGAAATATTTAATGCAAGAAAACATTTGCAAGTTAAAATTGTTTTCAGTTTAAATCTTACCATTTGCCAGTACAGAAATGATATGTTAGGCATGTTGCATTCTCTCTCAGTATGATAGCAACTAAAGTGGCTTAAAATTGGATTCATTTATAAAGCTGGACACCATTAATATCACCCCCTGCATGACAGTAATTCATTTCATTCTGGTTTGTCTGCACAGTGGTAGGGGCTCTGGTCCTTGTATTCAGAGCACAGTCCTAATTAAGTATTCATTATAGAATACATATTTTTTCATTTAAGACAGAATATCAAACATTCATGTCTGGTATTAAACTTGTTTACCATTGGACTATTGTTTTATTAATAAACACTGCTATACATGTCAGCACTAACTTCAGGGTCAAAAATAGAGCTGGGTTGAAACTCGACCCTCACATACAAATTTCTTGGGACTTTTTGGAAGAAAAGCTGCAACCTTTACATTAGTATCAACCCCTGTGTAATAAAACCTTGTGAGATTCTTTATTCTACTTTCTGTTTGAATGTACCTGAAAAAGCCTATTAGAGGTTTGTGGTATCAAATAATACTCTATGGCAGATATTTAGATTTAGTTTGATTTCAATCTTGAGCTCAAAAACACAAAGCTACATTTCTAATGCAGTTAATAAATTCTCCAAATCAAGCAGTCTGAGGAAAATTTCTCGATTCAGAGTCAGAATACTAATTTCTGAGCACTGTGTAACAAGAGATGGAAACCCATCCTGCTCAAATTAGTTTGCACTTAGAGTCACAGATGACATCAATCTGTTTTTCTTCTCTTTTCCTCTAATGCTTGTCTGAACCAAATCCCACAGAAGTTCCTCAGCCCAGCTTCAGAGATGTCAGAGGCCAGGAGAACCTCAACAGCATCCTCTGTGCTTGACTTTCCCTGCTCTGGTGCTCCTCATCTCCCCTTGGCTTGGCCAAGCAGCAAAACTCTGTCTCACCTTGACCTTTACAGCAAACCTGGAAGGCATACCTTTCCTGTGAGCTCCTTTTACTGAAACAAGTCCATATGAATTGTGAGTCTGTACCTTGAAAATAGCCTTGCTGGAAGACCTTTCCCAAAGGTAGAATAAAGAAGCCATGGGTACGATTAATCTTACCCAACTTTGGAAATGTAAAAAGTATATTCACAATTCTGTGCTACTTAAAGCTCTTCCAAGAGTCAATGGAAAAAAAAGTACCTTTACAGGATAATGCAGCTGATCCATTTTGTACGAGTGTCTTAGCATGAGGTGAATCAAGGAATATAGGTTTATAATGTAATTAAGGGTGCTGTTAGGTGTCTGAGACATTGTGAGAAGGAATAGCTCTTAGATGCCAGAATCCAGCCCCTGGTTTCTATAATCTACTTTTGGGAAATTCCTTGGGAGCTCCAGGAGACAAGACAAGATTTCCTCATGTTTCACTCATTCTCTCTACCTGTCAGTTCTGAATGGGCTGAGACCTATCAAGGTTAACATGCTTTAGTTTTCAGTGCTGTGTCACCACTTTCTGCATTTTTGGTCTAAAATAAGGCTAGAAAGACAATAGAGATGGTAAATAACTCTACAGTCATCCTTAGGTTTAGAGTATGATGAAGAAAATCTAGACAAATCCCAGTATTTCCATCTTCATCATTTCCGCATAAAGAGACTCCCAAAAGTCTCAGAGGATAAATGTGAAGTAATCTTTTTTTATATATAGAATCTTCAGGAATAATGGAATAAATTCATTATTTGAACAAAAACTCTCCAGCTTGACAGCATGTTTTTCAAATAGCAAAAAAATATATTTGCGTTCTCCTTCTTCACAAAACAAACAAACAAACAAACAAAAACCAAAAAACCCCCAAATGAACAACTTTGAATGGGAGTTTTTGTTTCCTGTACTTGAAAGAAGTTAATGTAAAAAAGAAGTAGAAACTTTATAGGATGATTAAAACCATTAGAAATAGCAATACTTTGAAAAAACTAAGGGAAGAGACTTATTGAGTGTTCTTCTGGGAGAAGTCTTCTGAGTCCTAGAAGACTGGCCATGGAAGTATTTTGAGATCTATTGATTGGATTATTTAAATCTAATCTGGACAAAATACCAGAAAATAATCATAATCAGAGGGAAGACAGAAAATATAATGTGAAGTACAGTTTTCTCTGAAGGAAGTTGTGTTTTGTTGAAAAATCCTTAAAAATAAAGGAAAACTTTTTGGATGAAAAAATAATCAAAAGATAAAATGAAATGATTCTTTGAAATTTTCAGGTTAGCTGAAATGTCAATTTACCGCCTAGATGGAAGTTTTGATGACTAAGATATTTTCATGAGTGCTCCACAACACATTTCAGTCAAAAAGAAACATGTTAGCACAGACCTACTATTCATATTGTTTAAGTTAACCTAGTTCATTTTGGATTAAACAGTCTGGGGAGCACAAATGAGCAGTATCATCAGGCAAAGGGACATTAATGAATGTCTAGTCATCAGAAAAGGAGGAACTGTCCTCAATCTGAATAATATGTGCTTACACCTGTTTTGCAGTCAGACCCTATGGGAGACATTGATTTGAATGAGTACAGACATCCATCATGTAGATACCTCTGGCCTAGTTACCTGAGAGTCCCTTTATAGTCATGAGGAAGATTCTTTCCACCCTAAAACAGATATGTAAAACAGACTGTATAAATTGCATCCTGAAAGCTCCTACAACTCTCCGTGGAGTAAAAGAGAGTCCAGGATGATGTGTTCAAAGGGAGATGATGCTGTAAACGTCTCCCATCTATAGTTAGGTAAGATGAATCCAAGAGGATGTTACTCAGTTCCCTGGAGTGACAACTAGAAGGCACATACATATTTACATCTTCTTAATATAACTTGAAGACTGGGGTCAGCAGTAGGTTAACAAAGCTAGAAAGAAAAGAAAGTAATAGTAATAGAAATGCCTTTATATTACATTGAGTGCAATACACAGAACATGCAGTGTTGCTTGCTATGAAGTCCAGTGTAAGCAGGACACCCATGTACAGCTGGGTCACAATTCAAGACATAGAACCAATGTAATAATGGTACAGCAATGAGAGGATTCAAATGTTTGGTGAGGACACCACAGCTAATGTTTTTTTTTCTTCTGTGGGGTGAGATGCAGTCTATGAATAGGAGAGCTGATGGATTCTGCCCATAGTGAAGATTAGACTATTGAACACTTAGCCAGTGGCAGGGACTTAATTTATTTTGTTTCTCACTTTCATCATGTGTAAAAGACAGTTACCATTCCGAATGGTTCTGTGGTTCTCATTAGAGCTGCAATTCTCTTTTTTTCTTTTTTCTTTTTTTTTTAAGTGACTCATTTATTTAAGGCGAAAAAAAAGGAAACTCGAAGAGGACATTAAAAAATTCCAACTGTAGTGTGGTAGAAATTATTCCAAATTGAAGTTAAATCCAGGAAATAATTTTGAACAGCAGTCAGGAGAAATTAAAATGTCAAATATTTTCCTGCTTTTCAAGACAGAGTCACAAGACATCATAGACACTAGCTACAAAAAACAACAAACCAAGGTTGCATATTGCATTCTATAACCTAATAATATTTAAATAATACATGTTTTACTTGGAGTTAATTCTTTTTCTGACTTAAATGGGATTCAAACTTGTATATCCTTGATCTGCAGGGAAATGCCCAGCAGCTGAGGACTGTATATTCTCAAATGGGCTTCTCTCAATGTCAAGATAAATAGACAGCTATTGCATAATCAAGAAAGCATATTTATTTCACATTGCTTCAGGTAATATATTTAGAAATATGATGGATGCCTCTATTCTGATTCTAAAAGAGGAAACATCTGTCCAAAATTTTTAGGACCAAATATTTCTGGATTGTTTATTAACTCCCTTTATGAAAGAAGCAGACAATTTATAATTTAGTTCACTAGAAATACTGAAAATCTGTAAATGCTTTTTTGGAGTTCTTTGAAGTACTTGGAAAAACACCAACGTTTGGGTTTTTTTTTTTTGGTTTGGTTTGTTTTGTTTTTTTATCAGCCACTATTAATCTATTACGATTTTCCATTTAGCACAACTTGAAACAAATTCCTATTTTTGTCTTTTTTTTTAGCCACTTTAATAGAAATAAAACAAACATACAAAGTTCGTTTTCCTATATTTGCCCACTATAGACAGAAGAATTTGCCAGTTTGTGATAATAAGCATAAATGGCCAGTATATATATTTACACAAAATTTAATCATTTCCCAGTCTGACTTTGTCTGAATTGAAACAAGACAGTACACTTTCATATTTTTACCAATAAAATGTTCAGGGGAGGACAACAGTGCTGCTTTTGTTGGATTGAAATGTTTGTTTGTTTTGATGTATCTTATCTTATATCCTAATCATACATAAAACATTCAAAGCAAAACACTTGAAAAATGAAAAAGCATTTTTGAAATTGTCAAAACAAGATGTTTCAAGTCTATTAAAATTTAGGGATTAATTCCATATTTTTAGCCTAAAAAGAAAAAAAAAAAAACAAAACTCAACAAAATAGATGTGATTTTGAGAAGTACTTAGACCTTGAATTAACTGCATTGTCTGGCAGAAAACCATTCCATCAGCAGAAGTCAGTAGATGTACCTTCTACCTAGTGTTGTTCAGAAAGCATTTCTCAATAGTATTACTAGGCATGGCAAAAGCAAGACATGGTCTGTATTATCTACTCTCTGCAGACAAGATCAGATACAGTAGTCTTGTGACATTTTCAGAAGCAGCTGCCTGTGATCGAGGGAGGAGTTGGATGTAGAATGGATTGACCTTCTAGAAAGCATTCATTGGTGTTGTGTTTTTTGTTTGGTTGGTTGGGTTTTGTTTTGTTTTGTTTTGTTTTGTTTTGTTTTTAATATAAGCAGGTACAAATCCTACAGGCTATAGTAAAAGATGACCAGAAAGAAAAAGTTTTTTGACATCAACACTTACGAATGCCAAAATTCCACATGCGGTCTGTAGAAAACAGGAAAAAAAAGTATAAACTTGCAATAAAAATGTATCTTTTCAGTTCAGTGTGTTCCTCAGATGAGATGTTTCGGAACCCTGGTTCTTCCTGAGACAGTCCTACATGTGGAGTGTAGGAATACGTGAGATTGTGTTTTACTTTGACGAGATGCAGCTGTGGCCTTGAGGCTTGTTACAAACAAGTTTGTGAAACTTAGAGGCAGAAAAATAAGGATGAGATTGGATTCATCCCTGAAAGAGGAATTCGCGCGCACCAGCTTGAAGAACCAATAAGTAACGCTGAAGAGACGCGTGGACGCAAGACAGTAGCCAATGAGATGGGTTTTGCTTGCTCGTGAACGCTAGATCATATTATAAAAGGGATAGATTGTAAAAATAAAGGGTCTTCGCTTGTCTTCGCCTGAACTCATATGCGGAGTTCGTGTCTCATTCCCTTCAAATGGTGACCCCGACGTGATCCAGAGGAGGCAGCGCTGCAAGTAGCGTCCAGAGGGAACCCCAGCTGAACGACTCAAGCTGACGGCAGGACCGCAGCTTTAATCCCTGGACATCACCTTAAGAAACAGGTGAGCAGCTGGGCAGTAATCATGGGAGCTAACATATCAGCTGAAGAAGAAGCTATAGTTAAACTTTTAACGCAGCTATAAGCGAAACGAGGAGTGAAGTATGACGCATATAAAATAAAATTATTACTGAAGTTTGTACAAACGCAAGGGGCTCCCTCTACAGTCTCTGCAGTATTTGATGTGAAAACTTGGGAACAGGCAGAGGAGATGACTTGGGAGGCGGCGTCCAGAGGGGACACCACCGCCACCGAAGTCATGACCACTTGGCGATTAGTGACTGAGACCTTGTGCTCATGGCAAGCTGAAAAAAAAGAAAAAAAAAAGAAAAGAAAAGAAAAAAAAGAAAAAGAAAAAAAGAAAAAAAGAAAAAAGAAAAAAAGAAAAAAGGTACAAAACGCAGTCGCTCAAGCAGCGCAGATAAGGAATGATGAACAGAGTGAAAGCAAGCCCCAAGACAAGGAAGCTCTTATAGACTTGGGGAAAATGAAAAGAATGAGAACTTGGGTGAAACAAACAAGGGAACAGGACTCAAGACCGCCTCCCCCAAGTTCCATTCCAATGAAATCCACTCCGTCCTGTCCCCCGTGTCCGATGCAGCCGCCCGCGCCGCAGGCTGTACCACAGCCTGAGCGAGCCTTCGACCCCCGGGATCGGTGGGAGCAGCTCCGTAGGGAAGCGCTGAAAGATGGAGAAACCGCGGGGTTCGCGTTTCCGGTGCGGGTACAAGATAACAGACCAAATGAATGGATCCCCTTTCAATGGGATCTGATTAAGGAATTAAGGAAAACCGTCACTGCATATGGTTTAAATACGCCGTTTTCTCCTTCACCTGCTCCTATGCCTTCAACACCTCTGCTAGACCTTCCGATCCCTGCAATCAGTACCCCTCCACTTCCCTGCCTGCCCGCCCCAGCCCCTGCTGCGTCGGCACTCGTACCGCCTTTCTCTACTGCTTCTAATGCCGATACTCCACAAACCCATAATCAATTGCCGCCCGAGGAATGGGGGGCGTCAGCTGCCTGCTACAAGGTGGCAAAAGATTAGACACCAAGCATTGCAAGCGGGGGATACAGCTTTTTGTTCAGCGATAGCGTGTCCCATCATACGCAGCAATGCAAATGTCCCCGATGAGCATGAACCTTTTGTCTATAATGTTTTAAAAGATCTACAACAAACAGTTGCCGCACATGGACTGGGTTCTCCTTTTACACAATCCCTGCTACGGGGAATATTTACAAATGAAATAGTACCATTTGATATATGCACGCTTACTAATCTTATATTGACCCCAACGCAAAAGATGATCTTTGAAAGCACCTGGCGTACCGCCTGCCAAAACGCTACAATTGTTAATATGCAGCATCAACAAGGCGACCCTTTACAAGGGGCAGGACTCCCACAGCTTATGGGGGATCCGCCGTTAAATCACCCAACGTTACAGGCACGATTACGACCAGAGATATTAGCACAAGGCAGAGACCTTGCTTTACAGGCATTACTAAGAGTGCCAGATGCTGGAAGAGCGACAAAATCATTTACATTAATAAAGCAAGGAAGAGGAGAGGGATATGTCTCATTCTTAGATCGTCTTAAAGAGGCTTTGGAAAAACAAGTCAAAAATGCAGAAGCAAGAGAGGTCCTACTCCTAAAATTAGCCTTTGAAAATGCGAATACGGACTGTAAAAAAGTGCTTTTGCCTCTAAAAAAATCCCTCCTTAATGGACATGATAGAAGCTACCCAAAAGGTGGGGTCAATGTCCCATCATATGGAAACATTAGCTACAGCTTTTGCCACCACAATGAAAGTACAGAAATCATGTTTCTTCTGTGGAAAAACTGGACATTTTAAAAGAGATTGCCCACAGCTAAGAAAAGAGATACGACGAGCTCTAAACAGATATGGACTTGAAATAGCCCCTGAAAAGGTGCAAAAAACCCAGCCTTGGAAATATCTGGGCTGGAAAATCTTGCAACAAACAATTGAACCTGCAAAAACAAAAAGGGGGAACGCCAGGAGCCACTCCAGCAGACAGACTAAGTAAAGCCGTGTATGTGTTAAGCTACCTGAATATGTCTGAAAATAATATTCCAGTTATTATCTCTCATTTTCTGTCTCTTCAATCAAAAGATTTAACAGCCACACCACAGAAGGCCCGAGTTTTTACAAAATCGCTACAAACAGGTATTTGGGAAGGTCCTTTTGATCTACTAACCTGGGGCAGAGGGTATGCTTGTGTCTCAACAGATGTAGGACCTAAGTGGGTACCCGCAAGGTGCATAAGACCGGCTCTTGCATCGGATAACAAGAACGAACAGCAGAAGACACTGAACTCTGAGAAGACTGATGGGGAATGACTTATCAGATAACTCCAAATTAATCCATAAAGCAATCAAAGATTTGAAGTTAGCAAATTACAAGTCAGTGATGGATTTGGTTGGTTGAATCACTTACTAACAAGTTGGGGAATTGGTGGGTGGATAATGTCTCTAATCAAAATGGGTTTTTTCTTGTTACTAATATTTTGTGCTATAATAATGATAGTTTCTTGTCTAGTGTCTTGGGTATAGAAAATGCTATAGAATATGATTAAACAAGCTTTTGTGATAGAAAAACAAAAAGGGGGATTTGTAGGAATACGAGAGATTGTGTTTTACTTTGACGAGATGCAGCTGTGGCCTTGAGGCTTGTTACAAACAAGTTTGTGAAACTTAGAGGCAGAAAAATAAGGATGAGATTGGATACATCCCTGAAAGAGGAATTCACGTGCAACAGCTTGAAGAACCAATAAGTAACGCTGAAGAGACGCGTGGACGCAAGACAGTAGCCAATGAAATGGGTTTTGCTTGCTCGTGAACGCTAGATCATATTATAAAAGGGATAGATTGTAAAAATAAAGGGTCTTCGCTTGTCTTCGCCTGAACTCATATGCGGAGTCCGTGTCTCATTCCCTTCAGTGGAGCTCAGTTTATAGCTCACTTTTGATTGCCCAGTTGAGATCTAAGCTTCTTGGACCAGAAGAGAAGTTCTTTCCAACAATGACGACTATATGTTTCAGGCTCCCTTCTGATTAGAAGAACAACCAGGGGCAACATTGTTTTCTCCAATCTGCTTTTCATGTCTCTCCTTGCTTTCCAGGCCTTTGTGGCAATGCGCTGCAATCTCACCATCCTCTGCTAGATCAAGTTAATGCTCAAGCACAGAATATGCCATAGAGATTGCCTGTGACAGTAGAAAGCCTCCCGTACCACGGCAGTAAAAAATTTTTTTTTGTCCTTCATCTGTGCCTTTAGACATGGGAGTGAGAAGGAAATTTTCCAGGCTATTTATTTATAACAGGCAAAATGAGCTAGAAAAATGTCCTAGTTATTGCAAACCTGGGAGAAAAGGATATGGTTTGAATATGACTGAATAGAAATGAGGGCACACAAACTCAGTGAAGAGAAGAGATGTTACAGTGCTTAGCAATAATGGATACAGTCTCATTTTCTGACAAACTGGTATAGAATATAATCACAATGTGAGCTCCATAATTAAAGCAAAGATAGCAGTGACATTTTTATTGTATATTTCAACTGCTGAATAAGTTCCTTTTTTTTTTTTTTAAAACTCATACAGAAACTATTCATTTTTGCAAGCAGGAACAACCCAGCTAGTGGAACTCTTAATTGCATGCAGCTCTGTGCCAAGAAAAACTCCAATCCAGTGAGTCTGTTTTGTTAAGTAGCAATGGTGAAACTCAGAGGTTTGGTTTTGAAGTGTGAATATTTAGATACAAAAAATGCATCATTCAAAATGTATTCCAAAAATCAGACTCTGTCCCTTGTTCTGAATGGGATTTGTATCAGTTCAATTTTTAGCCACACAATATGCTGTGTTTTACTGTCTTGCCGAAACAAACTAAATGCCCAGTTTTGATAATGGTAGAATCATAAAAGGAAAAAGAATATGGAGACATCATTTAACCAGAAGTCAAAGTGAGAATAACTAAAACTCAACCATCTGCTTTTGGGAGCAGAATGGTTCTTTGACCATTCTACTCATTTATTCCAGTTCTTGCCTTTCTAAATATTGAATTTAATCTCCTGCTCTGTCATTAGTTCTTATCCTGCCTTCAGTAGACATAAAAAATATTTAGCTTGTTCCTTTTCGCAGAAATATTTTTGTAAATTTGAAGAGTTTCAGTATATTCTACTCATTGCATTTCTAGACTACCAACTATAGTTATTTTACTTGCTTTTCTCAGCCCACCTTATCCAGATGGCTATTCATACAGCTTTCTCTCTTCTGGAGTCTTTCTATCTGGAAAGAAAGGGGTTCTCTGCATAAAAGCATCCTTCCTTTAAGATAACACCCCCCCCCCCCCCAAAAAAAAAAAAAAGACAGAGAATACTAAGCAGCAAATACTTCTGAAAGGCACAACTTCCTGCCAGGTATCTCAGATGAGGCATTTCATTTAGGAGGGAATAAAGAATGAAGAAGCACAAGCAAAGATAGATTAAATGGCCTGCATGACATTATATGGAAAAGATGTAGCAGAAGTGGAGAAAAGAAGCCTGGGCTTCTAAATATCAAGCTCTCATAACAATGATTCCTGTAAAGTTTTCACTGACTGGTCACACATAGCTGAAACTTGATGAAGAGATCTCCAGGTTTTCTAAGCTCTAGTGGTGGATTGGAAACATCCTGAAAATACCTAAAACGCCTTTTGTTCTGGTGTATTCTGGCCTTATTTTACTGTCTTTCTGAAATCAGGAATCATCTACAAGTTAAAAAGGACAACGCATACAAATAAAGGTTGAGATTGTCAGCTCAACTGACAGTGAAAATAAATTAATTACTCTGCTGAAAAGTTTAACAAATTTTCTGAGTTTCCAAAGTAGCTTCAGTTTTTCTGTAGGAGATTTTTTTGTTTGTTTCTGATATTTCAGCCAGTTCTTATTTTATCTCAACTGTTTTTTTCCTTTCTTAAAATCCCTTGAGAAAATTCCCAATAAAAGAATAAATCTGTCACATGAATTGATTTACAGCACAGCAAGATCATGCTTTTAGAGATGTCTTTATTATAGGAAAATTAATTTCTCAAGCTACTTAACACAGTTCTAGTAAAAGCCTTCCACCCTAGGGAGTGCAATGAGCAACAGTACCTGTGCAGGAAGTTTATCAATCTGTGCTTTGTTTACTTTTTCCAGGGAACATCTTTGGGTTGCAGCATGGAAAATATAGATGCAAACTTCTCAGAACTGTCCCACCCAGTATTCCATTTTTTCTCTGTTCCTGTTGCCCAAAGATAGATGCTGTGGTCCAAGAGTAACTGCTTGCACCAATTTTTTTTTTTTTTTTTTTATTAAGCAAATAAGGATCTCCCAAATATTCTGGCCTCTTCTATGACTCGGAGCACAAGGGTAAGTTGACATCATGGCTGAATTATATGTTTCAAGCACTAAATGGCCTTATATTTTATAGATATATATAAAATCCAAACTTAGGTCCTTTATCTTCTTCCCCAGATTTTCTATATCAGATGATTCCACAGGATAAACAGTGTCATAGATTCATAGAATCATTGGTTGGAGTGGACCTCTGGAGGTCATCTAGTCCAGAAATCAAGGCAGGCTCTACTAGTCATCACCAGGTCAGAGCACATGGGGCTATGAATAGCCACATCTGGAAAGTTTCCAAGGGTGGAGACTCCACAGCATCCCTGGGTGATATGTTCCAGTACTGCATCCCTGGTCTGATGAGAAAGTTTTTTCCTAATGTTCAGTCTGAACATCCCAAACCACAAGTCATTATCCCTTGGTATACCACTTGCTGGAAAAAGTTTGGCCTTTTCATCTTTATTACTGCCCATTAAGCAGTTGTAGAGTGCAATTAGGTCAACGTGTCTGTCGTGGTTTAACCCCAGCCAGCAACTAAGCACCACACAGCTGCTCGCTCACTTCCCCCCGGTGGGATGGGGGAGAGAATCGGAAGAGTAAAAGTGAGAAAACTCATGGGTTGGGATAAAGACAGTTTAATAGGTAAAGCAAAAGCTGCGTGCACAAGCAAAGCAAAGCAAGGAATTCATTCACTACTTCCCAGCGGCAGGCAGGTGTTCAGCCACCTCCAGGAAAGCAGGGCTCCATCACGCGTAATGGTTACTTGGGAAGACAAACGCCACCACTCCAAACGTCCCCCCCCCCTTCCTTCTTCTTCCCCCAGCTTTATATACTGGGCATGATTTCATAAGGTATGGAATAGCCCTTTGGCCAGTCTGGGACAGCTCTCCTAGCTGTGCCCCCTCCCAGCTTCTTGTGCACCTGGCAGAGCATGGGAAGCTGAAAAGTCCTTGACTAGTATAAACGCTATTTAGCAACAACTAAAATATCAGTGTGTTATCAACACTATTCTCATGCTGAATCCTAAACACAGCACTATACCAGCTACTAAGAAGAAAATCAACTCTATCTCAGCTGAATCCAGGACAATGTCTTCACCAGAAAAGTTGTGAAATGGGGCAATAAATCATAATTCAGTAGAAATCACAATTAAAAAAAAAAAATATCTGCCATGGAAAGAATTATATAACAACTATCAGAATGTCAGATCAATTACAATGATCTTCATGGAGTCATGCTGACTCCTCTTGACCTTTCTATATTTTCCATCTGAGTAAACCATCTCTTGTCCTCAAAGATGCAGCCAGAAACCTCAGGAGATCAAATCTCCTTCAGGACCTTTTCTAGTTGAGATGGAACCAGCTTAAACATGAACCATGGCAACTTCATAAATATTTTTGGCAGTGTACAGCTTTTTCATATACTTTAGCTTGTAATTAAGATTTGTCCAGCCCAGGAGCTGTCACTTTCTGGTTCCACAGTCCAACTTTGCTGATGTTTTTTTGTAAGATCAGTGAACATTTGCCTTAAAAAGAGCTTGGGTCCTTCAGTAATGGGTTTATTGAGAGAAGTTCTGTGGTCCATGTGTGTGCATTCAGGACCTTGCTACTAGAAGAAACTGGCCTTAAATTCTGTGAAATGTTTAAATCATAACTATCACATCAGCAGCCAGTGGCATCCACATTGCCACTGATCTAATCCCATCCACTTCTCTTGAGCTGTACCACAGATTAATCAGAACAATTTTTCCACAGCTATTAGCAGTCAGAGGAGATCTATTGTTGTTGGTTAGTGGGAACCTTATGTCCAGAATGTCAACAATGTTTTGTATAATGATTTTAAAATATGATCAGTGCCTTTTTGCTCTATGTTAATCCTTATAAAATTAACAAATTATGTTTCCACTGCTGTTAAATTAGCGGTGCAGTTTGCCTAATAAAATATGTTTTGCTGGCTTGGTTTTATGGGCAGAGTAATAAACTACAGTTTTCAAAAGCAGCTTGATACAGTACAAGAAAAACCTTTACAAGTTTCTACTTAGATTCTAGTAGAAAATAATAAGGCACAGATTATTTTTAGATTAAAGACCATATGTTAGACAATAGACATTTTGGAAAACACTGTGGTTTTCATAATTGCATTCAGGTGCTATTTTCATATTCTGCCCTACAAGTGCAAGATATTCACTTGTCAGTTATGGGTGGGAAGAAAGAATTTAGATATACATAATGTGCCAAAAAAATACAAAGAGCTATTAATCTGCTGTGATTTATTAAATTCTTAATCGGTTTTTATATGCCCTCCTCTCCCTACTCCTGAGACAGAACAGGAGCAGATTTCCTCTTGCTTATGATTTCTGTTGCTTTTTTCCACCTGTACATTTAATTTTTCCAGTCAAAATACTATGAACCAAAAAAGAACAAGAGGGGAAAAAAAAGTAGCTATCTTCTGCTTTTTCACAAAAAATAAAAATAAATCCATTGGCAAATAAAAAGCCAGATTTTTTACAAAATTAAGATCTCCTTATAAAAGGAATCACAAAGAACAAATCTGTGTCTGCCTGAGAGATTAGCTGTTCTTAAGAAAGTGAATAGAAAAAGTAAATAACTCAAAGGAAATGGTGGCTGAATCTTGACAGACTCTGAGTTTGGTCTTGATTGAGACTAAATAGCTCAGTGGCTCTAAATCTTTCTCAGTTAGTCTCCTAAAAGAGTATTTAAGCACATGAATGAAACATTTCATTTTTTGGTGGTGTAAACACAAGCAGCTTTCAGGTGCTGAATCAAAAAATACCAGGGTGGACCTAACTTTAGACATCTGCAAGTTAGGGACATTCACTAAGTTCACAGTCTGGTGTCTTTTCCTGATCAATGGAGAGAAACAGCCCTTCATGGAGTATTTTATCACTTTCAAAGATATGTGCTTACAATATGTAATATGAATCATGTACTTAAGCACATCACCCTCAACTGTCTACTGAATTTTCTTAGACAACTAACTTAGTTTAGCTTGGAAATTATTAACTTGGAGATGCTTACAGTTAGGCAAAAATTATATACCCTCCTTAATGCTTTTAAAATAGGCATATCCTTAAATCCCTTTGCAGTCTCCTAGGGGATTTAAACATATTTCTGTGGAATTCTTTATTGATTAAATTGCAGTTAATCAACTCCTTAAGCTAGTTTTTTGAAAGTATCTGAGGTTTGTTTGTTTGCTTGGTTTTTTTAGGTAACCATATTTCAGTCAATGAATTGAAACATTTTGATCTTTCTCCAAAGTTTCTTTGAAAAATCGGATCATCATCTCAAAATTGGTGCAGAAATCTTACAAGACCCTGAGAAAAGAAGTTTATCTTAGCTTGTAAGAGGCTTGTATTTTATTTTTTTTTTTCCTAGAGTTATGACACATGGGATAATCTGCCAAAATGAGAAGTTGTGTGGTAAAGAGAAATAAGTTTAAAATGAGAACTTTCAATTCAGACTGAAAATGGGCAGCATAAGGACAATCTACATGATCTTTTCTGACTGCTCATTCACCTCTACACCTTTTTCCTTATTCAGAATTTTGTGCAGATGAGAAATGGAATTTATCTTGAATTGGTTTGGTGATTTAAGATACTTTCCTTAAGATAGGAGCCTGGCTGCAGACTGGCTTTTCCCAGGCTTCACAGCTTAGAAACAACCTTTTATATGGTGATAAAATAAAAAGTGTTCCCTGACCACCAGAATTTAGAGTATCTTGTTGTAATGATTTCTAAATTTCTACAACAGCTTAAATAGCAGAGCCTTGTCCTTCATCAGAAAACCCTTTAACC
This sequence comes from Nipponia nippon, assembly GCF_047370975.1. Lineage (NCBI taxonomy): Eukaryota > Metazoa > Chordata > Aves > Pelecaniformes > Threskiornithidae > Nipponia > Nipponia nippon. The sequence goes on from NW_028262346.1 coordinate 2,212,950, forward strand.
TATTGTGCTGGACTTCTCTGAAATATGGAAGATATGAGGACACAACTTTTTAGAAAAAGCAAGGTTTTGAGTTTAGTTTAACAATGTACTGGACATACGTTTTAATCATTAGATAGAATAGAATCAAGATTTTCTACACATCTTGCAGGTCTTTAATGTGGGCTAGGTGATGAACTAGATTTAGAATCATAGATACATAGAGTTGTTTAGGTTGGAAAGGACCTTTAAGATCATCAAGTCCAACTGTTAACCTAGCACTGCTATGTGACTCCAGGCAGCACAGAAGCAAACATCTAGCTCCATAATAGATATTAGTTGGTGAAGGAAAAGATGAGTCTTTAGGCTAGTGCTAGAGATTAGGGGACCTATGTTCTTTGTTCAAGCATGACTGTATTGTCTAAAAATAATAGTATTTAGAGACATTTTATCTAGGTTAACAATATAATTCTAAATTCAATTTTTTATTATATAAGACTTAAATTTATTTGCAATACTGAGAACAAGACAATTATGGTAAAGTTAATAAGATTTATGAATACTGTTTCTTCAGGTATAGGATCCATGGAATGTTGAGATGTATACAAAGCAGCTGTTTATACCAGAAATTTTGTAAGAGTAGGAAATCACAGCTCCATCAGGGTCAACTTTGCAAATAGTTTTTCAATGGTGCTAAATCTGGTACTAAATGACAATATGAACATCAACCAACATTTCCCTTCAAAAACATCCCTGTTTCAGACAAGCTTACATAATGCTACATGCAAGATGGGTATGTCATGAAAGTACTCAATTAAATAACAGGAAATAAGATCATTACAACACCAGTTACTACCTGAATGACACATTTTTTTCAGTAAAGCAGAGGTAAATGATTAGGTCTTTTTCCACACATGGAGGTCAGTTTTCAGAAGGAATATTCAAAGGAAGGCTGTATCACCCCTCAAAACAGACCGTGAGGTGGGAAGAAAATGTACGGATTTTGCCAAGAACCGGGTCAGTTTCCAGAAGGACCTTGCAAGTATCTTTTACTGTTTCTTTCCTTTATGGATTTTATTTCCAATTTTGTAAAGAGATATCTTACCCTGACCCTTGCTGGAGTAAACTGGACTTACTATTCTTAGTAAATCTTTTAAGTAATAAAAAGTGATCTCAAATTTATCTGGAAAACATTGAGAACTCTTTTTCTTAGGGATCTGTGAACTGTGAAACTCTTTATAAAAGTGTGTCTTGAGACGTTTGTGTCCTTTTGTATGTGTTACCAAAGCGTTATCTAGAAAGAAACAGGAAGTGAGAAGAAAATTAGGACCTGATAATAGTTACGTATATTATAACCACTAACAGGACATTTAAAGATCTATATTGCTGGTTTTGGTTCTGTGTAGAAAAGTTAAGCTGAGATTTGTTTTATGTTGTCCGTTTGAAACTTATATCCATCAAGATTTTCATTGATTTCATTTTCTTTGCGCTTTACCAACATCAGCTGTATTGATAGAACAGCTGTGTATAGCTCCAAATAACTCCTGCAATAAAGCAAAAGAAGAAATACATTTTGCTCCATCTAAAGCTTGTCTCCCCAGTTATGTTTCTCAAAAAGGAAACCTAGCTTCTATAAGGCGATCTCAGTGTCTTTAAGGGGAAATTCCAATTATCAGGCAGGGAATGAGCAGTGGCTGGAATAAAAGAGGTGGCTTAGGGAGAGAGATAATACACTGCTTCGTTCCTGAATAAAACAGATCAAACAGTAGAAGATTCATTCCTGCTTGTGAATACAGGTACTAGACTCATTTAATTTAAGTTACTGATTATAATTTCCAAATTTCTTCAGGGGTTGTCTGCACCTGAATGTAATGTGGGAACTGGAGGCACAGAGGGGAGGCTGGAGAGCACTCTGCAGGTGTAGTAACCATATTTCCTAGCTTCACAAGAGCAGCTCAGGTCTGGAAGCACTGGTATAGTTATAACACAGATAGAATCTGGACCCAGGTTAATGAAGACTGTGTGGATTTACTGGTTCGAGGCCCACTAAATCATAATATCCACTTTGTGTTGTATTTTGCTGTGTGGGCATGCACTACATAAACTCCACTGGATATACAGGCAGTCAGCTGAGGTGTCACAATTTCCATAATGAAGATACAAGAAAAGTAGCTCAGATGCTTTCCTGGAAAACAATTTCAATGATGTCATATCAGCAAGGCATAGGTTGCAATATATGTAAACCCTGTCCTTGGGAAAACATTCCATTTCCTGGGATGTTGTAGGATGTGATTATTACTGGGGAAAGGTTCTTGGCTCTAAATCTAATGTCAAGTTCTCCTGGGTAGGTTAGATGTTTATGAGGGCACCCTTTTTATGTATTTGGTGATATGGAAATCCTGAGTGCATAACTCTAAGGCTTAAGCAGCAGAATGCTGGAAATGTAATACTGGATTTCACACTGAAGCAATGCCTGAACACCTTTAAGAACCACCCTTACATGACTTCAGAAACGTGTACCACTTGCTTTCCATGAAATATGTGCTCCTAACTCACAGACACACCTCAGTAGGTGCTAAAATAAGTGAACTGAGTTTCTGAGTCCTTTTACTCAAATTAATGACAGCTCTTGGCCAGACTTCAGTAAATAAGCCATTTAGGATCCTAAGCATGGGTTTAGAAGACTACTTTTAAGCATTCATTAAAACAAACAAAAAACCAAAACTGTTAGTCAAAATTCTTTAACATTCTATTAATTGTTGCCCGTGTCTTTGTGAAGAACTCCCGGATACTTCCAAATTTCACAAAATAACACAAATTTCAGAAGAAATTTTAGCATGTCTGGCATTTTATACAAACAATACATTGCTAGCTTACTTTTCATATGCTTATTCCTTTTTTTAATGATAAGGGTTCAGTTGTCAAATTAATGAACAATATTTCACCACATGATTTAGATGAATGCTACACAATATGAATAGCAAATCGTTGAAGTGAACTGTTCATATGCAAAGCCTAAATGAAAAAAAAATGCATCTAATTACTCATTGTAATAATTATAATTATAAGGCTGACTGATGCATGATTGACTTGTGACTTGTTCACACACACAAAATCTTTAAATCATAATGCAGGCATTCAAATACTCAGATTCTATATGATTATACAGATTAAATACAGAGATGAATAAAGAGAATATGAAAAAATCATCAAAATATGTGTCAAATACTTCAACAAACTCTATTGCTTTCTCAGTGTCATTTATGAATAAAGACAATTTGAACCACCTATTCCTCTCAAAATATTCTAGTCAGTGCAATTTTTGTAGAAATGTCTAGAAAAGAGCAGAAATAGTTATATTTCAGCTACACTGCCAAACACATTATATTTTCTTTTCCTCAAGGAAATGCAGTAATAGGTATCACACTTAGCATAAAAGTGATCATGCTAATGAGATGATGTCATGTTTGTTATCATTATTCCAAGGACTATGTTAATTCATTCAATAAACCTCCTGTGAACAGTGTGTGGTGGCCGCCCTCTTGGTTACTACAGCAGTGATTTAACCACGGACAGCCAAAGCTAAACACCTGATTTGTTACTTCGTGTCCTAGAGTTACACTGCTGGAGATATAACAAGGCAAGTCCTATGTAGGTCACCAGAGAGTGGGGTCTGTAACTAGAACTGGATGAACACTTGGTTTATCCATCTAGTAAGGACTTCTAATATTTTGAAAGAGAAATTTACACCAAGCATCAGGAGAAGTCGAAACCTAAAAAAGGAAAAGGAAAAAAAAGTGTGGGGAAAAAAATCAAGTCAACTGAAGAAGCTTTTCTGATAGCTTTTTTTTTTTTTAATGGCTTTTTTGCCTCTTTTTATATTTAACAAATGATAAATGCATACTTACTCCTAAACAAAGGAATATGTTTAAATGAAAATACTGTAGGTTTCATTTTAGAAAACATGTTGAAATATGTTCTTCTTGCAATTTCAGTTCCTTTTTCTCCAACGTGCCCTAGGAAAAAGTCTCAAGAAAGCAAGAAACTGATTTCTTCTGAAAAGAGTCATAATTCATAATTAAACAAAATTATTTCTTTCAAAACAACCTGGCTTGCTCTATCTGTAAAACACACTCTTCAGTGGGTTACTTATCTAACAAAAATTTGGTGCTGAAAAAATAATTAGATATTTTCTGAATCTCTGTTTGAGTAGAGCAATCATGCAGGTAATCAATATTTGTTTCTTCCCTCTAATCAATCTGTGTCCTGAGTGCTTTGGTAGATATTATAGACAGGGAACTCTTCCCCTTAAAATCTTCTTAACAGGAGGACAAAGGAATTATGATGAGAAAGTACACGTGGTTGCAGGATATTTTGCTCAGATATGATTCCCACTTTAGCAATTCAAAAAAAGAAGGATACTTGCATGCCCATCAGTGTTTCAGATACAATAGAATTACTCTGTATTTGAATCAAAGTGAACGAGAATTAAATTGGACTTTTAGTCTTTATATTCAGCTATAAAAATGCCAAGCTTACAGAACATACAGTATGATTTACTATTACTACTGAATAGTAATTCCTTCCAGGACTTATACAGTACATTTCTCCCTAGCTATTGGAGCAGAATTTTATTAAAAAGGGGAAAGTAAAAAACCCCCAAAACCCTCTTCACCTCCCCATGTCCTCATTAGTGGTTAATGGGATTCGTTCCATTGTGCTAATGTGTTAACTTTGCACTTTTCTTTCATAGTTTCCTGTGCTATTTTGCATTTTCAGGTTGAGGTGGGTAGCAAAATGATTCAGTCTCAGAGGCAAAGAGAATGTAGTGACTTGGATAATCTCAGTATTTTGACACACTGGCCCTTCGGGTTTAGGAGTGGAGGACATCTGCAGGGAGAAAGAAAAAACACCCCCCAATAACTTTAAGTGATATTGTGCAATTCCACCACCTCAGCCCCTCACTTTGGCATAGACTGTGCCATTGAAACAGAGCAGATAAGCTGTCCCAAAGGCATACCTGCCTCTTCTGCCTCTTTATGCAGGGTTATTATCCTGCTAATTGATCTGCAATTCTTCCCTATACCACCAGCCTGCAAACAGGAGCAAGCTCCTTCCTAACACTGCTGAATAAGTTACCGCCTGCAAGCAGATATCAAAGTTTAGATATACTTAACTTTGTGCTTGGTTGTCTAATGTTATATCTAACTGAACTGCCAAAGTTAGGAGTATAATTGTCCTCCTTAGCTGCTGAGGAGAGAGAAATTCCTCCAGAAGGTGACTATCCTGTACACCTTCAGCACAGGTTATAGGATGCAGTGAACAGCTCTTGGAAGTGCTTATCACTTACTCTTAAAATTAGAGGGAGTCAATACAACTGGTCAAGATTAACTTTCTAATTCTGAGGGAGTTATTTTAGTAAGATTAAGTCAATGGCTTGATTTCACATTAACAAGAAAATAATGTTTTTCTATAAACTGGAAGCTTGTGTTATGAAATTAATAAAGCACTGTAAAAAATTGTTAACAGGATAACTGACTGCAAATCATAGCCTATGATAAACACACAACTATCACAGGACATGAGTGGAAAGAGGAAACAGAATTTCATATTCCACAGTACTGGAAGCAAAAGCACCTTACTTCCCTGTTAAGAAACAATGGCTAGACATGATCAGTAGGAAGGAAAAGAAAATTAAAAAGTAAAAGCAAGAGGTCAAACAAGGGCTTGCAAACTTAAAGAGCTTGAGAATCCTGTCCAATGAAAACAGCTCCTGTGAGTCTGAGTTGCATGGAATCAGGTCTGAGCTGCACGTGGAACACTAATTTTGTTCTATCTGCCTGCTCAATATATAAATATGTGTGTGTGTGTATATATATAAAATAAATATGTATGTATGTATATAATTTCAAAACAACAACTTCCTATATTGGTTTGAAAATTATTTGTGGAAAATATTTCATGTAAATTGATGGATAAATATATTCAGAGGGACCATAACAATTTCATAAAATATCTGTTGACAAACGAAGGGACTATGCTCAATCACCACAAGTATGTCAGCACCTGAGAACCTCAACATAGTAAGAGAACCTCAACATAAGAACAAACTAACAAACTTAAACCAACAAAAACATTCTTCTCACCTGAAGTAAAATGACATATTAATGAGCTAGCAAAGGTAACAGACTTTACCAACATTAGTTCACAAATTTCCCTTCGATGTATTTTTCTCAATTATTTTCCTCTCCAAGTTTTTGGTTTAGAATTTTTGCTCCCAGAATTTTTGCATTCCCCCCAGCTTCCATTGTATTTATTTAATTATCACTCTTTGTTTTTTGATTCCAAACACAACAAAAGCACAAAATATTTCTGACTTGGCTAGACAGAGTGAACCAAGCCTTGGAAGTGTAGAGGTGTACCTGTGTGGATAGAAACTTTCAAGATATATTTAATAGACCGAAATCTAAATCCTCAGCTGATAAGCAACACAATGCTGATTCACATCATCTGAGTCTCTAACACCAAAGCTGAAGAATGAGCACCCTTTTAAATTTTTGCACACTTATCCGAATTGAAAATGTGATCCAAGATCAAATACATGTCAATATCTCTGAAAACATATCACACTCCAGAGGATGCCTGGAACCCCATTAATCTCTTATCAATAAACAGGATCTTATTTCTGCTATGAAAAAATGATTAGTGACCCTTGATGTGGAAGACAGAAATCAAGGGCTTCTGAATGAAGACAATAAAACTGGTTTTAGGAATGCTTGATATCTATTTGGACTGAAAAGAGGATGAACCAGGACTGCTGGTGCTGGAACCTCTTTGCTTTGCAAAAAAAGCTATTCTTTTTAGAGGAAAGGAAAAGCTCCTTCCATGGACAAGGGTAAAGCAACATGTTTGGTAGGTTCACTGCAGAAAACAGACATTATTGGAAAGAGCAAGGCCACAAATACTGGAGCATATACAGTGATAAAAGGAGAGCATATAAATAAAGTGCAGGCAGCTGAAGACAAAAGCTATGGACTGATAAAAAACCCTCAGTAAAATTAGTAACTGTCCTTGATAATAGTAAATATTACACCCGTTTTGCAAATATGAGTTACTCTTTATTGGCTGCATTGAACAATAAGTACCTTGTCCCAATTAAATACTTTAAAAATTAATTGTGCACACCCAATTTCCTGTCCCATTGCTGTCACTGCATCACTGTTGCATGAGGTACATGTTTATAGCTAAATGTCCATCTTACCAAGGGATTTAGAGTAACATGGTTATAAATTTTAAAAGAAGCTCTGAGAAGAATATGAAACAATAACCCCAGTCCTAGTGCTTCTTTTTTTTTTTAGTAATCTCTCTCTGTTTTAATAAAAAAGAATCTACATTTGAAGTGGAGGCTTGGCAGTTTGCAGCTAAATGAACAGAAGCAAAGGCTTTTTGGGGAGAAAATTAACTGATGAAAATTTCTATGGCAAAGTGTACGAGGTAATAGCATAGAAGATGCAGATTCCGGGCTCTGTGGTGTGGCTCTATTAAATTTACTGCTGTAAATGCTTGAGGGAAGACAAGAGTTCCTCTAGCCATGTGTCCCCCAGCTAGCAACTGAGCACCACACAGCTGCTCACTCACTCCCCCCCGGTGGGATGGGGGAGAGAATCGCAAGGATAAAAGGGAGAAAACTCGTGGGTTGAGATAAGAACAGTTTAGTAATTGAAGGAGAATAAAATAGAACAGTTAAATAGGTAAAGCAAAAGCTGCACATGAAAACAAAGCAAAACAAGGAATTCATTCACTGCTTCCCATCGGCAGGCAGGTGTTCAGCCATCCCCAGGCAGGGCTCCATCACGCATAACATTTACTTGGGAAGACAAGCGCCATCACACTGAACGTCCCCCCCTCCCTTCTTCTTCCCCCAGCTTATATACTGAGCATGACCTCATATGGTATGGAATAGCCCTTTGGCCAGCTGTCCTGGCTGTGCCCCCTCCCAGCTTCTTGTGCACCTAGCAGAGCAGGGGAAGCTGAAAAGTGCTTGACCAGTGTAAGCACTACTTAGCAACTACTTAGCAACAACTTAGCACTGCTTAGCACTACTTAGCAAGAACCAAAACATCAGTGTGTTATCGGCATTGTTCTCATCCTAAACCCAAAATACAGCGCTATACCAGCTACTAAGAAGAAAATTAACTCTATCCCAGCTGAAACCAGAACACCGTGTTCAACACGTCTCATTAGTTCTTGTACAAAAATACAAATTCGTGGCTATAGAGCTCCAGAAGGGAGGTAACTATAATCTAATCATCCATGTGGCTGGTTTATATCGGCAGTGTTCAGTAAGTCCATATACACCAATGACTGTAAAAATAGTCATTTATGGGGACATTTTGGGTGGGATTCAGCTCCAGATTAAGACACCTACATTAGGTATTTGTGTGTGGAGTTTCCAAACTCCATGATATTCACTGACCTCCCACATTATTTGTTGACATATAGGGCTATAACACATTTGAAATGCCCTTTGTTTCCCACCTAGCCTCCCATTACTTTGTCAAGAGGGCACATAAAATTAATTTATGGACAGAACACCAGCAGTGGGACTCATCATCTATTTTTAGATCTCTCTGATGTAGATATCTATGAATCCCACTCCTGATCCAGGATGCTATTAAGATAAGGTATCTTATATGTTTGCCCTGTTCAAGCTAACCATTGGGCTCATGCATGTCTACACAGCCAATTAATTTTGGTAGCTGACGTGCACTCTTCTGTGTAGACAAATGCTTGCTAGGACAGTTTACTAACACCGACAGTTTATGTATAGTATATATACGCCATTTAACCCTCCAACCCATGATACTAGGATAGTCAATATGATTTCTTTCCCTGAGTTGCCCAAATAAGAAAGTATCCAAGACACTAAACTGAAGGGAAAGAGTTTTATTCTTGAGTAATATACATGTGTGTCTCCAATGGTTATTAGGCAGATGTTAAAAGACATTATCAGGTAAACTTTCCCATGGATTCCAAATACTCCAGATTCCAGATTCCTCATCAGTCTCCTCTGGGATGGTTCTTGCTAAGAAAATGAAGTAGAAATTACTGAGCCCCTTTAAAAGGAAAAATAGGAGATTAAAGAAAAGTCCTAATATACTTTGAGAGGGCAAGTTCTAGAAAAAATTGTACCTTGCTTCCTAACTACACAGAACACATTAAAATCATAATATTCTATGTCCTTTTGGGCATTTGGGAAAAGCAGATTATCCCCTGAGTAGCAGAATAAATGAAGCCTGGTTTCCTATGTTTGTTCTGCTTGAGATTAAGTTCTCTGATATCTAATAATGTGCAAATTGTGACTGATAACTTTTGTCACTTCACATTTACTCCTAAACTTTCTTGTTATGGATATTTTTTGAAGTTAAATAAAAATCATGTGTACAAAACACATGAGAGCACTGCTCTTTTGTTAAACTTAGCTAAAATTCAAATATTGGTTCAAAGCTACTGGAGAGGAAAAGTAGGGAGTCAGACATACAGATGCAGGTACGCAGACATAGAAACATGATTACAAATGCCTTATTTCCGTAGGGAATCAGGCTCACATTGAAGATATGAGTCAGAGATCTTTTATCTTCCCCTGATCAGATTTGCTCACATTTTTTCAATTTGTATGACATTGCTGGCCCCAGAAACAAAACACAGCTTTAGCTGAATCGGAAGCACGAGCTAGTGCAAAGTTTAAATAAAGATGTATAATATTACTTGGGGTCCTTTCTTGAAATGAGTTTGTATGATGAATCCAGTGAGGTATGTGTGCCTGAACTGCCTAGAATCATCCCATTTCTCCCATCACAAGCTTAAATTATCTAAATTAATTTTCATTTATGCTTTTTTCAATTCCTTGCTGCAAACTGTTCACTGAAACCCTACTTTCAATAAGAAGCACCAGCTTTTGTTGAGAAAATCAGAATATAATGGTTGCCTAGGGTATTTCAAAGATAACACACAGAAATTAAGGTTTGAAATAACCTAACTGTCAAATACAACTCATTACTTCCGCATAGATGGCAGCACAACAAGAAAAGGGTTAAATATGACTACAGATGGCATAAGAAAATCCTGCTTCTTCAGAAGAGGCCAGCTTTTGTTTCTTTCTAACAGACGTGTATGTATCAACTTGGTATCCCCTCCAGTACCCACCAAAATTCTGTGAAAGTCAGGAAATTGGACATCTTGTTTTGGTCAGTGTTGGAGAAATTATATTTATGTACTTCAGATGAAGTTACTGGTCTGAAGCATCTTGTTGCTTGTTGCAACAAGGGAAAGGAGAAGAAAGGAAGGGAGGGGTGGGGAAAGGCAAGAAGGGGATGGGAGAGAGAAGGAGGGAGCAAGGGAAGAAGGAAGGAAAGAAGGAAGGAAGGAAGGAAGAGAAAAACAGTAGAAGCTGATTACTGGATCGTCCGTTTTACTAAACATAAGTCAGTGTATTGATTCACTTAGTGCAGGCAGGGTTATGGTATGAATAAAGATGGGTACAAAACATAAAAAGATTATTATAAAACAATCCATTCTCCAGTTGAGTCAGACTTTTAAGACTTTTTTTTTTCTCAACCCCTAGAAATAAATAAATACATAAATTGGGAAAAAATGCACACAGTACATTTTTGCACTGGAAAAATTTCTTATTTTGAATTTGATCTGGTTCAGATGTTCAGTGAGACTGGAAATTGAGCGCTGTATCTTAAGGAACCATATGGATTATATAAGGAAATGTCCTCAGACAAATGCTAGAAGGGAACAAAAAACAACCCAGAAAGAGAAAAGAACCATCATTTAGTGCAAGTTGCTAGACTGAACAAAAGGAAAAAAGGCTGTGTTTAGTGTCACTGAATTCAGTGATTACATGGCATGGGGTTCATTCAGGACCCAGCGAGTGATCTACAGCTTGTGTTCTGCAGGAGGTCAGAATGGAAATTAAAGTGACCTTTTGTAGCCTCAAATTCTATGAATCCAGGTCTTAACCCAGGGTCCCGATGGAAACTAAGTGACAATATGGAGTCTTTGGGGTAAGCTAACCTATGGTTGATGGATCGTTTTACTTCTTTATTTCCATAGAGTCCCCCACTACATTACTCACACAAAACAACTTTCTCACTTGTGACATTCAAAACTTTTATAGACAAAGGACCAATGGGTGTACATAATCACGAGTACCTCCAGGCTGGAAATGAGAAAAGGGTTTGAAACTACTGGGGGATACAGTTTCTGCAGCAACTTTCCAACCAAAATAATGGGACAGGAATGCATTTGAAGGTGGAACTTGATAAGTTCATGGACAAGACTAAAAAAAATTATGATCTGCCATAGCAGAGAATTGGACTAAGCAGTTGAGAAGATTTGTTCAAGCTTTGTTGCTTTTGTTCCTAAATCTTTGGAAATGACAGTATATAGATTTTCCAGTGTCACTTAATGACTGAGACCCAGGAAACTTTTCTGTGTCTAAGGTGAGCTGAATTCTGTAAGCACTGCATATCATACCTTCATATCAAAACTCGTGGTGAAAGAGGGAGAGCTGCATGAGTTGTTTGGAAAAGGAAATCCCATTTCAATCATTGTGTCCCCTTTCTCCCCTGTTTTTTTAATTAGCTGTCTTCATGGCCCTTTATTTATATGGCAAGTACTCACTGGGCTAGGTACATCAGCTTCAATTTCTGCACTGAATCCACTTGTGTACTTTCACATTGGGGTAGACAGAGGGAATATTGGCATAGAGAGGGTTAATCCTGAAAGACTACAAGGGAAAAAAAAACTGTGTAGAGTGGGAAATTAGTCAGCAGAGACCTGACAAAGTGCTTCCTACACATGCTGTTCTGTCAGGCTGCACAGCTTCTTCTGCTTCAGAGGTAATTACATAGATTTTCTGTCTTGTACTTGCAAAAACACAGCACAGCACTCCACCACTGCTTGTAGCTCAGTGCTTCAGGCCTCCAGCTCCATGAGGCTGGAAAATGTTTACACAATTTGTTTTAAGATTTTTAAACCACAATAAGGGATGTGGCTAACTCTTCATCTGAGGGGGGAATGGAAGAGTCCCTTCTGAAGCTGGACTTGGGAGGAGGGAAGGACTTCCTTGTAAGGCAATATAATTATCTCTTTCTCAAGGAAATGACTTCTGCCATACTGTAAATCATCCTTTTTTTCTGAATGTTTTAACTAGAGATGAACTCAAAAGAATTTGGACATTGATATGGATTTCAAATTCTCACTTTCAGATCCAGAATTCTGATTTTAAACTCATTGCTAATTTTTTTCAGTAGTTTTCTGGGTCCCATTAAGAAATGTATCTATTCTTTTTGATTTGACAAATACATGAATATACATATTCAACATATAGACAATGTCTTTATCAGTAAAAATAATACATGCGAATATGTATATTTCCCCCTCATTACTTTGATGTGCTTGAATAATTGCTCGGTTAATGCAGTACTGAGATGGGCATTTCAAATCATATATAAATTCAAATTTAAGAATTCAAACCAATATTTACAACGTGCACTTTCATTAGGTTTTGTGGCAAATGGAATGTCCAAATTGTTTTGAAAAGACATTTCTATACTTAAATATAAACTTAATGTCTTTTTCTAACATGGACCTGCTTATAGTGTTGTAATCTTCGCTGGCAAATAGGACACAGCAGCTTTATGTATGTCCATGTCTATATACAAGGCATGAGACAATGATGGAAACTATAGAAATTAAAAAAAAAAACAACCAAAAAAACCAACCACAAAACCCCAACAGAACATGAACCCCAAGGTTCAGGGTGAAAGGGACTTAGTCTACCTGATCACTGTACCTTGAGATGGGAGAAAATTTGCTTCTGTTGCCCATGACACATGGTTGTCCAATCTCTTTATGAAAGCTTCCAGCAGTGTCTGCCAATGTTTCCCTATCTATCGTCACCATTAGAAACTCATTCCTGTTGCTTTTGCTACATCTTCTTTCAGTTATCAAATGTAATTGCCCTTACCCATAATGCAGCATTCCCTTCCTCTGTGGCACTGCCTTCAGTATGGCTGAAATAGTCCTCGTTCTTCCCTCATCCTTCTCTTTCTTTGACTAAGCAATCTTTGTATTTATTTTTTAAGTCAAGTTTTCCAGACTTCTGACTATTCTTGAGATTCTCAGGAAACTCTCTTAAAACCAGTTTCCTGTGCTGCAACACTTAAATGAAGAAGATAAATTGAAGCATACATTTTAAAAGATTCAAACCAAAGGGTATTTTAACTTAGTTTGCATTTTTTTTTTCATAAAAAGAAAAATTCTGGTTAATTTGTGGCAATGGACACCTGGTTCATTTCTTAAGTATTTCTTCAATAAAATCTGGGCAAGTCATTGGCTTGAGTAACATCTTCACTATGAACACAGCAGTAGATTATCACAGTTTTTGTCTACATTTATACTTATACTTGATTTTCAACCCTAGAGGAAGGGATATGTAACTAAGTGCATTACCAAAGCCTGAAATAATGAAATCATCGTATTTGACTTGTGTAGGACCTTGGTTTTGTATTTCAGCACTCAGAATGTTTTCTTCTTTTTTTAATTTCTATCATGTTTTTTTTCTTCACTGTCATGACTTATGTGCCCTTCTTATACTCCTTCAATCTGTCATCTCCAAAGACAAACAGTTCCTTTTCCTTGATGGCAGATATTTGGCTCCTAATCAATTTATCTTCTCATTATGACCTTGGTACAGGCTGCAATATGAAGGGGAGGGAAGGGAAAAGTAAAAAGGAAAAGCAAAAAAAAGGAAAAATTTAAAAGGACAAAGAGAAACACTACTAAGGGAGAAAGGTGAGGTCAGACCTCAGTCCTTTAGAAAATGTCAGCTGATTTGAACAGGAACAGTATGAGGCAGGAGGGAGGATCAAAGCAAGGTTTAGTTATTGCATTTCAGGATGGGTTTTTTTTTTTCAGGGTTTGGTATTTTAAGGAGCTATTTCTCACCTTTTTTTCAGGTAAACAGATTTTTCTGTGTGGGCAGAAGGTGAGAAGCTGACAGCATAACTTCACCATTGGTAAACAGGAAAGATTTTCTTTAAAGCAAGCACTAAGAATTTGTGTTGTGTCTAGATAATCTCAATGAAATTGTATAGATAGATAATTCCAATGAGGAAATGTGCTCATTTTATTGCTTAGAAATAAAGGCAATTCTACTAGATTAAAGTAATTTGCATTCTGACTGGTTAATAATTAATTCCCTCTAAATTGTTTTTTTATGGAATACATTTATTAGGGAGATTAGACACAGATATAAAACATAAGAAATTATACAAGTGCAGGGAGAGAAAAAAGAGGAAAACCAAGATACACCCGCTTCCACTATGGATGGAGATGATATGTGTATGTGAATCCAGTTCCTACAACAGCTGAGGGAATCATAGTTCATAATAAATCATACAGATGTCGAAGTCAGGAGGATGTGTTACCTCAATAACTAAAAAACCCAAGGAAATAGGAAAGAGAAAAAGCTGTTTAATGGAAAAACAGTCTTTATCACTTCATAAAAAATGGTCATTTTCAGGGTATAACACTCTCAGAGTTCAACTCTCTTTTACCTGAAAAAAAAAAATAATCCTTGGGCATAGCTCCTTTAAGAGCCTGTAGAAAAGGTAAGTGGCAAATACAGAGTTGGAGGGGAAGCAGCTTCAAGCAAAAGTTATTATTTCTCCTTTCTTTGTGGGTTTAGGCCTAGATTGGATTGTGCTGTGTTTGAAGTTTTGTGTTAGAGGATATTGGACGTGCTGTTACTCCTTGTCATTAAGGTTAGTTTTTATTGCTAGAGTGCAAACCTGCTCTCTCTGTTCTGCAGGCCTTTTATATCTACATAGTCCTTTGGTTTCATCGTTTTGCTTTCATCAGGAAGGTATTCAAAACACTATCTGAGCAATGCATATTTATTTGCTGAAACCATATTGTCATACAATGTCGGTTTAGAAGTGATCATCCCAGCCACCACTAGCAAAATAAAATGCACTTCTTTCCTGAATGAAGTTTAATAATTTCCGTCATAAATTTTGGACAGGAAGTAGAATGTTGAGGCTGTGAAAATGTTCTCTGCAATATCACAGAGTATGCACAGGTCTCTGTTTTCTCACAAGCTTTGATAATTTCTTTTTGTGAAAGCCAGTATAGCAGAAATTAGAAATCAGATTTCATTCACAAACACAGACAGGTTTTGTTTGTAAGATCCCTTTCTGCTGGACTTTTACATTAGATTATTTTTGAGCTCTTGAAAAATAAAAATTAATTTAAGCATGGTCTCAGTGCAGCTCCTAGAAGACAATTAACATTACTCAAGCCATCAACACAATTGTCATTAATTGGTTCCCTTGTCATAGTTCAGAAGTGTAAGGGTCATAAAGATCAGGAGTCTCTTGGAAGATTTATAATCTGGGGGAAAAAAAGACCTTCTCTACTAGCAGTCCAAAACCTTTTTTTTTTAAGCAATGAAGTTATCCAATATATAATTAGCTGTTGTCTGAAGGCTTATTTAGTTGCTTGGTTTTGAGAAAGAGTAAGAAAAAAGGGTTAGATGAGGAAAAGGGACAAGATTCACCCTATAAGCAGTACTATCTGATCACCTGCTCTCCCAGGTGGTTACAGAAGCTCACGTTTGACTCAGTGCTGTAAGGTGCTGAGGCATTCCTGGGATGTGTTGAGCATTATTATTATTATTATTATTGCTTTGTCTTACATAAAGTTTCATGTGCTTTACCAAAAGTAAGCCTAGCCTCTACCATTTGGAACATGCAAGACAAATACAAAACCAGAAGGCAACTGGATATATAGCAAGGTGAAGTCTTGTCAAAGCTGACATATCTGATCATTACAGAAGTGGGAAAACAATGCCATTTCCTCAAGTTCCCAATCCACTGTTCTAACCTCTGAATTGAGTTGCCCACATTCATTTCTTTCTAGCCATATATTACAGAAGAAAAATAATAGTTGCAAAATGGGAGAGAGAAAGAGAAAAACTAAACTGGTAGAAAAATATTTGCTTTTCACAATACTGATAAGGGCATCATTCACAGGAGTAGGTTTTTGGGGGTTTTATTTTGTTAACTGGTTGATAGTATCCATTTAAGAGGCTGAATTTTATTGGGATAGCTTGAACAGCAACATCTAAGACAAAAGGAAATGTGACACAAAACAGTTACAAAGATTCTTAGAAAAATAAGGGAGGCTTTTTTATTTGGTTTGGTTTTATTTTTCTGCTAAGATTGCATGCCTTATTACTTCCACTTGTTACTAAGAAGAAGAAGAAAAAAAAAGATAACTCATATCTAAAGAAACATCTCTTTCAGTATATTTTCAATTCAAATAAGCAGTCTACCTTCAACAACGAAATTCATAAAAGAAATAAAAATGGCAGGTTTTTTTCTTCTTTACTTTCCTTCTTTCATTTATATAAGCACAGACAAACTATAATGCTATCTAAACAACTATACACATTAAGAAACAAACATAGATCAATAGCTATAATTTGACACACATACACTCTTCACTGTGAAAACATCAATAGTACAAAAGCTTCATGGTCATAGCTGGGAAAAATCTGTTCAGTAGATGGTGTTGGCAGAAGATTAAATAACCACATGTCAGAAAGAAGAAAAAAAATTCAATGAAACTGAGTGCATACTGGAGATGTGTAAGTACTCTGAGCTAAACTGTTAGGATTAATAATAAGAAAATTATCTTTGTCTTCCAGTCATTCAATTACTTCATGAACAAATATTTTGGCTTGGATCTCTGATATTCAAATATATACTGTCTGCCAAATGACTGCTATTGAACGACAAGAAAACAGGAAATGACTTGCACATTGGGCGACAATATCTTGAGCTGCTATATGCTATTTCATAAATGGGGCTATAAGTGACTATTCATCTCATCCTGATCCTTAACACTCTGATGGAGTCTGAGAGAGAGATGTAGCAAGTAATTATTTGGCCAGGAATTAAAGAGACACAAAGTTTATTCAAAGAAGCTAACAGAAAATCGAACTAAGTTTCGAGGCTATATGACCATGTCCAGCATGTGAACAGTGAACTCTCCTGTTGAATCCCATGGTATTACTCTGTGATATACACTTAAGTACATACTTAAAAAGCTCCTAAGATCTGACTTTCAGTGTCTCAGCTATCCATTATTCATTAAATTTTTTCAATGTACTAACTGATTTATAAGAAAAAATGAGGCTGGAAATTATCTTGAAGACCACAAAAAAGTCTTTAATATCTGTCAATCAAGTAACTCCATTCTTTTGACCATTGTGCCTACTCCATAAAGCCTTTATCATTTATTTGTTTTACGAGACAGTTTTTCTTCTTTCTTCTTCAGATAGTCTTCTGTTTTTTTTTTCTTCAGGTGATGGGAATTGTAGTTCTTTTTAATTTCAGTTAGTTTTGAGTGATAACCACTTAGAAAACTGGTCCCATCACCTCTGTCTCTCTCTCTCTCAAAAAAGAAAATACAAAACAAGTTGGAATGCCACTTTGCACTGAAGAGATTGTATGAGGGAAGTCCTTCAAACTGAGCTGATATTGTCAACAAAGGGAAATCCAGAAAAAAGGAAAATTGTTTTGAAGTATGAAATATGTGTCTCACAAAAAGGTATTTCCATATTCCTCCTGCCTGATGGTTATATATGACAAATGGGTACTTCCACACACAAATTATCCTCCTAAAAGCTAGCCTGTATGTGCTTGTGCACCTAGTGAGATTTCTGAATATACACATCTATCTCATGTTTGCTACTATGCTGCCAATTCTTCATTTCATGATGATATAAGTAATGAGTTTTTGGTGGTGGTGTTTACATTTTTAAAGACTCATAGAGTGATTGGATTATATGCAAATTCAATTGTAACTAAACCAAACAACAGAAAATACAAAATGTGTTCCAAGCTCTTATGGTTAGGAAGAAGCACTTTGGATCCTGAGTCTTAATAAAAAAATATTTTAAAAAAAGATTATTTTAACAGCCTTTTCTTGAAATTCTTTTACTGAGATCTTTATAATTTGATCTGATCCATGATATCTTAATGTCTATGGCTAGCAATATAGAAATTTGGGAATGGATTAGTCTCTCCAGTTTAATTTGCTTAGCTGAGGTGCTGAACTCAGGAGCTTAGTTATTCTAGACTTTTTGAGATTAATGCTAAGATTTAGGTATCTGCACAGGGCTATTCATCAACCACAGATCCTGGTTACCCTCTGAAGTGCCCAAGGGGAATATTCAGGTTGATAGGACTCTTAGTATTGATGCCATATTCCTGATATATACATCGCAGTTAACATTTATTATATTAGTTCAATTCAGTTCTACCTAAATTTTAATTTCCCAAGACTGTGGACCTGAGCAACCCAATTTTTAAACTTGTTTTTCTGTTCCCTGTATGTGTTGGCAGTTTGCTCAATGTTCCAAAGTGCTGAGATACATCTCTCTCACCTTTAGCTGATCAGTTCTCCAAGATTTTATAAAGCCATATGCAGTCTGAGTCTCAACCATCATGAATCTGACAGCTGAAATCAATGAGGATGTCCTCACTGATATTTCCCAGGGGCAGGGTATTGTCCTTGCCCCTTTTGTGGGTTTCTCATATTGGGTCCAAGAAATTCAGGCTTTACTGACCTACAAGGAGTGCTGCAGTACTTATCTGTTCCCTTGTGTTTTTACCCAAGGATGATGGCTCAAGTAGATAGTTTACTTTAAAAGACAAAGGAATTGTTGTTGGAGTCAGGTGGTCCAATTTTAAGCTATACAAGATTTCCTTTATGCTGTGAAAAAATCACATAATCTTCAAATACATGGAAATAGAAAACTAAGAACAGTCATAATTTCAGCATTTATCAAGTGAGTCTGCTCTTGTTTACACTGAGGACTGAATACAGTCCAACTGCTCAGAGAATTCAGTATGAGAAAGGCAGTTTAAAAGATTCAAGGCTACAGCTACAATGCTAAAGGCATCCACCCGAACATACAGGCCAAATAGCGCAGCAGGGCTTGCATACGCATTTCTCTATACATTTCTCCTCTTCTAAAGCCACAGTTTTCATACTACTTAGGATCCGGTTTGGCTTTCCTCAGGTTTTATTTAGCACTCCTCTGGCCCTAAGATTTTTTTTTATTATTATTATTATTTTTTAATTCCACTTAAAGTGCCTGAAATAACGAGAGCTGTATTGTGGCTCATATGAGTGACTGATATGAGTATCTAATATGGTAAGGTCAAGGGTTTATATTTCATTTCTGACTCATGAAGTACATGTGGAACTATTAATGGTGCAAGGCATGCTGGAATAGAGACTGCAATGCCCATACAAACGGGGAAAGGGAAATATGGTACAACCTCACACCTCCTGCCTGCAGACATGAACTGTCCCCACAGAGAAAAACTATTGGCTTAGTCCTAAAGAGCCTGTTAACAAAATAACATGAGGATAATTAAGGAACAAGGTGCAAACTAAGGACTTAAATTATTTGATAATTTAAATGCATCCCTACAGAGTTACTTCATTAATATTCCTCATGCAAGAATAAGGATAACTTAAAACCACCTTCTCTTTCCTTCTTTTTCAGAAAATAGTTAATTTACATTGACAACAAAGGAAGAGATGGCTATGTCAACCTCGTCACTGTCTGGTGTCAAAGCACATTGGTACCTTAGCTTCCAGATTTGAGATATTTTATAGCCTGAGAGAATCTTGTCCAGCTGAGTCTTCCAGTGTTGATAATGTCTGAAGAATTTCAATATACTGAGAAATGTCTGCAGACAAGGTTATCAATGCACTTTCTTTTTTATTATTATTATTTCATGTTGGACCACTGCTTCACATTTTAATAACCTGGTTTCCAGGGTCCGTAGCTTTACCAAAATTTTCAGTATTTTTGCTGAACTTTGTCAAATAACACAGAATTTTCTTGAAAAAAAAAAGTATATTGCTGCTTCTTTTTATATTACTCACTTCTTTGATTAATTCATCTTTCTTCTTTTGTCTATCCACCTAGGTTTGTATTATAGCTGAAGTCATAGAGTGATTTCAGATCAACTGACTGAAGATCCACGATCTAGGCATCTGAAAGGAGAGTAGAAAATCAATATGGAATGAGGAGATTGATCCTGGGGTATGCCAGGAAGAGAGGGAAAAAGTAGTGGGCCAAATATGAGCAGGCCAGCAGTGTCATCTTGAGATGACATTCCTAGATGCTCCATGGAAGAAAGGACTTAATGATATATAGCCTTCCCAGCCCTTTGTTTACTAGAGAATATGCAGCTTGCAAGCAAAATATCAGATGGACAGAAAAGAAAAGGATGCTTATATGATGGGAGTCTGATATTCCTGTCTGTGACATACAAAGCTCCTCTGTGCATGTTCATGGGATGCCAACATCTGCCACTCATAGGATAACTTTGCCCACTGACTGTGATTGAGAGTTAATGAGCCAGGGAAGATCAAGGATGTGGAAAAGATTTGATGGAGGTGCCATTTCAGTTTGAAAATAAAAATACCTGGAAATAAAAATAACCTTTTTAAAAACAAAACGTAATAAATAAAAACAAGGGCTAGGAAATTCAAGTTAATATCTAAAACTGGGGAATGATTTTAACTTTAACCAGAAAGATTCTTACAGATTCTTGCAAGATCTAGTCTGAAGTAAAAGCATTAAGTTATGTATATAGCTGATGCCTTAGAATCAATTAGTTATACTGAACTTCTCCTGCTGCAACATGTTTCTTGATGTGTAGATGTAACCACCATAAACACCAAGGAATAAAGAAATGAAACTGAAAATATCTTGTTGAATGTATATGTTTTACCCCATTTGCTAAAATTATTGGAGTTCCTGAGGGGAGGAAGTGTAGCAAACACAATGTATGTGATTATTTAATCGAAGACTATGTCATAACACACACAAGGTTAATAACACATCAGGATGCAAAGCTAAAATTACAGTTGAAAGGGTTATCTGAACTTTGATAGCTTCTAATTTTTGATTCCTCAAATGCTTTTTCTTAAGAAAATTCATTTAAAGCTTTGGAGTTTTTTGTGTGTAACTAAACACATGAAATGATAGTTTGAAAAGAGCATAAGGGAGTTGCCCGCCTAACACTATTAATAGAGTTTAATTATTAATCGAGTGCCTTTGAAAATCACAGCAACAAATGAAGAATACAATGAATTTTCCATCACTCTTTCTAGTCCATGATAGTTTTGCTAATTCTGCTTTCAGGTGTTTTATTTTTCTATGATTAAACATTATTTCATTTTTCTGCCTTTCATTCTAACAATAGATAGCATAAAACTTAATTTTTACTTATGGATCTTTTTAAGAAGCTCAACATTGTTCTTCCTAATTTGCTCTTCACCTTTGTACTTATTGTCATGCATGGGTTCTTTCATGCATCTTCATACTATCAACAGTCTTTGTCCTTTTACATCTAACTTCAGATGTTAAATGTGTGCTTCACACTGTTCACATTTCATTGCTGTTATTGTTTTTATTATTTCTTCACAAGTATCTTTTCCCCTCCCAAAGCTTTATGATTTTTTTTTCTTCTTTTTTTCTTACTCTATTCTGCTTTACCTCTAGAGAATGTATAGGATAATGTGAATATTAATGGCAAATGGGTTTGTTTTGTTTTTTTTTTACATTGGCCACAGCTTTCTCAAAGCCAAAATAATCTACATATTCATGTCCATTTTGATGTTCCTGGAGTCTCCCAGGCACATTGTACACAGACCTGCATTCCTGATGTTGAATTTAGCATGTTTGTGCTTAATACATTAGAGACTTTTTTTCTTTCCAGGTTTAGCCTTGTTAAAATAACCTGTAATACAGGCAAGGTCAGGGAAAAAATTCGATTATTTGTTCTGTAGGTGCTGGACAGGCAAGCTAAAACTCCCTAGAGGCTCTTCTAATGTGTCTAACCAGGTTTTCAGAAACAAATAGACTTCTGTTTTTTTTCTCCTCATAAATCTGCAGGCTTTGTGGTTCATGGCATTCTGACCCTTTGCCAACTAGCAGCTCTTTGGATGAATAAGCTACACTTAGGATTTGTGGGCTCTTTTTTTCCCCTTCTGTATTGTGTATGTTTCTAATGAGAATCATATTTGCTTTTCAGAGCTATCTGTCCATGAGTCTTTAAACAAGAGAAAGCTGGTATGACATAACCTGTGTGATTTCTATTCTATGCTTCCTACACAGCTTTGTTTGAACCTGATACAATAGTACAGATGTCCTCCATTTCCATTTTAAAAGCCAACAGAAATGAGCAAGCACTATTACCTGTCTGTTTCTTGTTGGCTGTATACAGGGAGTGTTCAGTGCTGATCCTAGATACTGAAGGAGAAGCAGCACACTTAATGGGACAGATCTTCAAGCAGATTTGTATCCCCTGATGGTTTTTCCTCCTAGTCCTTTCTCCTTTCTCTTTACATATTTTCCTTAGTTAAATACAGATTTTAAAGGTCCTGATTTAATGAGATAAATTCCAGAGGCAGAAGTTTGTCCAGGTTCCTGTATGTTTTCCCTCTCACATCACCTTCCTCTCCATGATCAGTCCTTGGATTTTCTTCTAGCAATAACTCATTACCAAAATGTTTCCATTTTAGATGGAAACTCTCTTCCACCGAAGTAACAATATGTAATACTTCTGTGGCTTCTACTGTAAAATGGTACTCCAATAATTTATTCTTTCCTCAGTTCCATCCTTCTGTATTTCTCCTGCTCATTCTTCTCACTAAAGACAATTGCACCCTTCACATACACTCCTCTTCCAGGCACTCTCTGTAGATTTCATTGGGACTGCCTTTCTCATGCAATGCTACTCATTCCCAGGTGATGCCTGGTAAATGCAATCCTAGACATCAAAGGACTCAGTTCTAATCTAGCTTTTTGACCTGGTTATATTTCCCTGGAAAGTATCATATATTTAGGGGAAGTTACAGGGTTAAGTGAACCAGGGTAGAATTCCTGCTGGAGAGAACACTTGGGGTTCAGTTTTTCATGCTATCATCTGGACAGAAAACTGGGAGGAGATATGTGTACTCTCTCTGCAAAGCTTTGTTCTCAGAGGTAGATATTCATTGGTCAGTGCAATCTGAGAGGTACCAGGAACAGAAGTTTATATTATGTATCAGATAATATTTGGAAATTGAATTACTTTTAAAAAATCTGTCCCTAAATTTGCTTAAGATGGTAAGAGAAAGAATTCTTGATGAACACTTTATGACTCCTGGACCTTGGTGTCATCTCAGACACAAGTTTTAAAATTATATTTTTAAAATAGTTAACCACTTTTTGTTTCACTGTTTCTGATTCTAACAAAGTTTGTTGGCATTTATAGTGCCAATGCTATGTGGCTCAAGGATGAAGAGTGATACATTAACTAGATAGAGGTAAGCAGGTTAAAAAAAAAAGAACAAAAACGTAGGAACTAAACATTTAGATGGTCACATCCTACTTCTTGGTTTCCAAAATAATAATAATTAAATTCTATATGATGTACTCCTGAAAAGTGTATATTCTAGAACATTTTAAAAAATCAAGCAAACAAAGAGCTTAAAACCAAAGCTAACCACAGAGAAATATTTTCTTCCTTGGGGAAAGAATAGGACATGGTTGATGTTACACAGTTGATGTTACATAGTTGATGTACATCTGAAAAAAACTCAGAAACCATAGGGATAAGTTTGGAAGAAGAATCTGAAATGGAGTATCATTGTCATTGTCTTTGTTTAACACCTAGCAGGTTTTGAATGACAGATTATTCAGACATATAAAAGTCATTATCAATTATTAATGGATAATAATCAAGTAAATATTTTTTTCTTTCATAAACATTTAAAATGTCTCTCAGAATAAAAGGATGCAAATGACCTAGCTAATCTTTTTTGTCTTTAATGTCCTTGATTGTGTAAAACCTAGGAATATTTGGGGTTTTACATTTTTAGGGATAACTTTACATTATTCAGCCCCTGAATAGGAAAATATCCTGTGTGACAGTGAGGTAGACATTCACCCCTGTCACAGATGAGTGCTTAGGTCACTTAAAGAATCACCATCAAACATATTTGCAAATAGTGATTTTAACAGAAGTTTATAAAAGTGTGATTTAATGAAGTTCAATGGCGAGGTTCACTCTATTACTTATGAAATGAATGGAATATCATAGAAACATAGACTCATAGAATGCTTTGGGATAGAAGGAACCTATAAAGGTCATCTAGTCCAACCCCCCTCAAATTGGCAGGGACATCTTCAACTAGATCAGGTTGCTCAGAGACCCATCCAGCCTGTCCTTGAGTGTTTCCAAGTATGGGGCATCTACCATCTCTCTGGGCAACCCGTTCCAGTGTTTCACCACCCTCATCATGAAAAATTTTTTCCTTGTGTTTAGTCTAAATCTACACTCCTTTAGTTTAAAACCATTACCCTTTGTCCTGTCACAGCAGACCTTGCTAAAAAGACTATCCCCATCTTTCTTGTAGGCCCCCTTTAAGTACTGGAAGGCTGCAATAAGGTCTCCCCGCAGCCTTCTCTTCTCCAGGCTGAACAACCCCAGCTCTCTCAGCCTTTCCTCATAGCAGAGGTGTTCCATCCCTCTGATCATTTTTGTGACCCTCCTCTGGACCTGCTCCAACAGGTCCATGTCCTTCCTGTGCTGAGGACCCCAGAGCTGGACACAGTACTCCAGGTGGGGTCTCACCAGAGCAGAGCAGAGGGGCAGAATCACCTCCCTCGACCAGCTGGCCACGCTTCTTTGGATGCAGCCCAGGATACGGTTGGCTTTCTGGGCTGCGAGAGCACATTGCTGGCTCCTGTCCAGCTTTTCATCTATCAGTACCCCCAAGTCCTTCTCCTCAGGGCTGCTCTCAATCCTGTCATCCCCCAGCCTGTACTGATACTGGGGATTGCCCCGACGCAGGTGCAGGACCTTACACTTGTCCTTGTTGAACCTCATGAAGTTCACACAGGCCCACTTCTCAAGCTTCTCCAGGTCCCACTGGATGGCATCGTGTCCCTCAGGTGTGTCAACTGCACTGCTCAGCTTGGTGTCATCTGCAAACTTGCCGAGGGTGCACTCGATCCCACTATGTCATTTATAAAGATATTAAACAGCACTGGGTGGCTATATTTAGATATAAAGAGAAAGAATGACGAAATTGAGTTAGAAGAAAACACAAGGGGGAAAAGGGGGCCCTCCGGTTGAGTCATGAGGTTCAGAATGGACCCCCTTGCTTTCTAAACTCCATCTCAGAGAGGGACCTAAGTGCATCTGGATACAATCCTAGTCTCAGACTTGGTCAACGGATCATGTCTAAGGAATATATATGTCTAGCAGCAGTTTAAGGTTTGTTCGTAGTTAAGAGAGAATCACAGGAATTTAGCAATAACTAATCATTGGTTAATTGAGCATCTACAAGGTGATTAAATAGGGTTTACTACAATATTTGTATCAATACACACACACATAGACCTAGTAATTTGTTGTGACTTTAGTGAAATACACACAATATACATACATAAAGGTACCTCGTAAAAATTCCCCTTGAGTTCAGTGAAATACTCACATCAAATGATTATCTCAGCAGGTGAAGGTTGAGTCTCAAGGAGTGAAAGGCATCAGAGATCAGCCCAGGTCCTGTTGTCAACCCTCTGTGTGCAAACTTAAAAGTTTGCAGCTCTGAGAGATGTCCCACTCAGAGGGAGATACTGGCACAGCCCGCTGTGGTCCAGGACAGCTCAAAGTGTCTCACTTGGTACCGCTGTTTATAGGGTCATGAGATGATTGACTTTCAGCGTCATCAAATTTCCCTCCTATCATCACAATCAGGTGGGTAATTACTGGAGTTCTCAAAAATTCCAGTGGAACTGGTACAGATCCACTCATACTAATCCGCCCAAGTTATGACACACATAAAATATGTTCCAAGGCTGTCAGGAGGCAACTGATTGTTCCTGGTACAGTCAGTGCTACTCCCACCTTAGCCATGTAAGAGTTTTTGATATGGCTCAGGGACACTTAACCTCCAAACTTGTTACACAAAGGCCAAGTCTTCACAGGAGTTACTGAGGTTGTAAAACAGTCCAGGAAGGGGAGGGGGATTGGGTGGTGCACCACCACAAGCCCGCATATTTTTACTGTCTAAATCTTAATTTCAGCTAATCATCTAAGCCCTGCTTATAATCAGTGAAGACTTCTAAGGATGTTCAGAAATTTCTTCTGTCTGCCTATGTTGGACTTAAATTGAGAACAGAAAAATCACCATTTGCAAGTAGCTATCTCTTCCTGGTGTCTAAAGAACAATCCTAGATGGCAAACTAAAACTAGAATCTAGCTGTTAAGAGGCTAACATATAACTTATGTGATTCCCACCTTGTTTGACTGATTTAACAGTCACTAAAATTCATGAAAAGACACCCATTGTCCATAGCAGGTTTCTGGCCAGTCCTGGTATCAGACTAACTATTCTAAGAGTCTGAGTTAAAAGAAAGAAGAATTTTGGATGACAGAACTTAAAATCACATGTAGACAATTTGACTCACTGGGCCGTGGAAGTCGCTATCTTTTTGATAAGCTGCAAACATATCAGAAAAAACTCTTGGAAATAGAATAACCCTTGGAAGTACACTAACAAACATTGTATTTCTGTGTTAAATATATAGATAGCATTAATATCTCTATCTATGCCTACACCTCTATCTAGCCATACATTTTAAGGCAATAAAGATCACAAATTCATTCAATAATCATAGAATCATAGAATCATTTAGGTTGGAAAAGACCCTTAAGATCATCGAGTCCAACCGTTAACCTAACACTGCCAAGTCCACCACTAAACCATGTCCTCGAGCACCACATCTATCCGCCTTTTAAATACCTCCAGGGATGGAGACTCAACCACTTCCCTGGGCAGCCTGTTCCAGTGCCTGACTATCCTTTCGGTGAAGAAGTTTTTCCTAATATCCAACCTAAACTTCCCCTGGCGCAGCTTGAGGCCATTTCCTCTTGTCCTATCCCTTGTGACTTGGGAGAAGAGACCGACCCCCACCTCGCTACAACCTCCTTTCAGGTAGTTGTAGAGAGCAATAAGGTCTCCCCTCAGCCTCCTTTTCTCCAAACTAAACAACCCCAGTTTCTTCAGCCGCTCCTTGTAAGACTTAAGCTCTAGACCCTAAACCAGCTTTGTTGCTCTTCTTTGGACACGCTCCAGCACCTCAGTGTCTTTCTCGTTATGAGGGGCCCAAAACTGAACACAGTAGTCAAGGTGCAGTCTCACTAGTGATGAGTACGGGGGAACGATCACTTCTCTAGTCCTGTTGGCTACACTATTCCTGATGCAAGCCAGGATGCCATTGGCATTCTTGGCGACCTGAGTACACCACTGGCTTATATTTAGCTGGCTGTCGACTACCATCCCAGGTTCTTTTCCTCCCGATAGCTTTCCATCCACTCTTCCCCAAGCGTGTAGTGTTGCATGGGGTTGTTGTGACCCAAGTGCAGGACGCAGCACTTAGCCTTGTTGAACCTCATACTGTTGGCCTCGGCCCAACGATCCAGCCTGTCCAGGTCCCTCTGTAGAGCCTTTCTACCCTCCAGCAGCTCAACACTCTTGGCTAACTTGGTGTCTGCAGTCTTACTGAGGGTGCACTCCATCCCCTCATCCAGATCATTGATAAAGATATTAAACAGAACTGGCCCCAGTACTGAGCCCTGGAGAACACCACTTTGGATGAGCAAACAACTGGGTTTAACTCCATTCATGACCACTGTTTCGTCCTGGCCATCCAGCCAGTGCTTTACCCAGAGAAGAGTGAGTGTCTGGCAAGTGAATTGCACAAAATCTTCTAGTTAGCAACAACACAAAACATCAGTGTTGTGAATTTTAAATAGAAGCCATTTGAACACGTACTATTCCAGAAACAGAAAATATGAAAAAAACCAAACATTCTTTTCAAAATAACTTTATTATATTTAATTTTGGCATGGGAAAATGCAATCTAGAAAACTAGGACTTGCACTTCATGAGTAAATCAAAAAGTACAACAGGTATAATGCCCTGTAAAATTTATTAGGATCCTACTTGCCTCCAAAGTTCCATATCTGGAAGTTATCAAGCACCCATATGATGACTGTACAGTAGCCTATGGGAAGTGAGTTTCTGTTTTTTAGTTCAGTGTCAAAATAGTAATTCTCCATAACATTGATGAAAGTATCATGACTGGGAGTGATTGACACTCTTTACTGATTTAGTAACAAAGGCACAGGCAATGGTGATTGAACTAACTAATATCGCACAAAGAAGTGGTCTTTCAGGAAAAGTCATGGTGCAATGGCTGGAAGAAACACACTGCCTATCTTGTGGATAAATTGGGAAGTGTGGGTACTGGAAATGAAAAAAGAGCTGTTTCACGGAAAACTCTAAGATAACGGATTGCTTAGGAAAGAGATATATTGTGGCAAGGGTGTCTTTCTAACAAAAGGGAAAAAAATTGTAGGTGTTCTGAAGCAATATTTAATTTTTCGTAATCATAATTTATAATACTCTAATATGGCTCAATCATATCCATATAAATACATATATGGAAATTTCTTGCTTTTCTATTACTATTGCTTTGGGAACATAGCTTTCAGAGTCTTAAGGTGATGCTTAGCTTCACACTGTTAGTACTCCCATAATGTATGCTTTCAGATACATCGTAGAATGGTAGTCATCAGACTAAATGTGTGTATATACTAAACTGGTTATCTAGACTGGTTTTAATATCAGTGGAGGGAAATAGGTACTTCTAGTGCCCAATTAATTCACCATGTAGGTCTTCAATAAGACCAATTTTTCTCCATGTGATATAAAAGGATCCTAAGACGATTATTAACTTAATTTCATAGATATTTGAAGTGAGGTGAAACAATTCTCACTCAGACAGCCTAGGAATCATATGTATCAGCTTTTGAACAATCAAACCAGTCAAAGTCTAATCTCTGGGTCATTTACAATGAGTTTCTGGTCACATTGCTTAACCTTAAACACCTTTATCCTTTGCATGGGAAAGTCTGAAATCAGAGCTTTCCCTGGTCTCTGAAAATGTGCTCCAGTTCACACCAAAGTCAAAGCAAGCATTTCTGTTGACTTTAATGAAAGGTGACTTAGATTTCCCATGCACTGCAAAAATAAATGTCTGGATTCTAGGTCCAATCTTTTTGGCTTGTTTCTCTATGTCCATTTTGAGAGCTATGGATCACTACATTCTCCATTATTAGCTAAGAGAACTCAAATAAATGGAACACAGGGAATTTTTGCTTGGAGGTCATAGCTCTTTCGAGGACAAACAATTAGGAGAAGAAACTATGCATGGCTAATGCTGATGGAGAGACTCTCCTGCAGACAGCATGCTACAGCCATGGATTGTGCCAGAGCTATTTTATGATGGTGTGTTCGAGACCCATAGGCACCTGGTGCCAGATCCTGTTGAGAAGATTTGCTATAAGCATTGACTTGCTGCAAATAAGTGACTAAAGAAACTCAGTCACATTCTAGTATGTGGAAGCAAGTTTATGTTCCATATCTATCTTAAAGCTATCTACAAATTCATGCCCATTCTCATGTTCCTGGAATCTTTTCAGTCCATAGGAAATGAACTGTAAAGAATGGATGATGCTTCCTACATCAAGGGGCATTTGGTGAAATTCTGGGCACTCCAAAACTCAATCCATATTGTTTCTTTTGGCTTTAAAGACAAGATAAAATAGTTACAGAGCTTACATACTCAGAGGCATTGCTTCAGCAGCAATTTCCATTTGTGCACTAAGTTGTAGTATCTCGTTTGAGATGATACAAATCTTTGTGGATATTAGACAAAGGGCAGTAGATACAGCAGCTTGCTTACTGTAGTTCAAGTTATCACATACTGACTAAGCTGAAATTTTCCATGGAGGCTGAGGTTCATTGTCAAATAATAGTCAGTGGGATCAGGTACTTATCTTTTAGAAACTGGCCTTGTTCCAATGAGCTTTGAAGGAAGGCTGATTTATGCTTGCTGGGATCTAACCCAGGCTGTTCACTATCTGCCAGGGAAAGGAGAGGGGCAGAGCAGCCCTGTGAACTGGCAAAGGGAAATTGCTTCAGAGTGTCAAACTCACAGCAGACACAGGCATTCTGTAACTAAATGGCAAAGCCATCCCTTTTCTCACTGACTTCATCAATTCCATTGTACTACAGATTCTCTAGGAAACACCAACATTTCCACAAATATACTTCAGGCTCTTATGTAATGGAAAACATTGTTTGGCATGTAGATTTAGAAAATAAATAAGAAAAAATCTGAAATCACAAATGAAATAAGGTTGATGATTGAGCAGCGGAAGAGAGGAAGGACACACATTTATAAGAGTTTTTTTGCTGTGAACACTTAGATTTAGAAGAGAGGAAATGGCAGCACTCTCTTTAATTTGAAGAAAAACTGAGATTGTTTGATGAGTACAGCCTAATTCTCGGTGAATGTTCATCAACTTCATAAAACCTAGTTCCAAAGCCTCATGGCCATCCTTCAAGTAGCAATCCTTTCAGTAAGTTTCCACTGAGGATATTACCCTTTGGAAGTTAGTGAGAGATGAACATACTGAAGAACTCAGTTTTCCTTTTTTACCAGGAATGGAAAAATCATTTCCAGTAATTATTATGTTCTTTTCCTGCAGACAAGTGAAAAAAAAAAAAAAAATCTCTATAATTATTCTAAACGAAAAAAAAAAAAATTGCTACTTTGAATGTTAAGATGGATTACATCAGCAAGGTTTTCTTTAAGTCAGTGGAGCTATGTTGTGTATCAGCTAAGGGTTTGCCTTCTCACGGCACAGATCTGATATATTTCTATAATCAGACTCTCCTGAGATGTTTGTCACAGTTGGGTTTGGCCAGTAAATTACCATTACATTGCTTTTATTTCCTGGTTGGTTTGGGTCATCAGCATTTCTTGCCTTAAAGTCAGTGAATATTCAACAGGACATCAGTTTCTTACAGATTATCTCTACATCCAAGGACTAGTAAGGTCACTGGACTAATTTAATGTTTAACCTCTACAGTTTTCCTTCCCACGCAATACTCATCACTATTTGAGTCAAATGACAACTCATACCTCATTATCTTCTGTTCATATATTTTGTGGCTATTAGACTCACTTCTAGCTTTATTACTATTAGCATCTTATTTTCACTATTACTGTAGCATCAAGGGGCTATAGTTAGGTAATCCACAAAATGCAAACAATTTTTTGTCTCAGGTATTGATAGTTTTCAAATGCGTGACACACAGAAAAAAATAAAATTAAAAAAAACCCAAATCACCACTTATATTATTAAAAGGGATATCCAAGGAGGAGATGGAAGCTTTATCCACATGAGAAGGTAGTTTCAATTATTTTCCTGAAACACCAAAAAAGAAGTGAAGTCCTGGCCTTCTTAAGGCTATTGACTGCTTAGCCATTGGGTTTAAGTGGTTAGGATTCAAAGCCACCTTTTCTTTCTTTCTTTTCTTTCTTTTCTTTCTTTCTTTTTGTCTCCTTTTTTTTTTTTTTTTTTTTACACTTTGCAACTATTCTTTAGCGAATCCATCAGAGCTATTTGGTGTAGATTCAGACTCCACACATGAGGATCAAAAAGATGTTTGTGTGGTACTGTGTAAATCCGATGTGTTCCTTCTGTGAACTACAAAGTCCAGGCTTCTACAACGGTTAACTTTGAAAGGGACAGAAGGTATGTATTCATAATGTAGATTTCTTGAATTAAAACAGCAAAGAGAAACATACTGGGGGAAAAAAAAAAAAGACTCATCTTTAGCTGCCAGGTTAGAGTCAACTCAAAACCGTCAAACCAGCTGTACTGATACAGCTACAGAGAGAAAGAGAGCTTTCCAGGCTGGAATCTCTCAAGGGACCTGGAGGTGATGCAGTCTTTTTCTTTTCTGTGTGTCTCTATTTTTTTATTTGCCCTACAGTCTCACAAAGTGGGAACACATGAAGTTAAAAGGAATAAGCTTGTCTAACATCTAATAAGAGAAGAGTCTGTCACTGCCAGTGATGTGAATGGGAATACAAAGGCTGTAGGCATGTATATTCCTTGGGCAGCAAAAGCACAATAAGGCAAAAGGTTAGCCTAGGATCTGCTCTCGGTTGCTTTGGACGCTCTGTTTAATTGTTAGCCACAATGCACTGTGGGCAGAACAATTAGTTGTATCTATACTAGATCTAAGCTGTAATTATTTGTTACATTAATCATGACTAGAGTGAGAATTTAATTAGTCATGAACATTATGTGATTTTTTTTTGCTGCTTCTTTTTTTTTGGAAGAGGGGGGAAATGTCCAGTTGTCTTATTAAATACTTCTTATTAAAGTGAGTCCTGTGAGCCAGCATGATGCCCAGGGTCTTTCCACCTGCTGAACACACAGAATTTCCATCACAACAGCAGAGCCTAGCACTGACTTGCATTTACAAAGCCGTGTAATCAGAGCCAGGGCTGAATCCATACACTGTGGGTCCAAGGGGTGGGGGAATGAATTGCAGGGTAGTTGCAACTGGGGACCCCTCATTACTTAGAGTCCACTAAAGTGCTATAAGGGGGGTGAGGTGCCTCCCTCAACTGTGCTTGCTCCACTCCAGGTAAATTGGTTCCCAAGCAGAACAATATATGTCCCTCTTTGCATCCAGTGTGGGATAGGCAGATGGTATTTTATTCCCATTTCCCTGCACTAACAACATTTATCACAGGGCACTACTGCTGTGAGACCTTCCCCAGTGCTAGGGCTCCCTTGTTGCCACACATGGCAGTATTTTGGCTCCTTCACTCCTCTGAGCAGCTGCCAATTCAGGGGGAAGCAATAAATGCTGGGGGAACAGCTGGGAGTGCTGCCTCGCTTGCTGGAGTGTGGGGGCAGTTGGGACTGAACAGCGGTTTCTTGAGCCACTTTTCAATCCCTGCTATCGCTGTTACTGTTACCATTGTACCTCGATTCCTAATTGCTCACCAGCCCTCTGCAGTGTGAGCTGCTGTCTGAACACAGAGGCAAACTACTATTGCTTCTGTTCCAAAGACCTAAGAACAATGTAAATGATGGCCCCTGGATCCTGGCAGGGAGGAGGGAGTGTGAGAAGAGTATGTTACCATCTCCAAATAGGCAACAACATGCATGTCCCTGCCTCGTGAACATTACTGGGTGTTTTGCAGGATTAGCAGTAGAAGGGAGAACTGATGAAGCTTTGGGAAAAGGAAAGCAAGGTATATTTTCAGGTGTTTTTAGGGAGTTTTTTCTCTAGTGCAAGGGACACTGTAGGCAAAAGTGTGAAGGAGTTATTTTGAAAAGGTTATGGGAGAGAGAGAAAACAAGGCTGGGATAATGTGCTGGTTGAAGGAGGAGTCATTTTAACAGCAAAAGAGAGATGACAGACAGTTTCGGTTCCTGGGACAACTTGTATGACTTATCCTGCTGTTCACTTGCCTGTGTGTGCATGCTGTGTGTGCACATCCCTGCACCAATGGCAACGGGGCTTTGAGCTGCTGTCTGAGTCAGATTCCTCTTTGCAAGAATGGGACCTACATTACAAAACCCATTGATTTTGATCCACAGAAACAGTCCCACCGCAGGGGTTGAGACTATTTGTGTGAGTAAGTGCTCTCTCTGACATAACAGAGTTTGCCTGGAGCTGCAGGATAATTTTCAGACATCTGCTCCTTCCAGAAGGGGCTTCTTTTCCCACAGACCACATTTCAGCATTTGGGAGTTCCTTCATTATGCTTTCCAAGGTGAGTTCATGTATTATAGTCCAGGCAGCAATTTGCCAAACAGATTTCGGTGTCTGATGGCAATCCAGAAAAGTAATAAAGTTCATATAATAGCTGATTCCTCTTTATGTGCCTAAGGTTTTGTTCTTTCTTTCTGTTGCTAATTAGGAGTGCAAATAAAAGCTGGGACAATTCTACACCTAAAGTTTTAGGCATTAAAACACGTCTTGTTACTGAGCTGCTTCTATGACCTATCATCACTCTATGTAACACTGACCAAATTTGTCAACTTTAGCAATATATCTCTTTGTGAGTTGCTTCGTTTGTTGTTTTTGGTTTTGTGGGTTTGTTGTTGTTGTTGTTTTCCCCCAGCTTGTACTGTAATAAAAATATGTCAGACTAGTTTGGAGTTACTTTGTTGTTATTCTCATTTGTATGTGGATGACTGGAATACTACTGAAGGAAAACTAAATTAGCAGGACAAGACTTACTCCTCAATGTGGCTCTCAAAGTGTTACAAGAAAAGTAACGTCTGTCATCTTAGCAGCTCCTCCCTCCACATGAGAAATACTA
This sequence comes from Nipponia nippon, assembly GCF_047370975.1. NCBI lineage: Eukaryota > Metazoa > Chordata > Aves > Pelecaniformes > Threskiornithidae > Nipponia > Nipponia nippon. The sequence continues at coordinate 2,247,355 of NW_028262346.1, forward strand.
AGAGAGATGATGTTTTGAAGCTCTATCTAGACCATAATATGTCTACCTAGAACATCTTTTGTGAATAAGAGTTACTTCTTACAGACACTGTGAACTCATCTCAGTATTGCTGCATGCACGTGAGAAAGACAAATTTATGGGAAAAGTGCCTCTCGGGTTTTTCTCCCAATGCTATTTGAGGACTGAGAACCCATCATGTCTGCATGAAGTGACATCTGCAATGAAGGAGCAGGCATACCTACTTTCAATAACAATAGTGTCTTGATGCACTGACAGCTGGTGAATATTTTATTTCTATTTGTTTATTTAATTACAGATTTGCTCTAATGTAAAATAAAAGTAAAAAATTATAGATGAAAAGTCATGAGTTCTTTTCTATATTTCAATCAGCCCTAAATAAATTACAGGAACTCAAAGCAAGCTGTTAGTTGACAAATTTCCTATTTAGATATTTAATTCAAAAAGGTTGTAAATGCCTCAATAGCACACCCTTTCTGTGCATTTATTAAAACATTTTGCAATGTTTGCAAGCAGTAACGAGCAAAGATTTAGCCATTGAGAGATTAAGTACTAGCTCCAAGTCTAAAGTAATGGACAAGTCTCAGAGAATTGCCATCCAAGTTGAACAGCACCATGCCTTGGCACTTCCATCCTTTTTTTTTTCTTAGACCTTCATTTGCTTCACCTCATAGGTGTGACGCACATTGTTCCCTTTTGCTGAGAGGTCAGTGTTCAAATTATACTTTCTGTGCTCAAGATGAAGGAAGTGGATGTTAGTCTACATAATAACACCATACCATGAATCAAACCTACGACTTTTTAGTCTGAAAGTTCAAACGTTGAAAATCTTTGCTAAAGGATTAACACATTTTAGCAATCGGTAACCTTACCATCAGAGGGAGATATGGCTTCAGGCAGTGCATGGCTCTAATACACAATTTGTCTATTAGAAAACCTAGTTCTATACTATGTAGAGGTCAGGCTTGCACTAGGGTAATATATACCTGGGTCTGTTCCTGAGTAGGTATGCAGACACTTTAGCACAGGGAATGGTGTTTGATATAACATCCAACCCAATTATAAGTAGAAATATATTAATGTAACATAAACAATGGAGTGGATTAGGTAATTAAGTATTATTAAATACACATTATTATCTATAAAAATTGAATCTAGGTGCTTGAGATCAGTAAACAAACCCTTCAGGGGCTATCACAACAGCTAAAGAGATTTCCCATTGCGGCAAGTAAATATGAGACTCTTAAAATCCCTGTACTCCAGTAATCCCGGGATCATACTGGCTGGCTGCCTTCACAGCACTCATATGGCTGTGGGTGGGTATGCCTTGCCTTTGTGCATAACCAATATTAAGACTTATAACCACTTAGTTGTCATTTCCATCTCCCGTTACAATTTCCCGTTACATTTCCAATTCCCGTTACATGTCCCATCTCCTGTTCAAAACACGACATACTCCCCTTCTAGGTTTCAAGGGTCTCTATCCTAACACAATTCAATTTCCCTAAAATTCTGTAGTCACAGTTCTGCAAATGGAGCTGGGGATTCATTTTCTTTGGTCCTCCTGGTATTATAATGTTCATTTATTGCATCATTGCCCTTTAAATTGTCATGTTTATATTATACCTCCTTATTTATTGTGGATTGCCAGCATATGTCCCTGAACACAATTTTATTTGGTTACACTTAGGATATTTCTGAAATATGTCAGATATTAGGGATAACATTATTGCTGTGTCCTGGTTTCAGTTGGGATAGAGTTAATTTTCTTTCTAGTAGCTGGTATAGTGCTGTGTTTTGGATTTAGGACAAAAATAATATTTATAACACACTGATGTTTTAGTTACTGCTGAGCAGTGCTTACACAGACTCAAGGCTTTTTCTTGCTACCAGTGAGTAGTTTGGGGATGCACAAGAAGATGGGAGGAGACACAGCTGAGACAGCTGACCCCAACTGACCAAAGGGATATTCCATACCATATGACATCATGCTCAGTATATAAACTAAGAGAAAATTTGGCTGGTGGTCTGCTGCTCAGGAACTGGCTGGGCATCTGTCAGTGGGTGGTGAGCAATTGCATTGTGCATCACTTGTTTTGTATATTCTTTTATCATTATTATTATTTTCCCTTTCTTTTCTGTCTTATTAAATTGTCTTTATCTCAACTCACGAGTTTTACATTTTTTTCTTTTTATTCTTTCCCCCATACCACTGGGGGGAGTGAGCGAATGGCTGTGTGGCATTTAGCTACCTGCCAGGTTAAACCACAACATGTGGCTTTAGACACTGTAAGGAAATCATCAGACAATCGCTCAGTAAGCAACCTCTTAAAAAAAAATATGTTCCCCTCTTTTAAGCTAGCTTTCCAAGAACAATCTTCATGAAAATGACTCCTAATTTAAAGGAAACTAAGGTATTGCTCACCCCACCAACAGGGCAAATGGCTCTTTTTGGCCAAATCATAGAAATGAGCTTCCTTAAGTACATTGCACCTTAAAGCTGACATTATTGCAGAAAAGCATATACGGCACCTTGTCAGCATGGAATAACTGGGCTCAGCCAAGTTGTCATTTCTGACAGGTCAGTGTAATGAGCAAGAGAGTGCTGAGATAGTTGAAAAGTTTTTTTACTTGTTGTAGATGTGGGTATTTTTTACCCGAATCAGCAAGGTAGAGCTGTTTGGGGTGATAAGACCATATATATATGTGTCTCATTATGAGCTCTATCAAGTTGTTGTCACCCATGCTATCGCACTTAGCCACATTTATGTTTGGGATTCATTTTGTGCAATTTCTTTACATTCCTAACCTGGGAACAGCACAAAATCTGATTCTCTGGAGCATCAGACATTAGCTAGCAGGACCATCCATGAGTGTTAAACCTACATACACTTGCAAAACCACTAATAATGAGAAGCACTAATTGGATTAGAATTTTTGTTTTGCATTCATACTTCTCAAAAGTTCTTAAAACACGTATTTACATTGAAAAGTATGGAAAAGAAGAAAAAGATGGGGGAAAAAATGAGTTGGAGCTAATAAATGAGAAAAAGAAAGGAAGACTTTTTATTACAATTCTAATGACTAGGATATTTTTGTTAAATCCTGTAAGGATAACACTACAGCAGAGTGGATAGGGAAGATTCCTGGGAAAAGCTGGAATTTATTTCAGCGCTGATTTGCCCAGGTTATTTTTGCATATGACCCTCTGTGCCTTTGTTCCCCAGCATGTCAAGTAAGAATAGTGCTTCCAGTCTCCTTTGTAAAGCGTTTTAAGATGTACAGATGAGAAGCACTTTATAAGACCTAGGGATTAGTAAAAGCACAACAACAAAAAAAGATTAAAGGGATCAGAGATTAGAATTTAAAACACTAACAATAATCACACTGGCATAGAATTAAGATCATCAAAAATAAATCCTTCCGAGCTGTAGCTTGAATAGCTGGGGATGGGGAAGGGACAAGAAGAACAGAGAAATAAAACCTTCTTTTAGTCAGTTGTCAATATCATCAGTACAAAAACACACATATATACTTTGTGATGCTGTTTGAATTATGTAAGAAAATTTGAAATAGGGCAGGAAATAGAAGCTATTCACATGCAGAGAAAGATCAGATAAGTAAATTAAACTATATGTTGAATTCTGCTGTAAGCAGATATCTCTTAAGGCTACAAAAATAATGATTTGATTATCAAAGCTGTAGAATGTGTGGCTCATCTCCCTTTGTATTACAAGGAGCCTTTCCATTAAATATGTTGTTAAGCAAAATGTCTATGGGTGAAGGGAATGAGACACTGTCCTGGTTTCAGCTGGGAAAGAGTTGATTTTCTTCTTAGTAGCTGGTATAGTGCTGTGTTTTGGATTTAGTATGAGAATAATGTTGATAACACACTGATGTTTTAGTTGTTGCTAAGTAGTGCTTACACCAGTCAAGGACTTTTCAGCTTCCCATGCTCTGCGTGGCGCACAAGAAGCTGGGAGGGGGCACAGCCAGGACAGCTGACCCAGAGTGGCCAAAGGGCTATTCCATACCGTATGACGTCATGCTCAGTATATAACTGGGGCGAGTTGGCCCGGGGGGGAAGGGATTGCTGCTCGGGAACAGGCTGGGCATCAGTCAGGGGGTGGTGAGCAATTGTGTCGTATATCACTTGCTTTGTACATTATTATTGTATTATATTATTATTATTACTACTACTATTACTACTATTCTATTTTATTTTACTTCAATTATTAAACTGTTCTTATCTCAACCCAGGAGTTGTCTGACTTTCACCCTTCCAATTCTCTCCCCCACCCCACTGGGGGGAGTGAGTGAGCGGCTGTGTGGTGCATAGTTGCTGGCTGGGGTTAAACCACAACAGTCCTTTTTGGCGCCCAACGTGGGGCTCGAACCCACGACCCTGGGATTAAGAGTCCCATGCTCTTGTTTTTGCAGTACATGTTAAAGATTGGTGTTGGGTGTTGCAGTTTGCTGTGCTCTGCTGTGATTAGTGATGTTTTGCCTGGGAGATTTGTTATTAAAACACTGACCTTGAGCGCTATCTGGTATTTGGGTTCTGTACTGAAGCCATTACTGTACTTCGGGTACCACCTCATGGAGACAATTAGCAATTATACCTCTTCCTCTGAGAGGCTTTTTATGGAGGAAATACAGAATAGCACCTTCACTGCCTTCTTCTATAATGTTTCCTCCTTCATTACAACAACTTTTTTGTATCTTGAACATCCTTGGGTAGTTAAGATACATCTGTTGGTATTTCTTGGGTATATTGTTTCGGTTTTGTCTAGAGTTAATAAGCATTTTAAGAATATCATCCAGAGATCTGCCCCAAGGCTGGATAATTATGAGTGGCAGGGTGTGTGGGAGAGTATGGGCAAATGCCTAGGACGGTGGGCCCCTCCAGTGTTTTGGAGTTTCACCCCTGAACAAGTGCAGAATCCTGAAAAATTAGTAGAACATTTGGAAAAAGTATGCTGTCATCCTGACAATTCTAGGGAGACACAAATCACTGCAATGTGCTGGGGCCTGGCCCATGCCTACCGAGCCCTATTAAACACTATTCAGAACCCTCAAGGGGAAGAGAAGGTCTCTGGATCTGACAACAAAACGCCTGGCGTCGCAGCTATGCCAGCCCCAGCAACAGACACTACGGCTACGCCAGCCCCTGTGACGAGCGCTGCCGATACGCCAGCCCCTGTACCAGGTGCTGTGGCTACACCAGAGAACCAACCCGTGCCAGTATCAGTTGCCCCTATACACAAGAAAAAATACACAAGAAAATCAACTCGTTTAGTAAGGGCTGATGATGAACCAGGGCCATCACGAGAACAGGAGGAGGAAGAGGCAGAACCCACAAATGAGATGGTAACAACCCGATCTCTGTCCCTGAGTGAGCTGCGAGATATGCGAAAAGATTTTAGTCGTCATCCAGGCGAGCACATCATCACTTGGCTGCTCCGATGCTGGGATAACGGGGCCAGTAGCCTGGAATTAGAGAGTAAGGAAGCCAAGCGGCTGGGATCCATTTCTAGGGAAGGGGGCATTGACAAAGCGATTGGAAAAGGGGCAAAAGCCCTCAGCCTCTGGAGGCGACTTCTGACAGCTGTGAAGGAAAGGTATCCCTTCAAGGAAGATTTTTTATGTCAGCCAGGCAAGTGGACCACCATGGAGAGAGGTATCCAGTACCTGAGGGAATTAGCCGTGCTGGAGGTGATGCATAATGACTTGAACAGTGAGCAGTTATCCAAAGATCCAGATGAAGTCCAATGCACATGACCCATGTGGCGGAAGTTCGTGCGGAGCGCACCGTCATCATATGCAAACTCATTGGCAATAATGACCTGGAAAGATGAAGAGGGACCAACGGTGGATGAATTAGCTGGCCAACTCCGACAATACGAAGAAAGTCTCTCTTCCTCCCTACGGGCCTGCGTCACGGCTGTGGAGAAACTGCCTGATGTGCTAGCTGAGAAATTATCCCGGGAGTTCCAGCGATTCAAAGAGGACATGTCCTACTCCTCACCTGTACGGACCAGTATCTCAGCCATCAGGAGTAAGCATCCATCTGCTCAAGAGAGAAGATATAGTGAATACACACCACGGGGCACCCTGTGGTTTTATCTGCGTGACCATGGAGAGGACATGAGGAAGTGGGATGGAAAATCTACCTCGACCCTAGAGGCACGAGTACGTGAGTTGCAAGGAAAAACAATTACAAAAGGTGGTTCTTCCAGGAAAATTGCTGCTCCAGTTTCCAGTGAGCAGTTCCCTAGACAGGATAAAAGGGCTGATTTTGCTTCCGATCTCAATAAAGGGGTTTTTGATTCGCATTTACAAGAAGTGAGTAACGAATGCTATGACCAGGACTAGAGGGGCCCTGCCTCCAGCCAGGTGGAGAAAAGGGACAACCGGGTGTACTGGACTGTGTGGATTCGATGGCCTGGCGCATTAGACCATATTAGGAGTATAAGGCTTTAGTAGACACTGGTGCACAGTGTACCCTCATGCCATCAAGCTATGAAGGGGCAGAACCCATCTGTATTTCTGGAGTGACAGGGGGATCCCAACAGCTGACTGTATTGGAGGCTGAAGTGAGCTTAACCAGGAAGGAGTGGCAGAAGCACCCCATTGTGACTGGCCCAGAGGCTCTGTGCATCCTTGGCATAGACTACCTCAGGAGAGGGTATTCCAGGGACCCAAAAGGGTACCGGTGGGCTTTTGGTATAGCTGCCTTGGAGACGGAGGAAATTAAACAGCTGTCTACCCTGCCTGGTCTCTCGAAGGACCCCTCTGTTGTGGGGTTGCTGAGGGTCAAAGAACAACAGGTACCAATCGCTACCACAACGGTGCACCGGCGGCAATACTGCACCAACAGACACTCCCTGATTCCCATCCATAAGCTGATTCATCAATTGGAGAGCCAAGGAGTGATCAGCAAGACTCGCTCACCCTTTAACAGTCCCATATGGCCAGTGTGAAAGTCTAATGGACAGTGGAGACTAACAGTAGACTATCGGGGCCTGAATGAAGTCACGCCGCCACTGAGCGCTGCTGTGCCAGACATGCTAGAACTTCAATATGAACTGGAGTCAAAGGCAGCCAAGTGGTATGCCACCATTGACATCGCTAATGCGTTTTTCTCAATCCCTTTGGTGGCAGACTGCAGGCCACAGTTTGCTTTCACTTGGAGGGGCATCCAGTACACCTGGAATCGACTGCCCCAGGGGTGGAAACACAGCCCCACCATTTGCCATGGACTGATCCAGACTGCATTGGAACAGGGTGGGGCTCCAGAACACCTGCAATACATTGATGACATCATCGTGTGGGGCAACACAGCAGAAGAGGTTTTTGAGAAAGGGAAGAAAAATAGTCCAAATCCTTCTGGAGGCTGGCTTTGCCATAAAACAAAGTAAGGTCAAGGGACCTGCACAGGAGATCCAGTTTTTAGGAGTAAAATGGCAAGATGGGTGTCGTCAGATCCCAATGGATGTGATCAACAAAATAACAGCCATGTCCCCACCAACCAGCAAAAAGGAAACACAGGCTTTCTTGGGCGTTGTGGGTTTTTGGAGAATGCATATTCCAAATTACAGTCTGATCGTAAGCCCTCTCTATCAAGTGACCCGGAAGAAGAATGATTTCAAATGGGGCCCTGAGCAACAACAAGCCTTTGAACAAATTAAGCAGGAGATAGTCCATGCAGTAGCCCTTGGGCCAGTCCGGGCAGGACAAGATGTAAAAAATGTGCTCTACGCTGCAGCCGGGGAGAATGGCCCTAGCTGGAGCCTCTGGCAGAAAGCACCAGGGGAGATTCGAGGTCGACCCCTAGGGTTTTGGAGTCGGGGATACAGAGGATCTGAGGCTAGCTATACTCCAACTGAAAAAGAGATATTAGCAGCATATGAAGGGGTTCGAGCCGCTTCGGAAGTGGTTGGTACTGAAGCACAGCTCCTCCTTGCACCCCGACTGCCAGTGTTGGGCTGGATGTTCAAAGGGAGGGTCCCCTGTACACATCATGCAACTGATGCTACGTGGAGTAAGTGGGTCGCACTGATCACCCAACGGGCTCGAATAGGAAACCCCAGTCGCCCAGGAATCTTGGAAGTGATCATGGACTGGCCAGAAAGCAAAGATTTTGGAATATCGCCAGAGGAGGAGGTGACGCGTGCTGAGGAGGCCCCACCGTATAATAAACTATCAGAAAATGAGAAGCAATATGCCTTGTTCACTGATGGGTCCTGTCGTCTTGTGGGGAAACATCAGAGGTGGAAAGCTGCTGTATGGAGTCCTGTACGACAAGTGGCAGAAACTGCTGAAGGAGAAGGTGAATCGAGTCAGTTTGCAGAGGTGAAAGCCATCCATCTGGCTTTAGATATTGCTGAATGAGAAAAGTGGCCAATGCTCTCTCTCTATACTGACTCATGGATGGTGGCAAATGCCCTGTGGGGGTGGTTACAGCAATGGAAGCAGAGAAACTGGCAGCGGAGAGGCAAACCCATCTGGGCTGCCACATTGTGGCAAGATATTGCTGCCCAGATAGAGAACCTGGTTGTAAAAGTACGTCACGTAGATGCTCACGTACCCGAGTCAGGCCACTGAAGAACATCAAAACAACCAGCAGGTGGATCAGTCTGCTAAGATTGAAGTGGCTCAAGTGGATCCGGACTGGCAACATAAGGGTGAATTATTTCTAGCTCGGTGGGCCCATGACACCTCAGGCCATCAAGGAAGAGATGCAACATATAGATGGGCTCGTGATCGAGGGGTGGATCTGACCATGGACACTATTGCACAGGTTATCCATGAATGCGAAACATGCACTGCAATCAAGCGAGCCAAGCGGTTCAAGCCTCTCTGGTATGGAGGACGATGGCTGAAATATAAATACGGGGAGGCCTGGCAGATTGATTAGATCACACTCCCACAAACCCGCCAAGGCAAGCGCCATGTGCTTACAATGGTGGAAGCAACCACTGGATGGCTGGAAACATATCCCGTGACCCATGCCACCGCCCGGAACATTATCCTGGGCCTTGAAAAGCAAGTCCTGTGGCGACATGGCACCCCAGAAAGAATTGAGTCAGATAACGGAACTCATTTCCGAAACAGCCTCATAGACACCTGGGCGAAAGAGCATGGCATTGAGTGGGTATATCACATCCCCTATCATGCACCAGCCTCCGGGAAAATCGAACGATACAATGGACTGTTAAAGACTACACTGAGAGCAATGGGTGGTGGGACATTCAAACACTGGGATACACATTCAGCAAAGGCCACTTGGTTAGTCAACACTAGGGGATCTGCCAATCGAGCTGGCCCTGCCCAGTCAAGACTTTTATGTACTGCAGAGGGGGATAAAGTCCCTGTAGTGCACCTAAAAAATATGACGGGGAAGACAGTCTGGGTTACTCCTGCTTCAGGCAGAGGTAAACCCATTTGTGGGATTGCTTTTGCTCAAGGACCTGGATGCACTTGGTGGGTGATGCGGGAGGATGGGGAATTCCGATGTGTACCTCAAGGAGATTTGATTTTGGGTGAAAATAGCCAATGAACTGAATTGTATAATGTTAGTTGCTATATAATACTAGATGTCAGCACTTCAATGATCACTATGTGCCATATCAACGGTATACAGTAAGAATCACCCAAATTAATGAAGAACAAACTTTGAGGAAACTGAACAAAGTGCAGTGGTGATGGAACCAGAACTGACTTCAGCATACAACAATCCAACACCACACACTATCTCTCCTGCCCTGAAAGACTGTTATGACAGATGGAGCCCAAAGTCATGAACTAAATGAACTCAACAAACATTTTAGAGGGATAGCCTATAGACTAGGGAAATTATATCTATACGTGTGTGTGTATATATATATATAAAATACATCAAAAGACTGGAAAAGTGGTAGTGATTAATTGGAATGTATTTGAAAGACCTGGGCATGACGTATATAATACGGAATAAGGGGTCCAAAAAGGACTGTTGTGGTTTAACCCCAGCCAGCAACTATGCACCACACAGCTGCTCACTCACTCCCCCCCAGCGGGGTGGGGGAGAGAATTGGAAGGGTGAAAGTCAGACAACTCCTGGGTTGAGATAAGAACAGTTTAATAATTGAAGTAAAATAAAATAGAATAGTAGTAATAGTAGTAGTAATAATATTAATATAATACAATAATAATGTACAAAGCAAGTGATACACGACACAATTGCTCACCACCCCCTGACTGATGCCCAGCCTGTTCCCGAGCAGCAATCCCTTCCCCCCCCGGCCAACTCGCCCCAGTTATATACTGAGCATGACGTCATACGGTATTGAATAGCCCTTTGGCCACTCTGGGTCAGCTGTCCTGGCTGTGCCCCCTCCCAGCTTCTTGTGCGCCACGCAGAGCATGGGAAGCTGAAAAGTCCTTGACTGGTGTAAGCACTACTTAGCAACAACTAAAACATCAGTGTGTTATCAACATTATTCTCATACTAAATCCAAAACACAGCACTATACCAGCTACTAAGAAGAAAATCAACTCTATCCCAGCTGAAACCAGGACAGACACGGACTCCGCATGAGTTCAGGCGAAGACAAGCGAAGACCCTTTATTTTTACAATCTATCCCTTTTATAATATGATCTAGTGTTCACGAGCAAGCAAACCCCATTTCATTGGCTACTGTCGTGCGTCCACGCCTCTCTTCAGCGTTACTTATTGGTTCTTCAAGCTGGTGCACGCGAATTCCTCTTTCAGGGATGTATCCAATCTCATCCTTATTTTTCTGCCTCTAAGTTTCACAAACTTGTTTGTAACAAGCCTCAAGGCCACAGCTGCATTCCTGCAAACCTGTAACAAGCCTCAAGGGCACAGCTGCATCTCGTCAAAGTAAAACACAATCTCACATATTCCTACATATGGGAGACTCATTTTGGATACTGATTATGCACCTCTTAGGAGAGGAACTCATTGCCTTCCTTCTGCATGCTGGAGTTACATTCCAGCAAGGAGCTGTAAGGTCAAGCCATCAACTCCATGTCTTCAATATACCTGGAATGAGAATATTCTGCCAGCATATTCAATAAAGCAATTACAATAGCATTAATCATAGACTCATAGAATCATTAAGGTTGGAAAAGACCCTTAAGATCATCAAGTCCAACCGTTAACCTAGCACTGCCAAGTCCACCACTAAACCATGTCCTCGAGAACCAAGTCTACCCGTCTTTTAAATACCTCCAGGGATGGAGACTCAACCACTTCCCTGGGCAGCCTGTTCCAGTGCCTGACTATCCTTTCAGTGAAGAAGTTTTTCCTAATATCCAACCTAAACTTCCCCTGGCACAGCTTGAGGCCGTTTCCTCTCGTCCTATCCCTTATACTAGGGAGAAGAGACCGACCCCCACCTCGCTACAACCTCCTTTCAGGTAGTTGTAGAGAGCAATAAGGTCTCCCCTGAGCCTCCTCTTCTCCAGGCTAAACAACCCCAGCTCCCTCAGCCACTCCTCATAAGACTTGTTCTCCAGACCCTTCACCAGCTTCGTTGCCCTTCTCTGGACACGCTCCAGCACCTCAATGTCCTTCTTGTAGTGAGGGGCCCAAAACTGAACACAGTACTCGAGGTGCGGCCTCACCAGTGCCGAGTACAGGGGCACTATCACCTCCCTGGTCCTGCTGGCCACACTATTCCTGATACAAGCCAGGATGCCATTGGCCTTCTTGGCCACCTGAGCACACTGCTGGCTCATGTTCAGGCGGCTGTCAACCAACACCCCCAGGTCCTTTTCCGCCAGGCAGCTCTCCAGCCACTCCTCCCCCAGCCTGTAGCGTTGCATGGGGTTGTTGTGACCCAAGTGCAGGACCCGGCACTTAGCCTTGTTGAATCTCATACAGTTGGCCCTGGACCAACGATCCAGCCTGTCCAGGTCCCTCTGCAGGGCCTTCCTGCCCTCCAGCAGATCGACACTTCCACCCAACTTGGTGTCGTCTGCAAACTTACTGAGGGTGCACTCGATCCCCTCATCCAGATCATCAATGAAGATATTGAACAGGAAAGGCCCCAGTACTGAGCCCTGGGGAACACCACTCGTGACTGGCCGCCAACTGGATTTGACTCCATTCACCACCACTCTCTGGGCTCGGCCATCCAGCCAGTTTTTAACCCAGCGCAGAGTGCACTTATCCAAGCCGTGAGCAGCCAGCTTCTCCAGGAGAATGCTGTGGGAGACAGTGTCAAAGGCCTTACTGAAGTCCAGGTAGACAACATCTACAGCCTTCCCCTCATCCACTAAGCGGGTCACCTTGTCATAGAAGGAGACCAGGTTAGTGAAGCAGGACCTCCCTTTCATAAACCCATACTGGCTGAGCCTGATCCCTCGGTTGTCCCGCACGTGCCGCGTAATGGCACTCACGATGATCTGCTCCATTACCTTTCCCAGCACCGAGGTCAGGCTGACAGGCCTGTAGTTCCCCGGATCCTCCTTCTGACCCTTCTTGTAGAGGGGCATCACATTAGCTAATTTCCAGTCATCTGGGACCTCCCCGGTTGACCAGGACTGCTGATAAATGATGGAAAGTGGCTTGGCAAGCTCCTCTGACAGCTCCCTCAGTATCCTCGGGTGGATCCCATCTGGCCCCATGGACTTGTGGGCATCCAGGTGGAGGAGCAGGTCGGTGACTGCCACCTCTTCGACAACTGGGGCTTCATTCTGCATCCTGTCTCCATCTCCCAGATCAGGGGCCTGAAAACCTTGAGGGTGACCAGTCTGACTATTAAAGACTGAGGCAAAGAAGGCATTAAGTACCTCAGCCTTCTCCTCATCCTTTGTGGCAAAGTTTCCCTCCACATCCAAGAAAGGAGGGCGATTCTCCCTGGCCCTCCTTTTGTCGCTGATATATCTGTAAAAACATTTTTGTTATCTTTAACGGCGGTGGCCAGTTTAAGTTCTAGCTGGGCCTTCGCCTTTCTAATCTTCTCCCTGCATAACCTCACAGCATCCTTGTAGTCCTCCTGAGTCACCTGCCCCTTCTTCCAGAGGTGGTAAGCTCTCCTTTTTTCTTGTAGTTCCAGCCAAAGCTCTCTGTTCAGCCAGGCCGGTCTTCTCCCCCGCCTGCTCGTCTTTTGGCACATGGGGACGGCCTGCTCCTGTGCCTTTGAGATTTCCTTCTTGAATAACATCCAGCCTTCCTGGACTCCTTTGCCCTTCAGGACTGCCTCCCAAGGGACTCTCTCAACCAGGCCTCTAAACAGGCCAACAGGTCTGCCCTCCAGAAGTCCACGGTAGCAATTCTGCTGACACCCCTCCTTACTTCTCCAAGAATCGAAAACTCTATCATGTCATGGTCGCTGAGCCCAAGACAGCCTCCGACCACCACATCGCCCACCACGCCCTCTCTGTTCATAAACAGCAGGTCCAGTGGGGCACCTCCCCTGGTTGGCTCGCTTACCAGCTGCGTCAGGAAGTTATCTCCCACACACTCCAGGAACCTCCGAGACTGCTTCCTCTCTGCTGTGTTGTATTTCCAGCAGATATCTGGTAAGTTGAAGTCTCCCACGAGAACAAGGGCTAGGGATTGTGAGACTTCAGCCAACCACTTGTAGAATGCTTCATCTGTTTCCTCAGCCTGGTTGGGTGGTCTATAACAGACTCCCACCAGGATATCTGCCTTATTAACCTTCCCCCTGATCTTTACCCATAAGCACTCAACCTTATCATTACCGTCATTGAGTTCTAGACAGTCAAAACACTCTCTAACGTACAAGGCTACCCCTCCCCCTCTCCTTCCTTGCCTGTCCCTTCTAAAGAGCTTTTAGCCTTCCATTGCAGCACTCCAGTTGTGTGAGTCATCCCACCATGTTTCCGTGATGGCGACCACATCATAGTTTTCCTGCCGCGCAATGGCTTCCAGGTCCTCCTGCTTATTGCCCATGCTGCGTGCATTGGTGTAAATGCACTTCAGTTGGGCTATAGATCTCCAACACAGGCAAATGACCAATGCATCAGACGCAGTGTAGGGGTAGAAGATAAAAGCATTTTAGCATATTCTGCCCCAAATTTTAGAAGCTGCTTTATTTCCCATGGCTCCTGAGGAGTGAAGGTCAGCCAAATAGGAAACCCATGCCAGCAGACTGTATGAGTGGCATGGAGGGAAGAGGTGGCTAGTCAAGGTTATCTTGATTGCTTTGGCTCAGCACTTGAAGGCAATTTCATTCATTTTCCAGGGCACTAGGTCACTGGTGGTGAGATGCTTAACACCTCTGTTCTGGTGTGCAGTGGTTAAATGGAGACAAGGAGTTGCTCTCCTTTTCTGTCCTGATGAAAAGGCCACCCCCTGATGGGAGAACAGTAGTCCCTATTCATATCTGGGTATTTTAGAATGGATGGAGAACACATGACAAGACCATAGCATCTGCTGGATGTATATATTGCAAGGAATACAGCAGGTCTTCCTAAGAATGCTGCTCTTTAGAAACATTTGGCAGCTGCTCTGGGGCAGACATCCTCTTTGAAGGTGAAATGAAGTCTGTTGGATGTGAAGAACAGCTGCCATGTAGAGAGGAAAAAAGTATGAAGGTTATGCTTATGACCAGTCAGATGCCTGCAGCCACAGCACATCATATGTTGCAGTGAGATTTGGGCATATGTTGCCATTGCTTCAGCAATGTGGATGGGCTTGGGACAGCTGCTGCTAAAGTAAACCAGGATGGGAACCATGCAGGTAGGCTGCTAAGATGGAACATGAAAGCCCAAGAGCTCTCAGCCGGAGACATTTTGCCTTCTGTGTTCTGTAGCTTCATTTCTTTTCTTCATCCTAGCCTCTTCCCCACCTATTCCTATTAGAAGTGGTGAGGTAAAACCAGATCTCCATCATTTCCTTCTTTGGAACTCACATTATATGTTTTATTAGGTGCCCACATCAACGCTTTACATTGAAATCCTATATATTACATACTACAGCTCTGATATCTCGTCATTTTTTTCCAGTAAAGAACATATTTGAAGCAGGAAAAATCTTGTTCATTCAGCACCAATCAAAAAAGGAACAACCGTTTAAAATGACTAAACATATCTTCTCAAGTGTGTTAGACTGGAGGAAGCATTTGGTGATGGGTTTGTGGTGACTTGGCAGGACCTGCAGAGACTGCAGAGCATCCCACAGCTGTACTAGTAAAACTTAAAAATGACAAGATTCATGCTACACTAAATTTCAAAAGTAGCCCAGCTTGATGTCTAATTAATTTCTGGAAGGAATGAACTCCAGAGGCAAATCTAACTTGGGTGTCCAATATATCTTTATTTGCAGGGTTCTGGAGAAAGAAGGAAGTTGGCAGCATAGGCTGTGTGGTCAGACTGTCACTGATGCTCTGCCAGAAACTGGACAAATCTGATCATAAATCTGGTAAGTTTCCAGACCCATTACTAATCCTGTCTCAAATACTGCTGTCAGTCCTGTCTACTGACTTCATGGGGTTCCATGGACATCTGTGGGATTTAAGGGGCAGAAAGGAGATCAAGACTGTCCTAGGTTTCCTAACCTGTATCTTTTTCCTTCCTCTTCCTCTTCCTCTTTAGCCTTCCATTCTTTCTTCACTCCATCTCAGTTGATTCCATTTAAAAAGTCACAACATTATTTTTTTATCATTAAAACCATACAAATAGCATTGCGAGAAATGCACAGAAAGAGAGAATTTGATCTGGTGTAGGTTTGAGCAGGAAAAAGATCACACCATAAATAAATGTTACATCAGTATGATGCTCTGAAACTTATGAAGAGTCCTGACTGCCTTTTCTCCACAGTTGCATTGTGATTACCTCAGGACAAGTAAGCTCAAGCAGCAGTTTGCTTCTTACAGCCTGTTCCCCACTGTGAGACCATTTGGCTAACTGACTGTCACTAAGTCCCTCAGACTGCCTGCTCTGTGCCACCTCCTGCTTGCAAGACAATGTGTCTAACAGGTAACAATGTGAGGTGAAGTGGTAGCAAGGAGCTGCTTCTTCTGACTCTCTCTTCTGCAGATAGCTGAGTTCACAACTTACCCCGAAGTGATTAGAGACATAAAAATCCCCCCTCCCTCCCTCTCTCAACTCAGTGCATTATTGCAATTGCTAATTTAAGTGGGACGTGAGGTGAGTTCTTTCAAAGAGTGAACCTGACCCTTCAC
Organism: Nipponia nippon; assembly: GCF_047370975.1. NCBI lineage: Eukaryota > Metazoa > Chordata > Aves > Pelecaniformes > Threskiornithidae > Nipponia > Nipponia nippon. The sequence continues at coordinate 2,263,537 of NW_028262346.1, forward strand.
CTCTCCAGCACTACCCGTGGCTGTTGTAAAGCAATTGTGCCTGTCAATGGAGAACAGAGAGCAGTAAAAGTAATGAGAAAGGTAATAAGAGTTAAAACAAAGGTAGATGGACCTCAAACGAAAACAGGAAGATTTAGGATACCTGAAGAAAGACAAGTCAGCATTATATAGAGACGAATTAATACTTTGGGATTAAACTGTGTGTGAAGGGTAGGGGCATAGTGCACTAAAAATAGGAACAGGGTAATTTAGAAGCTAATCAAGCTCTGTCACAGACAAAATTAATACGTAAAAAAAGTTCTAACAAGACATTAGCCATCCGAAGAACATAGAAGGCCTGTGGAGGAGGATATTGTATCAGAAGGTGTTATTAACACTGCTATTATTAGATTGGGTATGATTAACAGGACTTGGTCAGAAAGAAGCAAGGTGAGGTTTAGAAGTGCAGTGGTGGATCACCCAGAATGTCATTACAGAGGTGAAAATTGTAAAAAGGAGCAGGAAACAGAGGAAATAGTTTTGGAAAATGATAGATGGAAAAACAGTGAAGTGTTCTGAACTCTTCTATATGGCATAAATATACACTGAGTGAAAGCAAGCAGGTGAGGTAGTTGTTTTGTTTTCTATCCATGTTTCAATTGCCATAATGCAATGGTTAGCATTTGCAAAGATGAAACTTCATAGACAGAGGACCTTCACAGGCTCATTATAGGTTTCCATGATTATGTCTGTTTTTTTCCCTGCAATGATTTGCAATCGGATTTTCATAAGAATTGAGAGCCAGATATTCAGCTGGTATAAACTAGTGATACTCCACTGAAATCAGTGGAGATGAACTGATTTCCATCGTTCTTGTGATTCAACATTCATTTTGAAAGCAGGGTGAAAAAATATGGAAGAGTTTCATAAAGGTGAATTTTTGAAGGACGGGTCTGGTTGTAATCACCAGGTGAAGAAGCAATTTGCTGAGTGTCAAAAGAGACATAGGCCACAATGAGAAAAAGATCACTGGCTCCAGGCATTGATTTCAAAGCATCTATTACTGAACGCCCCCAGAGGCAAGGTCCTGGTCTTGATGGACACCTTATATTTTCTTTCATCCTAATTAAAAGTAAAGAAATATTTGCTCAGAAATGCACACATTTCTTGGAGGTTTTATTGTAAGATTTGCTGGTTTTGCTTATATTTTGGCCTACAAGTATTTTGGATCAGGGAACACCTTTTTTCTGAGGCTTCCTTGCTGTTGCTCCTCAGCAGCACATATGCACATAATGAGCTATTCCAAATGACCCCTTCTTCTCACCCAGATCCCTCTCGATCTGTTACCAATTCTGCTTGCCATTAGTCTGACCTTTAAAAAGCAAAACCTTACTAAGTCAGTAGGTATATTTGTGTGTGTGCGTGTGCTTTGGTGAGTCATGAGAGAGCCTTAATTAATCAGGAGCAACTAATATCTACTCAATGCAGATTATCATTATTCATAAAGAAAAGCATTTCACGTGGAAAAGAGGTGATATTTCAGCACTCGGCACTGCCACATTTTGTTTCCGACCCTTCAGACAGGTTCTTTAGTCTGTGGTGCCAATCAGGAGTGATTTCCCTGAACTAAGTGCCATTACATGGGGGCTAAACCCGGCTGCGAGCTCAGATTCTGTTTGCCTGCATCTGCTAGGTTTTAACCACGCACTGATCACCCAGGCATCCAGTCACCATTATTCCTGCAGAGACAATTTGACAAGTGACACTGTGACAGTAACGTTGCTGCTGACCACCAGCTAAGTCCCTGGCTCTGGAGCGGCACAACCACTGGAACACTCAGCAGATAGCCTCTTCCCTGCCTGTGTGCACTCGTCACATTTCAGCTGAGCAAAGGCGGCCTCATCTCCCTGCAAATTGCATTATGCTCTCTGTTTTCTGATGGAAAGCAGTAGTGAACCTGTAGAGCTCTGAAACACATAATATGCATGGCTGCTGTTTTACACTTGTAACATCTTGTATGCACTGAAATGTACAGCTGTTTACACTTGTAGCTCTGTCAAGTAAACAAGTGGTGATTTCTTATGACAGAGGGGAAATTGGCGCAGGGCTGCTATTCACTCACCTACAGCCTGGCAACTCCTGGTGGTGGAAATCATTCTTTAGGCACCAAATTGACTTCAAGCATACTGTAAAACTGGCTTCTCCGAGGTGGAGGGGAGGCAAGAGGAAATCTGTTGGCTGCATCTGTACCTCTAGAAAAGGCAGGCACCAAGCGTCTGATGGGCTCTGCTTTCTGCTGCAGCAACCCATGTAAAATGCCTCGCAAACAGCCTGCGCAGTGGCTGTGCCAGGGTGTGGTGGCATGCAAGTCTGTACCAGCCATTTTCAGGTAGCTCTTCTCCAGGAGCTGTAGAGCTTGTTACCTAAACTGCTTGTGAGTCTGCACTGGAGAGGGGCTTGGAGATATCTTTGTCCCCTAAAGAAGGTTCCATTGCAACTGTCCCGATCCAATGTCGGGGGAGGTTTCGATACGATCCCAAGGACGAGATTAAGACGCAAACGAGGTCAAATGCCGTACTACCTTTTGACTTTATTTTGGTGAACAAAGGGGTGAGGACCGGGTAGGGAGACAGGGGGAAAAAGAGAGAGAGAGAGAGAGAGAGAGAGAGAAACGAGCAAAAGAGCGGGCAAGAGAAAAGAGAGAGAAAGAGCGTGCTCAGGTGGGTGAGAAGAGGGCCACGTGGGGGAACTAGCTACCACCACTCCGAGTCCGGCATTATCCCGTCGATCAAAGGTCCAGCCGGTCCAGCCTCTGTGTCCGCAGGAGCAGCTTCCAAGGAGTGCGCGGGGTAGGAGGAGAAGAAGAGGAGTGAGACCTCAAAAGGCGCACACGGTCCTTTTATAGGGCCACGCACATGCGCAGAACGTGTCTCCGTACGTGCAGTTCATGCTTCTGCTTTTCGTGCCCTGGTCTCTGCGCAGGCATACATGCAGTTCAGGGTCCCGCCTTTCGCGCCCTGGTCTCTGCGCAGGCGTCCTGTGTTGGTTTCGCCGGGGCTGGATGTCGAAGCCAGAAGATGGCGGTAGAACGGCAATGTCGAGACAATTCTGGTTCCATAACAGTCCTCGACACCACCCGGTGGCTCGACATTGCAGTCTTCACAGTGGTAGGAGAGGTGGGAAGGGGAAAGAGAGAGAGAGAAAGAGAGAGAGGACAGAGCAGAGGTGGAGACAGAAGCAGAGAAACAGGGGAGGGTGGAGGAGAAAGGTGACATGGGACATGGTAAGAGAGTGCTCAATTGCAAACAAACAAATGGGAACATCGTACAATGTAAACACTCTTTTCCTTAATCTTTCTAAGCTTAACAATATTTAACTTAACCCTGAGAAATCCGTTGGGCGAGGTAGTTCACCATTATAACAAGTATAGAACGACCAGTGAGTATGACATGGGTAGGAATATGCAATTTCCTTTTTTAAAGAGGTCTAAACAATGGTTATTGTGGTGGGTTCTACCCGGCAAACGGCACGGATTCGTTTTGAGGTGAGGTGGTAGGTACAAACTGCATATTAGATACCACATGTCGTATTAGCTGAACAAAACAGGGGATTATACAGGGTAAAAACATTAAAGTGGCAAACGCACATAACAAATATAACGGCAACTGTTTCACCCAGGGCGCCCCCGGCAGCCAGGACCACAGATTACCATTCCAACCGTTCCAGGCCTGGACGGGGACGTGGGCTATTTTTCTAATGTCTTTGGTTAAGTGGAGGACTACCTCACCTACATCGTCTATTTCTAAACAACGGTTAGAGACATTTAATTTCCCACATACCCCTCCTTCTTCAGCCAGTAAATAATCTAAAACCATGCGGTGTTGAAGGAGTGCCGTGCGCATTTGTTGAGACTGCTGAGTTAAAAGGTCTATAGCATTGGCGGTTTTATCGGTAACAATTTCTAAAACCGCTTGTAATTGGATTATACGGTTCAAATTATAGATTGGTTCCCTCGCCCCTGATATCGGTTCATTGGGGTTCCAGGCGGCAGGCCCGTAATGTTGGATTATTCTTTCAGGAGGCCACTCATTTTCCCCCCATTTTTGTGTTCCGCCTACGTTCACCTCAACAGCTCGCTTGCGGCGGGCAATCTTTCCGTCTTCCAGATTATCGTACAATCTTATCCCCAACTGAGAGCCACCCGTTTCTGGAAGAAGGAAGAATAAAGGCCGGATAATTCCTACATAACAGACCCCTGACCAATGCGCTGGCAGTTGTTTATAGGTGGTACGTCCACAAATCCAATAATGGCCCCTTTTAGCTGTGGCCCCATTGGCGAATGGTCCCGCTGCATCCTCGGGGAAGTGGAAATACATTGTGTTATCGTTGCCCACGGGGCTAAAAAAGATGGTTGGGTTATTATTCATCCGGCTGGTGCAATACCAGGCCCCGGAGTTGTTTTTCCATTCACAGGCTTGCTTGTAAACGTGTTTCCTAGATTGTTGGAGAATTAACGTTTCATTTTTATTTGCCCGGTACCCTTTGAACCCTTGACTGCGTCCAGCACTATCCAAGCCATGCCCATATGGAGATACCCCTATTTGCATTTACCAACTTGTTTGTAAGTGTCCATTGGCACTTGCTTTCTCCCACATAGACCCCTCCCTTTTGAGTACGATTTAAACAATATGGCCCCACAGCAGGAAATTGAATTGGCCACGTTCCACTATCACCCCAAGTGTCATTCGTGGTCTCACTATAATTACTCACAATTTGGGCTGGGGTGAGGGTGTGGACATCCACGGCCAACTTGACAGCCCCAGAGGTCCCCCGCAAACCCAGCAATGACTTAAATTCAAAGCTCGGCTTACAGCTTTGGCTAATAATACAAATTCATTGTCCTTAAAGGGATCAAACGGGTCGGGGGAGGGTGAAGGAATTAGCCCTCCGCCGCTTTTATAGGTACATTCCCAAACTAGTATAACCACAAATAACATGCGCATCCTGATTAAGCACCAATCAGCGTTTGTCTAGTCTCCTTTGGGTGGTGTGTGTCCAGATCGGCTGTTTCCTCCTGAAAAACAAAAGTAGAAGCAAACTCGCTTCTCGGGTCAGAAGGAAGGAACAATCCATTTAGCATGAATTTTGTGGATCTTTCCACAAGCGTCTCTTGCCCTCCACGTGTATTTATTCACCGGGGCATCTAATGTTAATGGCACTGCTCCCACAGTGGGGAGTTCAACTAAGACGGGTTGTCCGGGGAAATGGGATGGGTTGTCAGAGTGGTCAGGGCCAGGTGAGGTGGGCATGATCGTCGGGGCTTGTGGGCAAAACGCCGTAATTTTTGGGCATCCGTTTGTTCCCCAACGGCTATTGACGCTAGTCACTGCATCTCCCACCCGCTCAGCCCACCCTGGTTTGTGGTTTCAGGAAGCACTTCAGCAAGCCGTTTGTTCTCTCCACGATCCCATTTGCTTGCGGGTAGTATGGGGTGTGGAATACCCATGAAATCCCCTCCTGAGCCGCCCATTCCTGAACCGTCTTGGCTGTGAAGTGCGTACCATTGTTGGATTGAATCAACTGCGGTTTAGGGAAGGTCCCAAACCATTCTTTCAGGGCCTTCATCATATTCTCCCCTGTTGCCTTAGCAGGGGCTTTAGTCTGTGCTAGGCCAGATACTATTTTGACACCCACTAATACATAGCACTTCCCTTCTGATTTGCGGAAGGGACCGATGTAATCCACCTGCCAGGCCTCCCACAAACCTTTTCCCTCTCTCAAATGCAGGGGGTCGTCTTCCAGGGGTGCCTAAGTGGACACGGCATTGCTCACAGGCTGAAATGAAAGTTTTGCAGTTTTCTCAGGTAACTGGCCAGCCTCTGGCCTGAGCCTCTCGGTAGAGGTCTTGGGCTCCGGTGTGCCCTCTCTTAAGGTGCAACCATTCCAGGAGTCCTTCCCAATCCTCTACTACTGGATCACTTTGCAAGGAGGCGAGGCGGGCCAGCTCGTCAACCCTATTGTTCCAATGACCGGATGGATCTTCCTCCGTCTGATGGGAGGCTACCCACCCTACCGCAAAGTTCCCCTGTTTGGCAATGGTTAAAATATCGTGCCACTTTTCCTTTTGCCATATGGGTATTCTGTTAACCTCCCACCCATTTTGTTCCCAAAAGGGGAGACACTCTGTACACCCTTTAAAGACAGCAAAGGAATCAGTGTAGATATAGATTGGAGAGGCAGATTGGGCTTCATGTTGAAAGACACTCCATACGGCCACTAATTCCCCTACTTGTGCGCTGCCTTCCCCTTCGGTAATTATTTTTTGGTCGGTCCTTATCTGTAGGGCGACAGCACGGTATTTCCAAGTTCTGCCCTCTCGTCTAGCGGAGGTGTTGGTGAACCAAGCGTTCTGTAATTGTTCTGAAATAGGGGGGCTACCTGCACAGCAGAAGGGGCACGTCACCTTCCCGGTCTGGGGCCACTCCCTCTTGGATAACTAAATTTTTGGTAGCGCCCTCAGAAACTTCAAAGATACCACAATAATGTTCTATTTGCGCGTACCATTTTCATACCGAAGCTCTTTGTGCCACCCAGTCAGGGGGAGGTGTCCCGGTTAAAACTGCTTTAATCACTTTGAAAGGACCTCTGAGCACTATTGTTTGCTGACGAATGGTGCTTCTCGTAAAGCCAGGCTGACTACAAACAGCCCCTTCTCCCATGTGGTGTACCGTTTTTCTGCGTCCTTGAAACTCCGGGAATAAAAGCCAATGGGCCGGATGGGACCTGCCGGCCCCCTTTGCCACACCCCTTTGCCACAAATGAATCGACAGCCCAGTTGCGGCAAACCCCCACTTGATCTGTACCGGGTCTGTCGGGTGGATAGGCCCCAGGGCTTGGTATGCATTTGCCTCGAACACCAACAGTCGTAGCGCCTCATCGTGGACCGGGGTCCACTCCCATTGGGCCCTTTTCCGTAGTAAATCATATAGGGGTCTCGCGATATAATTCAGAAATCGGGGATGTGCTTCCTCCAGAACACAAGTAGCTCTAGCGCATGCTGTAAGTCTTTTTTTGATTCTGGTATCTTAAATTGGTCGAGGGAGGAAAGGGTGTCTGGTGGGATACAGGTCATCCCTCCCTTCTACCAAATTCCTAAAAATTTTACCTCGCTTGAAGGGGCTTGTATTTTCTCGGGTGGGATTGTCAATCCTATGCTCTCTAAATGGGTGATGATGTCCTTCTGGACTTCCCCAACCTCTTCCGCCTGATTCCCCCCTATGAGCACATCATCTATATATTGGTAAATTTTCACCCCTGCCCTTATGGGAATTGCTTCCAGCTCCTGCGCTAGAGCATGGTGGGCTAAGGTGGGGGAGTGCTTGTATCCCTGAGGGAGCCGTGTAAAGGTGTACTGTTGCCCCCCCCCCCCCCCCCAGGTAAAGGCAAAGCGGTCCTGGTCCTGCGGCTGCAGGGGGACCATAAAGAACATGTCTTTAACGTCAATAGTTGCCATAATAGGGTGTGCTTGCTCTTGAATGGCGGCTATGAGCTCGGCAATGTTCGGTACAGCAGCTGTTAATGGGCCGGTGTTGGCATTCAGCCTCCAGTAATCTATTGTTAACCTCCATTTGCCGTTTGGTTTTCGGACTGGCCATACCGGGGAGTTAAAGGGGGAGTGAGTGGGAACTATAATCCCCTGCCTCTTTAAGTCCTCCAGAACTGGTGCGATTCTGTCCCTGGCTCCTATCGGTAGCGGGTAGGGTTTCACGTTTGTCAATTTAGAAGGGGAGAGGGTAGGCGCCGTTTGCAACAGGCGCACCTCCGCACCGGGGTCTTCGGCTAACCGCCTGATCTGGGGGACGCCGAAAGACCACAAGTTTCCCTGGACATCGCGCCACTGTCTGCCCTTTAAAACGTCTATGCCCAAGAGATTCATTTGGAAAGATCCTATGGCCACCACAGTATTAACAGGGCCGTCCTCCCCTGGTAACCATAGTGACGCTGGGGTCATAGGTACCGATTGTGTCTTTCCCAGAGCATTTAAGACAATCAGGTTTCTAGAGGGAACCGAGATCCCGCATCGTTCTGCTTCTGTTCGCCTTAGCGCAGTAATTTGCGCCCCCGTGTCGATTAAAAAGGTTACCGGTCTTTTCTTTGGTCCTACCGCTACCGTGAGCAGCAAGTCTCCCTTTGCATTGCAGGCGAGTTGTCTTATGAACATCCACCCTCCACCCTCCCCCTCACCTTCAGGGGGGCGGAGGTTTTAGTTTTCCGCCGCCTTGTTTTCTTCCCCGGCTGGTTTCTCCTCAAAGCTTATCAGGAGTGGAGTGCTAGGAGTTGGCCTCGAAATGGCCCCTTGCTCTGACCATCTCCGCACGAGCTGCTCCAATTTCTTGGTTGGGAGCCCGTCCATTAAATCTTGGGGAACGCCTCTCTGGAGCCCCAACTGCCACAGTCCCTGCCGACTCAGGGGTTTTCCTTTCCCGGTTGGGTCACGGCCGCTCCCGTGGGGTGACTGCCGCCCACTAACTCGTTCTGCCGCCCACACAGCCCTGGTCTCGGTTCTTTGGGGTGGTCCACTAACAGGGCCGTATTTCCTCCCGAAATCACTTAACTCCTGAGCCACCTCCCCCATGTCCATACTTTCTTCCCTGGCCGCCGGTAGTCAGGGGTCGTTATCCCCTCCCGAACGGCTGCATTCCTTTCTCCCCGGGGGTGTTATAAATTCTCCCTTGCAATTGGATCCCAATAGGTTTCAGGGAGTCGGGAAGTCCCCGTATCAGGGGAGTCATTCTCTCCGGGTCTACAGGCATTAACATTGGGGAGCCCAGGTGGGGCTTGAGCTCCCGGTCATACATCATCTGAAGGCACGCCGCCTTTTGCACACTCTCTAATTGATCTACCGTGCCCATTATAGCTAAGGGGTCTCCCCTCTCCAAGGGGCTCAACCCCCTGGCCCAGTACGCAGCTCTCTGGGTCAACGACCATGGGGCTCGGAGATCGCCCGTAGTTAAAAACACACCCAGACCCCAATACCCTTCCGCCTCCTTTTCTGACAGTAAGATCCCATCCCCCCCCCCCGACAAAGACACTCTCCACACATACTCGGTCTCCGATTCCTTTGTAGTCCTCGCAAAGTCCTTTCTCAGCTTTGCTAATTCAGTTGCGGTAAACGGGACCTCTTTAGTAATAACTTGGGGACGATTGTCACCCTCATCCTCATACACATACTCCGTTTTGATCAGCGGGTACATGTGCGGGGGGGCTCTCCACGGCCTCTTTGGCTCTTTGCAAATCCCCCTGGGGGTAAACATGCCGTATCCCCTTCTCCGCGAGCGTTGTTTCTACCCCCGGCGGTGTGTCCGCTTCCCTTAAAACTGGATTTCTCAACTCATTTTTTAGTATCGCATTTTGGCGCCTCTCCTCCTCCAACTGTTCCTGCAGGGTTTTTATTACCATCTGCAGGGAACTCACCACCGTATCTGTCCGACAAGACCTCTGCTTTTTCTCCGCCGCCGCGGCAGCCAAACTCGCTCCTAACACTGCACAAATTATAGCCTTTCCCTTCCCCCTCTTAACCTTAGCCTCCTTCTGCAATATTCTTATTCTATCCACCACACTCCGCAACTGAAACCAGTGTTCCCTTGCCCAGTCTTGTCCCTGGGGCAAGACCGGTGCGCCTCTGAGAGGCCATACAATTTCTTTGTCCCTTCATCCAGCGAAAGCACATGGTCACAAACATCGACTGCCTTTCAGGCGGCCATCACCTACAAAGGGGATATTGTCCTAAGAGGGTCACGCTTCAGTATCCAAGTTTCCCCTATGCGCTCTCAGAAGGCCAAAACATAAACCAATACCCAAAAAATTCCTACAAAGGGGGGGTGTCGTCCTGAGAGGGTCCCGCCTTAAAGTCCACGTTCCCCCTATACGCTCCCAGGAGGCCAGACCATACACTAATATGTAAGCTATGAACAAAGAAGAACCAACATTCACACCGTCCTCACGCTTCGTTCATCTCTGGCTGCTTCCCTCGCGGGAGAGCAGAACCACGGATCAGAACTCTGCACTCGCTTCGTACTTGCTCGTACGTCTCGTTCACACACAATCACACAGCACACCACAACAAGGTAGTACGGCACTCTCGTCTCAGGGGATCCTGTCTGTGACGCCAATGAAATGTCCCGATCCAATGTCGGGGGAGGTTTCGATATGATCCCAAGGACGAGATTAAGACGCAAACGAGGTCAAATGCCGTACTACCTTTTGACTTTATTTTGGTGAACAAAGGGGTGAGGACCGGGTAGGGAGACAAAGAGAGAGAGAGAGAAACGAGCAAAAGAGCGGGCAAGAGAAAAGAGAGAGAAAGAGCGTGCTCAGGTGGGTGAGAAGAGGGCCACGTGGGGGAACTAGCTACCACCACTCCGAGTCCGGCATTATCCCGTCGATCAAAGGTCCAGCTGGTCCAGCCTCTGTGTCCGCAGGAGCAGCTTCCAAGGAGTGCGCGGGGTAGGAGGAGAAGAAGAGGAGTGAGACCTCAAAAGGCGCACACGGTCCTTTTATAGGGCCACACACATGCGCAGAACGTGTCTCCGTACGTGCAGTTCATGCTTCTGCTTTTCGTGCCCTGGTCTCTGCGCAGGCATACATGCAGTTCAGGGTCCCGCCTTTCGCGCCCTGGTCTCTGCGCAGGCGTCCTGTGTTGGTTTCGCCGGGGGCTGGATGTCAAAGCCAGAAGATGGCGGTAGAACGGCAATGTCGAGACAATTCTGGTTCCATAACAGTCCTCGACAGTAACTTTTAGGATTAGTAAAGATTATTAGAAATCCTAAAATAGCTGAGTCTAGATGATCTTTTCAGGGATGAACTAGAGAGAGCATCTAGTGAAGATGTTGCAAGTTGCAAGTTCATAGGAAACAAAAAGAAGTTGTTATTTTGCATGGTGTAGAGATTACTTTGGTATTACTTTACAACAGAAAGCTAGCGTGTACTAAAATTTGGCATGAGTTCTCAGGGAAGCTGGACATGCTTGTGGGGATGAAATGCTTAAAATATTAAGAAAAGCAAAGAAAAAGAAAAGAAAAGGAAGAAAAACAAAGAAAAGAAAAGAAAAGAAAAGAAAAGAAAAGAAAAGAAAAGAAAAGAAAAGAAAAGAAAAGAAAAGAAAAGAAAAGAAAAGAAAAGAAAAGAAAAGAAAAGAAAAGAAATTTAGGTTGCAAAAGACCCTTAAGATCATCAAGTCCAACCGTAAACCTAACATTACAAAGTCCACCACTAAGCCATGTCCCTAAGCACCACATCTACCGGCCTTTTAAATACCTCCAGGGATGGGGACTCAACCACTTCCCTGGGCAGCCTGTTCCAGTGCCTGACCACCCTTTCGGTGAAGAAGTTTTTCCTAATATCCAACCCTAACCTCCCCTGGCACAACTTGAAGCCATTTCCTCTCATCCTGTTGCTTGCTGCTTGGGAGAAGAGACCGACCCCCACCTCGCTACAGCCTCCTTTCAGGTAGTTGTAGAGAGCAATAAGGTCTCCCCTCAGCCTCCTCTTCTCCAGGCTAAACAACCCCAGTTCCTTCAGCTGCTCCTCATAAGACTTGTGCTCTAGACCCTTCACCAGCTTCGTTGCCCTTCTTTGGATATGCTCCAGCACGTCAATGTCCTTCTTGCAGTGAGGGGCCCAAAACTGAACACAGTACTCGAGGTGCGGCCTCACCAGTGCCGAGTACAGGGGCACAATCACTTCCCTAGTCCTGCTGGCCACACTATTCCTGATACAGGCCAGGATGCTATTGTCCTTCTTGGCCACCTGAGCACACTGCTGGCTCATATTAAGCTGGCTGTCGACCAACACCCCCAGGTCCTTTTCCACCAGGCAGCTCTCCAGCCACTCCTCCCCAAGCCTGTAGCATTGCATGGGGTTGTTGTGACCCAAGCGCAGGACCTGGCACTTAGCCTTGTTGAATCTAAGAGACATTTCTATCTCAACAGAGTCAATCAGTAAACTGTTGGAAGCTGGGAGAGTCTCCAGGGACATGTGTGCTTCCCTTGTTCTTATATGCTTGCCCTTTCTGTATGTCTTTATATGCTTCTCCTATTCCTATCCTCATACACGGACATCTGCTTCTGATCATAGCTGAAGACAGGATATGGGACTAAATGGTTCTCTGCTTGACAAAGGTGTTTAAATTCTGTTCAGGTCTTCACTGTACTAAAAATAAAATGTATCTGTATAACATAGTCTCTGTGCAAGAAAAATTGTAGCCTGGCTTAAGAAACAATAAATTATTTTTTTCCATCTTTTTTCTGGCCCACAATTTTGTTAGCTGACCAAGCAAGCAGAATCATATTTATTCTTCATGGCAGCCTCTGTTTCAGCTGAAAAAAAAAAAAATTAAAAAAGAAACCTGAAAAAATCCACCATGCACAATTACACAGTTCTACCATCATGAACAGGGGACCAGCAGCACAGCATGTCACAGCTGACATGTAGAGATGTAAAGTAAAAGAAAATGGGAAAGATAATCACTGCCAAAGCTGTAAGAGTGAAGGAAAGGACACCTACAAGCTCATTCTACCCATCTGAAAGCTGGGCAAGGGGAAAGGAAGACATTTCCAGAAGTGTTGGGGAGAGTTGAGGTGCTCCATCCCTTGAGACATGGCTCTCAGGTTTACCTGTGAGGAGTGACACGGTGTGTAAAATCACACCAGATGGTGCTCGTGATGAGAGATCTCACACTGCATCCCACAAAAGGACAATACCTGGGGAGTACCCAGTACTGTGGGTTTAGAGGAAGATACAGGAGGCCTTACGCTGGACAGCTATGGAGTGGAGAATACAGTCATGTTCCCTTCCAAGGACACATGAGTTTGGTAATGACTGAAGATGTTTTGTCTGAAACTTGCTGAAAAGACCCAATGGAAATTTTTTTTCAACATTTATAAGAAGAAACAAAACCAAACCAAACCAAACAAAACAATTAAACAATCAGCGATATCAGAATTTTCCATAATTAAAGGTGTTGGCTTACATTTATGGGACACTTGGGCGGGGGGGAGGCACGGGCAGGAGGGGAAAGAGTCTTGAATATAACTCCCTTTGAACTGCAGGGAAAACTCAACCATGCTTACCACTTTTTTTCACAGCTGATTTTTCAGCTTTGTTTTAGTGCCTATAATACATGCAAAGACTAATGCTCTAGCATGGAGAATTATAGAGCACCTGAGTCCTGCCAGGGTGCAATGCTTGTCTCCTGATACCGGAGGAACACACTCACAATATCCCATTCATAACCTCCACACACACATACATACCCATAACATGCACTTTATTTACGGCTAAATGTTTCTCTCATTTCTTGTGGTTCAGAAGAAAGCACTTGAGATTTGCATTTGTGTGACTCAAGTAGAATGGAGCAAATTGTTTTTAAATAAAACCTATCGAGGAAAAAAAATAAAATCACCATTTACACTTCACCCAATATGCATGTTTTTAGAAGTCCTGAAGTATTGATCACAGTAGTTAGGCATAATCAAAAAGCCTCCAACAGGGTCATAAGCACAGCTCTGCCTGTATGGTTTTTTGTTCCCAGCATTAGGTACATCTCCCTTGAGTTTTTCTGGAGCTGTATTAATTGGATGATTAAAGCAAAAGTGAGATCAATCGCAATTTGAAGAGATGGCAGGTGTTATAGCAAAACAAAAAATAAAATGTTGTATCTACATGGTTAAAAAAATCAATAAAGTTTAGAGGAATAATGCAAAGAAAGAAAATAAAAAAAGGCTAATTGCTCCATCTTTTTGCAGAGTTATTTCCTGAGTCACTTTCCAGTCTTTATTCTTTTCTTTTTATGTCTCCGCAGAATGACCCTTGGTCTCCTTTTTCACACATATGCAAAACCACAGCTACATTAACAACTCTGCTGCTTTCTCCCTTGATTCCTTTTCTTTCCTGCTTAAAATTGCCCTTTCTGGCCTTATTACACACAGCGGCTAATGCACTCAGCTGGGATAGGGGAGATCTGGGTTCAACTCATAGTTCTACCCCTAAATAAGTGTATAATCTAGGGCATGATGTTTAATGAGTTTCCCATTTGTGTAATAGGACTGAGAGTATTCACTTGTCTATTCCGGCTATTTAAATTGTCAGCCCATTTGGTAGGATCATTTCCTTTTCAGAGTCAGAGTTCAGATCCCATTCTCAGTTTGGGTCTATTGGCTCTACAGTAGTTGGGGAAAAAAAGTAATAATACAAGTAAATTCAGTTCTACAGGGGGAAGTGGCAACATTTGCAGTTATATTAAGGATCTGTTTAAGCACTCACTTGTCTTGTCTCAGCAGTGCCCAACTCTGAGAAAAACCAGGGAGCAGCACAGTGATACTTCTGCTGTTAAAAGTGCACCTCCATTAATTGGCAGGATGAAGGACAGGATGTTAACTTTCCTGCTGGTGCTCTGTGTACTAAAAACACGAATCTTCTAAATAAGACATTGTATCCTGTGGTTTAGTATCATTTACAGACACCAACCTGGCCTCTGTTTCTTTTTGAAACTTGGGCAATGATTTGTTCCACTCTGATGGCCGGAAGGTAGTCTTTTCAACCCAAATATGAATACCTAAATAAATGCGTTGCCTTGGAAAGATCCTGCCTACCCAGTATATCATTGCTGAAGATTAGGCTGCTTATTTAGCTGCTTAAATACGGACTTCAGCCTCAAATGTTTAAGCATCTGACTTGGAAGATCTTGGCGCACACTTCCGCTGTCTCCAGCTATAGCTCCAGCATTGGGCGTGCTCCCAGAAGTCCAGGGCTATCAGAAGGTAAACATTGTTCCCCCTACTGAGAATAATAATTTTCATCATTCCCAACCAGGGACTTCTCTGTATTAGTTAAAGGCTTTCCAAATGTCTTGTAAGGAAGGCAATTGATGTCAAAATAATATAAAACAGCTTAGCTGACCCTGCCACTGCTGAGAAGTCAACTAAAGGACATACAGATCACTTCTAGACCTGGGAGGTATCTGATGAGTTGGACACAAAACAAATCATAGACTAAAATAAACCGTCTCCTGTGCTAAGAAAATGGCTGCATGCCCTGGACCTCTCCTGTACAACATGAAGAAATGGTATTCCCAGCAATCTCCTGGTGGTTTTTGCCTCTTCTGTTGTTTCTTAGGCTCTTTTCTGTTGAATGCTGTCAGTGTATGCCTTCAGATATCTCATAATTTAGCTCCTGAAACACTAATGAATCTTGATGTTCTACTTCCTCTCCTCTCTCTTCCCACCCTGATTCGCTTCTCTTTCCCAGCAATGCCCTTCCCTCCAGCAAAATCGGAAGACCAAAGATCAAGCCTCTCCACCTGGAAAATGTTATATTTGTCTCTCCCGAGGACTGTGCCACCAATGTTGGAGTGAGGAATGAGCTGGTGTGTTGTGAAGCACTTCCTCATCATCCAGAGTGCTCCCACTCAGAAGGACTTAATTGCCCCAGCAAAAACTTGCAGGAAAGTGTTCTGATTCATATAGCAGGCAGTGTGAATATAGAGGCATATGGAGGCAGCATGAATCAGAAGAGCGCTATTGATTTCAAGTCAGGGGAGTGACACTCATTTACAGTAGCAGAGGAGCTCACGTTTTAAGACAAGAGGTGAAACCTTCATTCCTTTGAAGCCAATAGCAACTTTATCATTGACTTCACCAAGGCAGTATTTAATTTTAGGAGGACTGACTTGTTATTTTTTAAGTTAAATATTAAGCAGCCTTGGGACAATTTTTAAGGAATTCTTACCCCCTTGTTCCTCCTCCTGGTGAGTGTCATATTTCAAAGATTACACTAAAAAAATAATAATAATTTAAAAATCCCTATTTTTGTTATATTTAGTGTCTTAAATTTACTAGGTATATCCCAGGCAAACAAATGAATTCCATTCACCTTGCCCTGAAGAACGAAAACTCCAAGGACACACCTATAGATAGAGATTAGAAGGAAAGAAAAAAAGAAAGACATATTGCTTTTAATTAAAGTACATATCCACTAGGCAAGTGTGAGCCTTTAGGAAAGAGACTTTAACATAGAAAAACTGAGAGATCTGTGAATTGTCCCAATAACCTTATTGTGAATGGGGGGAGAGGGAGGAGGGGAAGAAGGCAGGAGTTTCTGAATGTGGAAATGAACATTAATAAGGGATGAGAATGAGACACATAAACCATTAAGCAAATTTCAGGCTGCAGCCTAACTGAGCCGCGCTACACTTTAAAACAATCCATGACTGAAGGTTTGCCTTCACGTACTGCCCCTTTGGTTTATATGATGTGTCTAGTGGGGATGTCCATGGGACACTTTTCAAATACCCTTCCACAGAATTGTATTTTTCCTTTTCAAAGAGTTAAAATTAATTGTGCTTCATGGTTGGGTTTTGGGGTTGGGTTTTGGTTTGGTTTGGGGTTTTTTTATGATTAATTTCCCACCCCATTAAGGCACAATTCTGTTTTGTGCAAGTTTTGAAAACAAAAATATTAGAGAAGGCAGCATTTACTAATTAAAAGTCCTGCCTCTCTCTACCTCTGTGTCTTAAAGGCTACCTTTTCCCCCCCTTTTATTCTCCCCCACCCTTTCGTCTGACTTATTGTATGCTGTTATTTTGCACGTTGTAGTTCTTCAGCTGGTACTTAAGTCTGTAACCTTAATTATATCTAGGTAGCCATTCTATTGTTGTAGAAATAGCAACAGGAGAAATATATGTGTGTGTATGTATATATATAAATATATATAGATGTAATTATTTAGCTCACAGTACACAAATTTAATATCCTTGCTACCTCCTATTCCAGAGGAAGGCTGGAGATTTCCTTTACAATTTTTAGTTTGGGTGAGTGAGCAAATGAACTTCTGTTCCCCTGAAAAGATGGGACTTTTACGTGATGTTTAGATCAGGGATCTATCTTGAGCTTATGAGATTTGTAAGGCTTTAGTAGCAGCTGAAGGGAAAATGCCACATCTCCCTTACTTATGATTGACTTTGAATTTACAGAGAAGCTCATTTGTATACATCTGTATAATCTATTTCTACAGTTAAAGCAACTCCAGAAAAATCTAACCTTGGAAAGCAAAAATAATAAAATTAATACAAAAACAGCTGTATAGAAAAATGTGTAAATATTAGTCGAACACAATGAGACATTTGCTAGGGGCCAAGGAACCAGAAAATTGCAAGCATTTAAGAGAAATGCTTCTTACTTTAAATTCACTTGCACATCCCATAGTAATATGCCTCACTATGGCAGACTGCTAGGCAGAGGGAAAAAAAGCCTTGCAAGTTCAATAGCTACCCACTGATTGTAAACATGAGAAGGAACTGCGAACACAGTGCTGAAATATAGGGTAATTTCCTCTTTATTAGAGTCCATGAACTCTGCTACATTAATGGTTATGCTCTGTATACAGTGCATATAACAGAATTATACAGTTATTTTCTGCAGTGCTTTACTTGCTTTTTTAAGTTCCCTTAGGAGAAAAAAAAAGGCAAAATATTCTTACTTTTTCCTTTCCTCCTCTCATGATACTTTCCACTTCTCATGTTAATATGTTGTACAAGATATTCTGTGACTGATGTGTCTGTGATGCCCTACAGTGCCCTACACTGATTTTGAGGAGCATTTAACTCATATCATGTACTCCAACTCAGCCTTCTTCATTACTCTTTAAAGAGAAGAAAGAGAAAGAAAACGAATGTTTGAGTTAGTTAGAAAAATAAATTAATCAATGATGTATGGTGTAGTCAGTCTACGGGCTGGGCACTCTAACATGTGAAGTCTTCATCTCAATTTGGCCATGAAGTTCCTAAGGCAACAGAGGTGCTGAGAGTCCGAGCACATACCCCATATTCTGGTTTCAAAGGGAAGGAAACTTAGATCTGGGAATGAGAAAGGAACCATGGCCACTCCCATGGGTTGTCCCAGGCAGACTGTGGAGAACACGTGGTGGCACTGCCATGGCCACCTGGCTGCAGCCCAAGTGACCTTTGGGAAACAGCTTGGTTCCCTGCTGCACAAATATAAGATTACTCCTGCAGGGGCAGTGTCAGGACAATGAGGCAACCAATGGTCCTGAATGAGCCGGACCAACCTCACCCAAGACCCCTACCCACCTACTGCCATAGCATAGGAGTCCCACTTCAGGTCAGTCCTGAACACCAGTCCTTGCCCCAATGACACCATAGGATGCTGGTCTCCAGCCCTGCCTCCTGAGTAGACCTTGGACCTGCGCTGTGGGTTGCTCATCTCCTGGATAGACCCCTCAGATATATGCCATGGCTTGTCTCCAGCCTTGTCTCCAGCTCCATCTCTTTTTCATCCTGATGGGACGTGTGGATAGATCCGATTCATCCCTTCACAGTGTTACCAGTCCTCATCTCTACTTGCCATGTCAGGACCCCACAAGACTGCCCGGCTGGTGAGGGCACTGCCCATGCTGGGTCACCCTTGGCTTGTTCCCCCTGACGGGGCAGCCCCACTCTCAGTTCACCCTGACAGAGAATGAAAGGAGGAGAAAGGTGGCTGTGCTTCCCAAGTGTGTTTTAGTGTAGACAAAGTTCCATTTGTATTATGAACAGGTCATGTCCTCTGCATACTAAACATAATATTTTTTTTTTTCTCTAAAGAAAAAATAAGCAAAGTTCCATTCTGTTCCATTCTCCAGTCCTCTAACATTGTAGCATGGTAAAGCCCTTTATAGTACATTTTCTCTCACCTTACTTAAATTGTCCAAAAAAATGAGTTATCTAATCCAAGTTCATCTACTAGATACTTCATCGGGAGGGGGGGAATCATTTTCCCAAGATGAGGAGGAAAGAAGGAAAGGGTCAGCTTACCACAGCATTACCCTGGTTCAGGCTTCCAGAAGCCATGGGCAACATCAGAGGGTCTCACAGGCAAAATATTGCCTTTGTCACAGATGGAGCACCACTCAGCTAAAAGAACAATACCAGTCATGTTTTTCTTTGTTCTTTTTCTATAACAGTTGCTTCAAGATGTTAATGATGAGACTAATGCTGATTTAAAATTGTAAAATCTGGTGAAGAGGGTATCCATGGTGTGTTTGTCAAGGAAGATGAACAATCCTTACATGTTGAGGACTGAACCGTCCTTTCAGATTTCCCTGGCAAGCCAGATATTACCAAATACCTCATGCTTTACTGTGATAATTGGTTAAAAAAAAAAAAAGTTCAATGGAAATGAAACAACCTTTTTGTTCTAACATAATGTAAAAGAGAATTAAAGGGTTGAGTTAAACAACTTTAAATAAGTTGATTGTTGTTACTGTTAATATCACAATAATTTCTAATAACATTTGTAATCTTGGCCAGTGTGCTGGGTTGACACAGAGAATGTATTTTAGGCCTGGATTTTTATAATGATGATCAATATCATTAGTAGCAATAGAAATAGCCAAAGACCTGAAACAACATGATTCTTTATTCCTTTAATACCAATCAGGGGTGATGTCAAATCCTGCTTTTTTTTTTTTCCCCTTTCTTTTTCATGACGAAATTTAAGTAAAGATTTATCAGAAGTGTTTCTTCTGTTATCTGAGCTGCTTTGCCTATCATTCCTTCTTTCTGTTTGCCAAGCTTGTGTTTGCAAAACAGAAAACCTGAATCCAAGTCCCTGCATCTGGTGACAACTGAAATAAAACAAAGGCAGGCTCATTTTAGCCACATAATTTAAGAAAGAAGACAGTATGATAACATTTAGAACAAGCCTCATACACACCAGCCAGCCATTATCCTTCAGAAGCAGGTGGCAGATGGCATGAAATCATCTTCATCAGACCTCCAAAGCTTTGCTGCCACATTTGGGAGGATGGTTCTTCTAATGACTACTTGCATATTCATACTGTGTGATGGGCACTTCTCGATTTCTGTGCACCTCATTTTGGAAAGAAGCTAATATGGCTACACATGTACTTTATTGCGCCATTCACATTTGGCATCATTAAGAGGAAGGAGAAGATTTATTTTTGCTGCCTGCATCCTTTTCTGCTTGCATCAGAATGGCACAGGGAATCAAAATGCATGGCAAATTCTGGAGCATCAAGGCTTGCCTGAAGCTGTGGTGAGATCAGTCTGTGTGCAATGCTTCCCATGAGATAATATCAGAACTATTCTGCCCCACGTCATACAGCCACATCTGGCGAAAATAGATTCTCCTTCAGGTCTAGAGCTCAAGAATTGCTCTTCAGTTTTTCTAACATGGTTCTCAAAGTCCTCTTCCAAACTAGGTATGCAAAGATACCTGCAGTTTACTAATCGGCAAGGTGAGACATACTGCTTTTCGAAGACTGCCAGAAGAATCAATGGCAAATTTAGGCAATTTACTTTGGGTCATGAAAGAGTAATTTGCTCCTACCTTACTTGCACTGCTGAGTCCCTTTTGTTGTTGGGAGTTCAGACAAGTCCATGACAAGACTCCCCTTGACTTCAGCAGGATATCACAGTATTGACAAATTTCAGGATTGTGCCATAAGCCTTGTACCTTATGCTTCAGTTAAAGACATTTGTAAGCTAGTGATGGTACAGAAATCAGTTGTGTTACTGCATAGTGTTAAAGACAAAGCTTCTGGTTCCCACAAGTATTGAGAAATGCAGAAAACCCGAATCCTAAAGGCTCAAAAATACAGCAAAAGAAAAACAGATTCAGTCTGCTTCAGCATTATCCTCATCAGCTTCTAATCCTGAAGCCACTATTATAGAAAGGGAATGAAGAGAAACATGACTGATTTTGATCTTTTAGCTGAGTGGTAACTTATCTGTGGTCAAAGGCAACATGGTGCCTTGGAGATCCTCTAATAAATTATATGTGGCTATTGGAAGTCACTGCTACTAACATTTCCACTGGCAGGAAAAAGAAATTGTAACGTTGCCTCCAGCACTTCATTTCTCAGCCTGACTGCCCACAGGAGAGCAAAAGGCATGGCCCACAGGTTCAGAAGAAGCGCTCATGCTTCGCCCAACACATGTGAGTGAGAGGGTACAAGCATACATGGAAAAGCAGATCAGACAAGCCTGTAGAAGAAACAGAAACAGAGTAAGTAGCAACCTGTCTTGGTTCAGAGTACTAGCCTACTGCATCCTTATGTTTTCCAAGACATTTCTTATAATGAATCTTCAACAAATCCCCAAGTAGCAAAGTGCTTCTGCTCAATTTAAACACATGCTTAATTTAAGCATGTAAATAGTCCGATTTATGTTGGATCAAGGCCTAATTCTTTCTCATGAAAATGTTATTTTAAAAACCTAACAATGCTGTTATTGGTTTCTTTCCTCTTCATCTATGAGTGGCACTTTTTTCCCTTTTTTTTTCTTTTAATTTTACTGCATTAAAATGTTGCATATTCATATGGCAGCTACCACTTTTGTCTGAAAACAACACACTGCATTCTAAGACTATTCTGCCCAGGCGGAAGATATTATTAAATACCATAAACAAATACAGATACGCACCATGACATCTGGATGGAAATAACCCCACAGTCACATTTTACAAAGGAAGCCCAACTCAGACGAAGAGCTCAGACATGTAAAATGGACATTAATGGCATCTTAATGTGCCTCAGCTGCCTCTAGGGGGTTCAAATATGTTGCATCACAGTCAGTTCTAGTGGAGGTTTATCAGCAGATGGAGCGTTGTGGAAATTCAAGATGCTCTATCAGATACATTAATGCCCCAAACTGATACATTAAGATTTCTGTTTTGGGGAGAGAGGGATGCTTATAATTAATTATATATATTTTTCTGCTGTTGTTAAGCCGATCAGTATTTGCTTGCAAGCATGGAAAGCTGGCAATATTTTTTTTTTTGACCAAAGGTGGTTCATATGCATATCACATTATGAGAATATTGAGAAGGAGAAGAAAGCCATTATTTTTTTTTTAATTTTGTGTTGATTGGTTTCAGCAGAAATTTATAGTCTACCCACAGCAAAAATAAAAATGAATGGCAAAATAACAAAACAATTTGAGTTATGTGTATGAATGTTTCTGTGCATCTTCACATTTCTCTCTCAATAATACTGAATTCTCTTCCTCTCTTCTCACATCTCTCTCACCTTTTTCACATGAGCCCTTCAAATATTTATTTCAATGAATGTTAATGTCTCATCAAATTTCCTTAGGAGCTTTTTACATTGCTACTTTCAAATAACTTATGAGAGCTGTCTTTCAAGTATAACAAGTAAGTAACAACCTCAGGATTTTAAGAAAAAGCATTTGTGTGTCCATGAAACTTTTGTTGCTTTGCTCCTATTTCTACTATATGGGAAAGAAGCAACTTCCCTCCTCCAAATCTTTATTTTAAAAACCACTTCACTACATTGTTTTTCATAGCCATGATTGCATAATGCTACACAAGCACATGGAGAAGGCAGTATAGAGGCATAAATAAAACACAGCAAGATGCTACAGTCTGCAAAAGAAGAGATTTCTATTGTTTAGTTTCCTCAGAAAACTAGTTTCACTATGAGGAAAAAGCTTTGTTACCATGAACTGCTACTGAAGCATGTATTGTTTCAATAAATCCTTCCTAATCTAGAATTTAGACTGGACTGAGAGCAGCCCTATGGAGAAGGACTTGGGGGTACTGGTGGATGAAAAATTGGGTATGAGGCAGCAATGTGCACTTAAAGCCCAGAAAGCCAACCGCATCCTGGGCTGCATCAAAAGAAGCATGGCCAGCAGGTCAAGGGAGGTGATTCTGCCCCTCTACTCTGCTCTGGTGAGACCCAGTGTGGAGCACTGCGTCCAGCTCTGGGGTCCCCAGTACAGGAAAGACATGGACCTGTTGGAGCAGGTCCAGAGGAGGGCCACAAAAATGATCAGAGGGATGGAACACCTCTGCTATGAGGAAAGGCTGAAAGAGCTGGGCTTGTTCAGCCTGGAGAAGAGAAGGCTGCGGGGAGACCTTATTGCGGTCTTTCAATACTTAAAGGGGGCTTATAAGAAAGATGGAGAGAGACTTTTTACCAAGGCCTGTAGTGACAGGACAAGGGGTAATGGTTTCAAACTGAAAGAGAGTAGATTTAGACTGGACACAAGGAAGAAACTTACTATGATGAGGGTGGTGAGACACTGGAACAGGTTGCCCAGAGAAGTTGTGGATGCCCCATCACTGGAAGTGTTCAAGGTCAGGTTGGACGGGGCTTTGAGCAATCTGATCCAGTGAGAGATGTCCCTGCCCATGGCAGGGGGTGGACTAGATGATCTTTAAAAGTGCCTTCCAACCCAAACCATTCTATGATTCTATGATTCTATGATTCTATGTTTATGCCATTATAAATACAGGGTTCATACTAATATGATATATGGATGCAAAGGAACTCACTGGATGAGAGAAGGCAATTAAAGAAAAAAGTTGAGCAAAACAGAAATTACAAAAAGAAAGATGTTTGTTACCTTTTTTTAACCAACAAGGACTGATGCAACATTTCTAAAATATGTTGTTAGAAGTTCTGTAAGGCCTTTGTGCAGAGATTTGAGAGGCGCATTAGACTGAAAGTCCTTCACGTGCAAACATCACTGGCTCTTGAAAAGAAAAAAAAATTCGTTATATGCCTTGTTTGTATTCAGTTTTATGAGATTATGATATTACATTAGTTGAGATCAAATAATGTCTAAATATCTTAGATAAGCCTCTGAAACGGTGTATGTCTTTCCCAGGCACTTTGCTGAATCTTTGCTAATCACCCCCAGTTTTACTGTACTGAGGGAACCACTGCCTCACTGTAATCTCTTGTATGCTGCATTACTGAAATAGCATGGGTATTAAAACACTAGATGTTAAGCAATGATTGGCATGTGTCATGAATTAGCAGAAAAAACACAGTGAGATAAACTTGAAGTTATAGGAATTAGTTTCACAGGAAGGCTGTTATTGCCCCTGTTAGCAGCTAAAAATTCACGTGCAGCCACATCTTAAGTAACGTGTTGAGCTGTCCAAAAGGTAATTTAAATGCTGTCAAGGCAAACAAGAATATGCTCACAAATTCAACAGCAATATATAGGCAATTTGCACAACATCAATTTCTTTGGTTGTTTTTTGGATGGAGCCATCACCATCTATTAAGTTAGTGACTCTCTGATTCAAATTACTTTTTGACGCATAGTGAACAGAATGGCTCACGAGAGCATTATTTTCCCCATTGTTCCCTAGGCAGCTATAGAGTAAATGTAAACAGGTGGAAGTGTGGAACATCACTGCTGCTGAATCACATAACTGACAAACTAGGAAGAATCAGCATAATAAATATCAATATTATTTTGAGATGGGAGACAGTGGAAATGGATATTTATGTCCTCCCTGTTGTTCAGCATTTGACATAACAGCAGAGTCTGCCAAAGAGAGTTTAATAAAACTGCTGAGCCAGATTCTCAGATGGTGTAATATGCTATCATTCCACAATGTACCCAGAAGATAGAGCCAATAATGGAATCAGAGCACAGTACTGGGAGTTTGGAATAGTATATTCTAAGGTGCAAAATTCATCTACATAAAGTCCACAGCTCTTCCACTGAAGAGTATTAACACAAGAGCAATGGGCAAACATGAGTCATGAGATGAGAGTCAGATGACAGTTTCTATTCAGTTATGTTACAGCAGAGACTTTCCATTAGCATAATATTTAACTAGTATTTCAAAACAGGGCCTCACAAACCAAATACGACATAAACAACAGTAAGCTGTAGTAGGAAGGTACTGGTAACCAGTCACTCCTCTTCTGGTGCCATGCCCTGTAATCCAAGTGCAGCTTTTGGTCACAGAGGTTTTGAGGACTCGGTGGATTAGGATTTCACCTTGAGTCAACTTTAGTTCTATGCCTCCATTTCCTTTTTGTTTCTCAGTCTGACACAGGCTCATCATTACAGAGGAGTGTTTTTATTTTTCCTGCACCTTATACAGCTCTGAACATACAATCAGAGCCTACTATGTTATTAGCAACGCGCATATAGAAGAAAACATATCATGACAAAAAAGATACTGAATGCTAAATTAAAGTCTAATAAACTGTTAAATAAAGTACCTTGGGCAACCATTTAAAAGGAGATGGGAGGCAGATGGGTCTTGCCACAGGTCTGCACCTCAGTCCGGTTCTCTGCTGATAATTTGTATACAGCAGAGGTACAGAGCAATGAGCAGGATCATCGCATCACCTGGAGATGCATTGGCTTGTGTCACGTCCCACCTGGGGAGGAGGGGGGAAGGAGTGACAAAGATTCGCAAATCCTCTCGGTGTGGATTAAGGTGGGCCAACACTCAAGGTCCATACACAAACACCAGCTTTAATAGAAAGCTTCTATAGAGACAAGTATTGAGTACAAATATTCGATACCCGCCAACCCTCTCACAGTTATATTCACCCCAGCTATGCAGTTTTACAGAAAATCAAGGTAGGCTATGCAGTACTTGACTTCAATTTAACAACTTTAACAACTTAATCACCTTAGGAAAAGTGAAAGAGAGAGAGAGAGAAGGAAAAGAGAATCACCAGTCCTGGATCCAGCGTTGGTCCTGCCAACAAGGGTATTCGGTGAGGGAAGAAGGAGAAGAGTGAGGAGGAGAAGTGAAGGTTCTTATAGAGATGTTGATTCTGCGCAGGGTGCTCGGTGATAATAATTCCACAAATCCCGCACGCACGAGCATGAGCACGAATATAAACACAAGTACCGGCACACACACGAGCACACACACTCACACAAACTACAGCACATTTATCAGGCTACATGATTAATATAAACCCACCTAAATTTACACTTATTGGTTAGTGATTAACATTTCATACACTATTGGTTTACTGTATTTAAATTAGCCTCGCTTGCTATGTAAATTAGCACGCATGCTCCTTTCAGGTGTGGAGGGGCAAGTCTTTTCGGTCCTGAATTGAGTCGGTGGTCATGATCTCCCCTCGCCACATTTACCTTTCACCTACTTTCTGCAGTTTTATCTTCTCTGGCCACCGTCCAGTCTTTGGTGCCAAGATGTTCACTTTTATCGGCTTGTTAGCTCTTCTTCAAGGTTAGAGCCTTTAGTTTTCCACAGTTTGTTATCTTTTAGCTCCCTCCCAAATTCCTTTCCCAAGGCACAAGTGGTTAGCAGTTTTGCTAATTGGAAAATTACATCAGCGACCAGTCAAACCAAGAGGAGTGATACCAGGACTGTCCCCCAGGCAGTAGGTGGGGGGGGGGGGGGGGGGAATAAGACCACGGGGGACTGGGCCGAGGCAAGGCCACCCTGTCTCCACAGGGCTCCCTCCCTCACCCTCACTCCAGGGTACTGTCCACTCCTGGGTCCTAGCGACCGTTGCTCTGCATTGTGGTTTTAGCACCCAGGCTGTTTGAGACATCTTGTTGTTTTACATTAGCAGTTCTCTACAGCTTGGGAAGTGCTGACAACACCATTAGCAAAGCCTCATGCACCGTAGAAGGTTACGATGTTCATGCAAGGGCTTTCATACTCTCATTTAAGCTTAACAGCTTGCAGAGGAGAATGTCCATTTATAGAGGTCCTTCGGGGCTGCTAGCTGATCTGTTTGGCATGAATGACTGACACACCACAAAACAGTAGCAATGATATGCACTATACATAAGCCAACAATGATTGATTGTAATCAATCAGTAATGTGAGAGGGAAGATACTATGCCTGAAGAGACAAATGATATAAGCAGCTTGACTACCACTATGGAGATAACTGAAATAAGAATAAATCAGCTCTGTACACCTCCTTTATCAATTGTACTTAGCAGCAAGTGTAATCAGAAGCTATTCTGGACTTGGTCTCTGATAATAAGCCAAAGTATGACATATACAACAGAAACAGTTGAGCAACCAAGGTCGACTTTAGTGATCATAATATATTCAGATATGAAATATTCCTCTGGGTATATGTGAAAATAGAATCTCAGAAGTTAATGTAACTTTTCCCCCCCTTTTTTATAAAACTGGTTTGGAGAATCTAATATATGGAATAATTTGCAGGAAGTGAAATGATATCAACAGCAGTGCAGAAATTCTACCATTATGAAGAAAAAAAAAAGTATGAAGTTCTGTATCTAATTGGCAGATATAAAGGATGGATACCAACTATATTCATCCCAGTAAAAAGTATCAAAAATAGGATGACAGAGACAAGGATGTGGTTAAGCAAAGATAATAAGGAGAAGCAGAAGGCATCTGAAAAGTTCAAAGGATATGTTAAGTGGGAGGAATGGGCAGATTATAAGTGTAGATAAAGCAAGTAAGAAATAATTGGAGTGAAAATGAACACCGAACATGAAACAGGCCAAGACATCTCAACCCCACAGGGTTTTGAGATATTTACACAATAGGCAACTGGGAAAAAGGGTAGTCTTTGTAATTGTGATAATGAATTAAATTTTATATAATGCATCAGCACCACAAAATGTTCAGCTCCTTATTCCAGTACCTTATTCAAAGCCTGCTGGAGTTGGTGGCAGTCTTTCAGTAGCTTTTGGATAATTAGATCAAGTCCTATTAAAATTACATATCAGGTGGGTTGAACATTCATAACCTAGGAATGTAGGCTCAAATCTTCAGCAGGCAATTAAGCACCTAAGACCCATCTGGTCCCTGGTCTCTGAAATGTCTTTGAAAATCCTATCAGTTTGTTTTTAAAGCAGGTTTCACCTGCATTTAAAGATATTTTTAAACATATATTGAAATGTAATATTCTAACAAATGAAAAAAAAAAAGAAAAAAGAAATCCAGTCTGATAAAATTCTCAATAAATTCATAATAAATTGAAAACTGAGAGCACTTACTGTAAAATAAAAACAAAAAATAAATAAAAAGTTCTAAAAAATGGGCAATAAAACAATACATAAAATATTCACTGTTTTCAGAGAGCTTTTAAACCCCTCTGTTTGGGGAACAAAAAGTAAAAGTTTAAGAGGACTTTTACAAATGACAAAAAGTAATTTAAGATCTTTTCAGTGGGATAGTTGCAAATAGAAAGATCCTCTTCAGCAATGATAGTCACCTGGCAAATTCATTCAGCCAGACCTTTGCCATGGTGCGTTTGTCTGCTGAAATGAATGGTCAAACCAGGAGCAGAGCAGGAGTTTCTCAGTGCGATGCATGGCAAGTGAATAGAGACAGGCATTCAGAACAAGCCAAAGTAGGACAACTCAGTTATCTTCATTGTGGTGTTAAAAACCACTCAATTCAGATGCAGCAAATACAGTAATTGCTCCTTTCCTTAAGCTATGTATAAACATCCCTTTTTGTCAGCAGTTCTTAAAAGAGGAGAGAACATGAGGGAAGTAAGGCACCATGACACAGCCTGCTTCAATCCAGCCAATAAACTACAGACAAGAGAAAAATTGATATTTTTTTTTAACGTTCCTGTACAGTAGCCTGTCCACTAGGCCCCAGGATATGAATTTGCATTACAACAGGATCATGTTTAAAGATGTGAGTGTTCAAGGAAATATTTTTATATGAGCTACAAAGAATGGCAAAGCCCAGTTGAGGATGCACTCTTTGTACAGAGTGATTACCTCAAGAAGCAAAAGAATAATTCAAAACATGTTTAAGGCTCATCGCTCAGGATTTTTTTCTTTGCAGAAGTTATCAACAAGAAAAGTGGCAGAAATTACAATGGAAAGTTATGGGCTGTAAAAAAAGAACCATGAAGAAATCAGACTCATGAGCAGATTGGTGTCAGCGGTAGGACTCATGAGAAAGTTTCTGTCAAAATCATGTTTTCCAAAAATACACATCTTGACAACCTTCTGTGTCAGTGTCCAGTTGTGTGTACACACATACATATGTGTTTTAATTGTCCATTTTTGTGGGCTCTATTTTCAGGCTAAGAACAGACCTTTTTGAGACAAAGAGTAGAAAGGGCAGGCAGGAGCATAGCTGCTGGAAGAAGATTTAACAGTCAGTTCAAGAGAAAATTGTAATGTTTGGTCTGATTAAATTGGTCTGAACTATCACTTGTACAGCCCTGATGCTTTTTACTGGAAAAAATGGATAACTGAATATCCAGTACCATTTATGTTAATTTTTAAATGTTGTAGTGGTGCTTCATGGGGGTTGTAGTTCAGGTGCAGCCAGATTTCTTTTGGTTTTTGGCTTTGTGGTGTTTTAACTGTGATGGTACAATTCCACCCATTGGTTCCAAGGGGAATAAAGTAGATGGTGGATCATGGTCAAAGCAATCCAATTTAAGAAGAATTGCATAGTGAGAAGAATGGCAGACTATGAAGAAGAGATACTATGTCTACTAAGCTGCTGCAGAACAGTATTTTTTTATTATTTAATTTTGTACTTAAGAGTATGATATTTCCAGGTGAAGAGAAGATCAGCTTTACCCATGCCTGCATAATGGGATGCTAACATTTTGTGTGCCATTCATCACCAGGTTAACTTTCTCTCACATGTCTGGTATTTCTTGTTCCCCAGAAGATGATAATGTATATACAGTTACTGCTGAAATCAAAGTAAAACATTCAGAGTTACATGACTCTTCTTGAGGCAGAATTGCGTCTCATTAGTGAATTGCATTGTCATACTGAGGTTAGTAAAAAGTATTAACCCTAATTTAAAGGTGGGGAGAGGGAGGCAAATGTTAAGAGCAGAAAGTGCAACTTCACAACTAGACAGTGAGTCAGTAGTAGAGCAGGAAAGGGTAGACATATTTTCTTTCCCTGGTACCCTCCTGTCACTGCTGCCTCTATTTTCAACAAAAGACATGGGACTTTGTCACAGGAAAGCAAAAGAGAGGGAAATATAGACTCCCTTAAAATTTTTTTTCTTTTTTTTCTCTATCTGTGTACTGTGACCTAGCAAATCAGTTCAAAAAGAAAAGGGGGGGCGGGAGGAAGAAAAAAAAAAAGGAAAAATCAGTAAGTATATCTTATTAAACACTTGGGTCAGGTTATCTGCCTGTCAGCAAAAGGGGAAAACATGCATTTGGCATATCGTTGCTGAGCATGCTTTCTATTTCATCCCAGTGCACACCTCAGCTATACCCAACATTTAATAAGCATTATATTCAGTGCCCTTTAAAAAAATGATTGAATTATTGCTCTTTTTATGGTTCCATAAAAGCCTTTATTAATTTGGGGGAAGCAGCTTCATCTTGCCTGCCTGGCCAATCCTCAGTGAGTGATTAAATTATTCATGCAGCTTCCAGTTGGCTTTGTTTACTGTGTCCAGATCATGATGTCTTTAGTTTGGAAAACAGAAGCCAAGTAAGAGCATGTATCTGGTGGTTTCTGGGTATGAGTGGGCTGTGGTGTGGTTGGCGATGGGGTGTAAATCAGTGAGGGCTTATGTAAAAAAACCCACAGAAAATGTATGCATAGAGGGTATTTATATGAAATTCTTGTCAATAAGTACGCAGACTGGCCTGGAGGACACTGAGGGAAGGGAGAAACTCAGATGAATTTGCTTTTCTGGAGCTTTTTGTTTCACTGCTGAGGCTGAAATTGGGGAAGAAGCCATGGAGCCCACTGAAGTCAAAGAGAAAAACCTCATTGAGGGTTGAGGCAGGACTTTGGCTTTCTGTAATTATGGACGGTAATGGTGAAATCACTCTGTTAAATGTGCTTCGGTTTACTTAAGGTCTTGTTCTTTCCGCCACAGATAGAGAAAATGGCTTAATTTATATCATTTGCCAATAGTAGAATTTATATTACTCAGAAGAAAAGTAAACCTCTAGGATAAAACAACTCTGTCCTATGACATCACCACAAGTACCACTCCTTATCTGTTTGTACATGAGATCTACCCATACATCCTCAAAACCCCAGTGCTGTCTCAACTTACTAAGTCAATAAGACTACTTTGAGCTGCAGGATCCATTTTAGTGTCCTTAACATGTGGCTTTGCTGAATTTACTGTAAATAGCTTGTAAAAATATGCATTTAACAAAAATTCTGAAGTTTTTATGGCTATCAGCTCAATAATTTCAGAAGTACCTGGGTAACTGCAATGTAATTTTGCAGCAAAGGAGTCTCTAATCTCCTGATTGAGGTGAAAGTTTATAACAGGTTAATAAATTTCTTCACCTGAACTGTGCTGCTTTCTGGACCTGAGAGATTGCCCTTTTTGTGTCCCTGGAAAAAAATGAAACAAAACAAAAACCAATGAAGATTTGTCTGTTCTATTGAAAAAGGAAAAACGATTAAAAATAAAAATATAAATTAAAAATTAAATAAATATAAATTAAATAAATATAAATTAAAAATAGTACCAGCACACAGAGATTTTGGACTGGCAGCACTTGTGACTGGAAGGGTGCTTTTGTGGGTTTTTTTTGTTTGTTTCTTTGTTTGTTTGTTTTTCCATCCATGAATTTTTCTTGAGTGTGAGGTGTATGATAAAAAAAAATCAAAGAAACAGGGTACTACTAGATGTAATCCTACTAGATGTAATCCTACCTTTCACCAGAGCATTTTTAAATACTTCCTGCTCCAGGAATTTTCTCCATGTCTGTCATGCTTTGCAATGTTCTTCTCTCTGTTACTATTGAAAACCAGTCTTTTCCCTTCAAATTCATCTTTCCTCATTGGAAAACTTTTTTTTTTTTTAATAATTTCAGTTGCCCTTTCCTTCTGCCAAGATGAGGCACAATCTCAGTTGACATACTGTGTTTTAAGTAGCCAAATGTTGGGATTATTCTGGAGTTTTTGGAGTCTTGAGTTATGCCAGATGCTAATTTCAGTAACAGGGTTCCACCATGCTGGTGCTGTACAAAGACAGACACTCATGAACAGCACACTATTAGAGTCTGATTCACTGTAGGAGTTCTTCAGTCACTTCTCGATCAAAACTCCAAAGACTTATAAAAGGGCAAGACTGAAGTCAATCTATGGTGAATCAGGTCCCTATATACACTAACCTTTAACTTAAACAGGACAAAAAAGAAATGAAGAGTTGCGTCTCAGGCCATGGGGAAGAAAGAACATTCCATGGACATTCATTGCTTAGACAAACAGCAAAGAAAGCAAGCATCTGGGAAAGGCACAATGACAAAGAGCAAAGGACATAACCCACTTCATATCTATGCATGGCAAATGAATTTAATGTCTTTCATTACTGCTTGAAAACGGAAACTTACATGTGAACAATAAACTTTAATCTGGTTGACAACAGTTTAAAAAATGCACTGAAAGCAAGTTTCGGCTGCATGACATATTTTATGACACTTATTAAAGAGACATACTTGTAAGTCAATTAACCTGCCCAATGGTACGTTTTAACTCATTTTCTATTAGGAAAGGCAGCAAAAGGGCAAAGTTTTTCATTTAGAAAGGTTCTAAGTTGATTTCTTTTTCCCCTTTAAGTGAAGGACATTGCTGGTGTCATCGTCCCCAACCAGTCCAATATGAAATATATGTCATTGGTGTCCACCAACCCATATTGTCACAGGTAACAACTGCTTATTCTCTAAAACTTTATAGTCACTGCAGTTTGCTATGGTAATTCATTAATTACAGTAATGATGACACCACAGGATGAGGCAGTTAACAAGACACATCTATCTGGATATTACAGAGAGCATCAGTTGCACCCAACATAGATAAGGTCACAAAAGCATTTTAACTGAGCTGTTCTTGTCCCAGAACTTTCGCAAACATTTGGGTGTTCTTGTTCCTGTTCCCATCCCCTTCCCTCCCTTTAAAGTTTATGCTATTAAAATATAAGCATGCACATAAACACACACACACACAGTCGTATGTATAAATTTATTTTATATCTGTGAATTCTCTGTATAAAATATATAAATATATGTGTATATATTAAATAGATGTATATAATGCATATATTATAAATATGCTTCATGTATATGTGACATGTGCATGCATATGTACATAAATGTATACATAAAGATTCATAAGGACATAAGCATATGTAAGGATTTTGTATAAATTTTCCAAAAAAATTTAATTTCATTGCTGGTAGCTTAACTTTATGGCAAAATGTGTATTGGAAAGGCAGAAAGGGAAGAGAGGAGAGAACTAAGATTTTTTCCCTTTGTGAAAGTGTATTGAATTACACTTGGCTTATAGATATAGGGAGCTGAGGCCTCAAATAAGATTTAACTGTTTAAGCTCCAATGGGTTCTGTAGAATAATGCAGATGTAGACAGGATAGGATCTTTTGTCCATAGTACTGTGGTTCCAACATAACAGATACAAAAAAATGCTGTATAAGTGGAATATCTAATTACATTCTGCTGAATTTATCTTGTAATAATTAGTTCAACCTGGATGCAGAGGCACACTTTAATGAGTTCTGCCTAACTCGGATTATTTTAAACCACCTGCCTGCTTTTCCTACTATTAAATTCACAGAGCCAAGACAGAAACTGGTTGATCTGGTTGGATTTTGACACATTGACCACCTGGAATAATCCTTTTTTCTGCAGTTCTTCCATCTTGTTCATTACAACTAAGAACAGTGAAAGTTTGTTCAGTTTCATCTCATGCTTGTATCAGACCTAGTTCACCGACAGTTTCAAGTTTAATGATTCTGAATGTGTTGGTTCCTTGAAGTTTACCAGAATCACTTTGCTCTGCAAGTTCAACTTCTTGCAAGATTTGTAAATGTCCTAATTTGGGCAGTATTCAAAGAACGTTTTTTTCTTCCTTTGTTTCAGCAGATATGTTAGCTCCCATGATTACTGCCCAGCTGCTCACCTGTTTCTTAAGGTGATGTCCAGGGATTAAAGCCGCGGTCCTGCCGTCAGCTTGAGTCGTTCAGCTGGGGTTCCCTCCGGACGCTACTTGCAGCGCTGCCTCCTCTGGATCACGTCGGGGTCACCATTTGAAGGGAATGAGACACAGACTCCGCATATGAGTTCAGGCGAAGACAAGCGAAGACCCTTTATTTTTACAATCTATCCCTTTTATAATATGATCTAGTGTTCACGAGCAAGCAAACCCCATTTCATTGGCTACTGTCGTGCGTCCACGCCTCTCTTCAGCGTTACTTATTGGTTCTTCAAGCTGGTGCACGCGAATTCCTCTTTCAGGGATGTATCCAATCTCATCCTTATTTTTCTGCCTCTAAGTTTCACAAACTTGTTTGTAACAAGCCTCAAGGCCACAGCTGCATTCCTGCAAACCTGTAACAAGCCTCAAGGGCACAGCTGCATCTCGTCAAAGTAAAACACAATCTCACATATTCCTACATATGGGAGACTCATTTTGGATACTGATTATGCACCTCTTAGGAGAGGAACTCATTGCCTTCCTTCTGCATGCTGGAGTTACATTCCAGCAAGGAGCTGTAAGGTCAAGCCATCAACTCCATGTCTTCAATATACCTGGAATGAGAATATTCTGCCAGCATATTCAATAAAGCAATTACAATAGCATTAATCATAGACTCATAGAATCATTAAGGTTGGAAAAGACCCTTAAGATCATCAAGTCCAACCGTTAACCTAGCACTGCCAAGTCCACCACTAAACCATGTCCTCGAGAACCAAGTCTACCCGTCTTTTAAATACCTCCAGGGATGGAGACTCAACCACTTCCCTGGGCAGCCTGTTCCAGTGCCTGACTATCCTTTCAGTGAAGAAGTTTTTCCTAATATCCAACCTAAACTTCCCCTGGCACAGCTTGAGGCCGTTTCCTCTCGTCCTATCCCTTATACTAGGGAGAAGAGACCGACCCCCACCTCGCTACAACCTCCTTTCAGGTAGTTGTAGAGAGCAATAAGGTCTCCCCTGAGCCTCCTCTTCTCCAGGCTAAACAACCCCAGCTCCCTCAGCCACTCCTCATAAGACTTGTTCTCCAGACCCTTCACCAGCTTCGTTGCCCTTCTCTGGACACGCTCCAGCACCTCAATGTCCTTCTTGTAGTGAGGGGCCCAAAACTGAACACAGTACTCGAGGTGCGGCCTCACCAGTGCCGAGTACAGGGGCACTATCACCTCCCTGGTCCTGCTGGCCACACTATTCCTGATACAAGCCAGGATGCCATTGGCCTTCTTGGCCACCTGAGCACACTGCTGGCTCATGTTCAGGCGGCTGTCAACCAACACCCCCAGGTCCTTTTCCGCCAGGCAGCTCTCCAGCCACTCCTCCCCCAGCCTGTAGCGTTGCATGGGGTTGTTGTGACCCAAGTGCAGGACCCGGCACTTAGCCTTGTTGAATCTCATACAGTTGGCCCTGGACCAACGATCCAGCCTGTCCAGGTCCCTCTGCAGGGCCTTCCTGCCCTCCAGCAGATCGACACTTCCACCCAACTTGGTGTCGTCTGCAAACTTACTGAGGGTGCACTCGATCCCCTCATCCAGATCATCAATGAAGATATTGAACAGGAAAGGCCCCAGTACTGAGCCCTGGGGAACACCACTCGTGACTGGCCGCCAACTGGATTTGACTCCATTCACCACCACTCTCTGGGCTCGGCCATCCAGCCAGTTTTTAACCCAGCGCAGAGTGCACTTATCCAAGCCGTGAGCAGCCAGCTTCTCCAGGAGAATGCTGTGGGAGACAGTGTCAAAGGCCTTACTGAAGTCCAGGTAGACAACATCTACAGCCTTCCCCTCATCCACTAAGCGGGTCACCTTGTCATAGAAGGAGACCAGGTTAGTGAAGCAGGACCTCCCTTTCATAAACCCATACTGGCTGAGCCTGATCCCTCGGTTGTCCCGCACGTGCCGCGTAATGGCACTCACGATGATCTGCTCCATTACCTTTCCCAGCACCGAGGTCAGGCTGACAGGCCTGTAGTTCCCCGGATCCTCCTTCTGACCCTTCTTGTAGAGGGGCATCACATTAGCTAATTTCCAGTCATCTGGGACCTCCCCGGTTGACCAGGACTGCTGATAAATGATGGAAAGTGGCTTGGCAAGCTCCTCTGACAGCTCCCTCAGTATCCTCGGGTGGATCCCATCTGGCCCCATGGACTTGTGGGCATCCAGGTGGAGGAGCAGGTCGGTGACTGCCACCTCTTCGACAACTGGGGCTTCATTCTGCATCCTGTCTCCATCTCCCAGATCAGGGGCCTGAAAACCTTGAGGGTGACCAGTCTGACTATTAAAGACTGAGGCAAAGAAGGCATTAAGTACCTCAGCCTTCTCCTCATCCTTTGTGGCAAAGTTTCCCTCCACATCCAAGAAAGGAGGGCGATTCTCCCTGGCCCTCCTTTTGTCGCTGATATATCTGTAAAAACATTTTTTGTTATCTTTAACGGCGGTGGCCAGTTTAAGTTCTAGCTGGGCCTTCGCCTTTCTAATCTTCTCCCTGCATAACCTCACAGCATCCTTGTAGTCCTCCTGAGTCACCTGCCCCTTCTTCCAGAGGTGGTAAGCTCTCCTTTTTTTCTTGTAGTTCCAGCCAAAGCTCTCTGTTCAGCCAGGCCGGTCTTCTCCCCCGCCTGCTCGTCTTTTGGCACATGGGGACGGCCTGCTCCTGTGCCTTTGAGATTTCCTTCTTGAATAACATCCAGCCTTCCTGGACTCCTTTGCCCTTCAGGACTGCCTCCCAAGGGACTCTCTCAACCAGGCCTCTAAACAGGCCAACAGGTCTGCCCTCCAGAAGTCCACGGTAGCAATTCTGCTGACACCCCTCCTTACTTCTCCAAGAATCGAAAACTCTATCATGTCATGGTCGCTGAGCCCAAGACAGCCTCCGACCACCACATCGCCCACCACGCCCTCTCTGTTCATAAACAGCAGGTCCAGTGGGGCACCTCCCCTGGTTGGCTCGCTTACCAGCTGCGTCAGGAAGTTATCTCCCACACACTCCAGGAACCTCCGAGACTGCTTCCTCTCTGCTGTGTTGTATTTCCAGCAGATATCTGGTAAGTTGAAGTCTCCCACGAGAACAAGGGCTAGGGATTGTGAGACTTCAGCCAACCACTTGTAGAATGCTTCATCTGTTTCCTCAGCCTGGTTGGGTGGTCTATAACAGACTCCCACCAGGATATCTGCCTTATTAACCTTCCCCCTGATCTTTACCCATAAGCACTCAACCTTATCATTACCGTCATTGAGTTCTAGACAGTCAAAACACTCTCTAACGTACAAGGCTACCCCTCCCCCTCTCCTTCCTTGCCTGTCCCTTCTAAAGAGCTTTTAGCCTTCCATTGCAGCACTCCAGTTGTGTGAGTCATCCCACCATGTTTCCGTGATGGCGACCACATCATAGTTTTCCTGCCGCGCAATGGCTTCCAGGTCCTCCTGCTTATTGCCCATGCTGCGTGCATTGGTGTAAATGCACTTCAGTTGGGCTATAGATCTCCAACACAGGCAAATGACCAATGCATCAGACGCAGTGTAGGGGTAGAAGATGAAAGCATTTTAGCATATTCTGCCCCAAATTTTAGAAGCTGCTTTATTTCACATGGCTCCACAGGAATGAAGGTCAGCCAAATGGGCAACCCATGCCAGAGGACTGTATGGGTGGCATGGAGGGAAGAGGTGCCTAGTCAAGGTTATCTTGAGTGCTTTGGCTCAACACTTGAAGGGAATATCTCATTCATTTTCCAGGGCACTAGGTCACTGGTGGTGAGATGCTTAACACCTCTGTTCTGGTGTGCAGTGGTTAAATGGAGACAAGGAGTTGCTCTCCTCTTCTGTCCTGATGAAGAGGCCACCCCCTGATGGAAAAACAATAGTCTCTATTCATATCTTGGTGGTGTAGAAGGGATGGAAAATGCATGGCAAGGCCATAGCATGGATATATTGTAGGGAATACAGCAGGTCTTCCTAAGAATGCTGCTCATTAGAAACATTTGGCAGCTGCTGTGCATCAGACACCCTCTTTGAAGGTGAAATGAAGTCTGCTGTATGTGAAGAGCAGCTGCCATGCAGAAAGGAAAAAAGTATGAAGGATATGCTTATGATCAATCAGATGCCTCCTGCCACAGCGCATCATATGCTACAGTGAGATCTGAGCATATGTTACCATTGCTTCAGCAATGTGGGTGGGCTTGGGACAGCTGCTGCTAAAGTAACCAGAATGGGAACTGTGCAGGTAGGCTGCTAAGATGGAACATGAAAGCCCAAGAGCTCTCAGCCTGAGACATTTTGCCTTCTGTGTTCTGTGGCTTCATTTCCTTTCTTCATCCTAGTCTCTTCCCCACCTATTCTCATTAGGGGTGGTGAGGTAAAACCAGATCTTCATCATTTCCTTCTTTGAAACTCACATTATATGTTTTATTAGGTGCCCACATCAACATTTTACATTTAAATCCTATGTTTTACATACTACAGCTCTGATATCTCTTCATTTTTTCCAGTAAAGAACACATTTGAAGCAGGAAAACCTTACTGATTCAGCACCAGTCAAAAAAGGAACAACTGTTTAAAATGACTAAACATATCTTCTCAAGTGTGTTAGACTGGAGGAAGCATTTGGTGATGGGTTTGTGGTGACTTGGCAGGACCTGCAGAGACTGCAGAGCATCCAGCAGCTATACTAGTAAAACTTAAAAATTACAAGATTCATGCTACACTACATTTCAAAAGTAGCTCAGCTTGATGTCTGATTAATTTCTGGAAGGAATGAACTCCAGAGGCAAATCTAACTTGGGTGTCCTATATATCTTTATTTGCAGGGTTCTGGAGGAGGAAGGAAGTTGGCAGCATAGGCCATGTGGTCAGACTTCCACTGATGCTCTGCCAGAAACTGGACAAATCTGATCATAAATCTGGTAAGTTTCCAGACCCATTACCAATGCTGGCTCAAATACTGCTGTCAGTCCCATCTACTGACTTCATGGGGTTCCATGAACATCTGTGGGATTTAAGGGTCATAAAGGAGATAAAGACTGTCCTAGGTTTCCTAGCCTGTATCTTTTTCCTTCCTCTTCCTCTTCCTTTTCTTCCTTCCATTCTTTCTTCACTCCATCTCAGTTGATTCCATTTAAAAAGTCACATTAATTTTTGATCATTAAAACCATACAAATAGTATTGCAAGAAATGCACAGAAGGAGAGAATTTGATCTGGTATAGGTTTGAGCAGGGAAAAGATCACACCATAAATAAAAAGTCACATCAGTATGATGCTCAGCAACTTATTAAGGGTCCTGACTGCCTTTTCTCCACAGTTGCATTGTGATTACCTCAGGACAAGTAAGCTTGAGCAGCAGTTTGCTTCTTACAGGCTGTTCCCCACTGTGGGACCATTTGGCTAAGTGGCTGTCACTAAGTCCCTCTGACTGCCTGCTCTGTCCCACCTCCTGCTTGCAAGACAACATGTCTAACAAGTAACAACATGAGGTGAAGTGGTAGCAAAGAGCTGCTTCTTCTGACTCTCACTTCTGCAGATAGCTGAGTTCACAACTTACCCCGAAGTGATTAGAGACATAAAAATCCCCCCTCCCTCCCTCTCTTGACTCAGTGCATTATTGCAATTGCTAATTTAAGCGGGATGTGAGGTGAGTTCTTTCAAAGAGTGAACCTGACCCTTCACCTCACCAGCACTACCCGTGGCTGTTGTAAAGCAATTGTGCCCATCAATGGAGAACAGAGAGCAGTAAAAGTAATGATAAAGGTAATAAGAGTTAAAACAAAGGTAGATGGACCTCAAACGAAAACAGGAAGATTTAGGATACCTGGAGAAAGACAAGTCAGCATTATACAGAGACGAATTAATACTTTGGGATTAAACTGTGTGTGAAGCGTAGGGGTGCACTAAAAATAGGAACAGCGTAATTTAGAAGCTAATCAAGCTCTGTCACAGACAAAATTAATAAGTAAAAAAAGTTTTAACAAGACATTAGCCATCTGAAGAACATAGAAGGCCTGTGGAGGAGGATATTGTATCAGAAGGTGTTATTAACACTGCTATTATTAGATTGGGTATGATTAACAGGACTTGGTCAGAAAGAAGCAAGGTGAGGTTTAGAAGTGCAGTGGTGGATCACCCAGAATGTCATTACAGAGGTGAAAATTGCAAAAAGCAGCAGGGAATAGAGGAAATAGTTTTGGAAAATGATAGATGGCGAGTGAAGCGTTCTGAACTCTTCTATATGGCATAAAGATACACTGAGTGAGAGCAAGCAGGTGAGGTGGTTGTTTTCTTTTCTGTCCATGTTTTAATTGCCATAATGCAATGGTTAACATTTGCAAAGATGAGACTTCATAGACAGAGGACCTTTACAGGCTCAATATAGGTTTCCATGATTGTGTCTGGTTTTTTTCCTGCAATGATTTGCAATTGGAATTTCATAAGAACTGAGAGCCAGATATTCAGCTGGTATAAACTAGTGATACTCCACTGAAATCAGTGGAGATGAAATGATTTCCACTGTTCTTGTGATTCAACATTCATTTTGAAAGCACGGTGAAAAAATATGAGAGAGTTTCATAAAGGTGAATTTTTGAAGGACAGGTCTGGTTGTAATCACCAGGTGAAGAAGCAATTTTCTGAGTATCAAAAGAGACGTGGGCACAAGGAGAAAAAGATCACTGGCTCCAGGCATTGATTTCAAAGCATCTATTACTGAACACCCCCAGAGGCAAGGTCCTGGTCTCGATGGACACCTCTTATTTTCTTTTGTTCTAATTAAAAGTAAAGAGATATTTGCTCAGAAATGCACTCATTTCTTGGAGGTTTTATTGTAGGATTTGCTGGGTTTGCTTATATTTTGGCCTACAAGTATTTTGGATCAGACAACACCTTTTTCTGAGGCTTCCTTGCTGTTTCTTCCAAATGACCCCTTCTCCTCACCCAGATCCCTCTCGATCTGTTACCAATTCTGCTTGCCATTAGTCTGACCCTTAAAAAGCAAAACCTTACTAAGTCAGTAGGTACTCTTTTTTTGTGTGCTTTGGTTAGGCATAATAGAGCCTTAATTAATCAGGAGCATCTAGTATCTACTCAATGCAGATTGTTATTATTCACAAAGAAAGAACTGCATTTCACCTGGAAAAGAGGTGATATTTCAGCACTCTGGCACTGCCACATTTCATTTCCACCCCTTCAGACAGATTCTTTAGTCTGTAGTGCCAATCAGGAGTGATTTCCCTGAACTAAGTGCCGTTACATGGGGGGTAAACCCAGCTGCGAGTTCAGACTCTGTTTGCCTGCATCTGCTAGGTTTTAACCATGCACTAATCACCAGGGCATCCAGTCACCATTATTCTTGCAGAGACAATTTGACAGGTGACACTGTGACAGTAACGTCACTGCTGACCACCAGCTAAGTCCCTTGCTCTGGAGTGGCACAACCACTGGAAAACTCAGCAGATTGCCTCTTCCCTGCCTGCGTGCACTCGCCACATTTCAACTGAGCAAAGGCATCCTCCTCTCCCTGCAAATTGCATTATAGCCCCTGTTTTCTGATGGAAAGCAGTAGTGAATCTGTAGAGCCCTGAAACACATAATATGTGTGGCTGCTGTTTTACACTTGTAACATCTTGTATGCACTGAAATGTACAGCTGTTTATACTTGTAGCTCTGTCAAGTAAACAAGTGGTGATTTCTTCTGATAGAGGGGAAATTGACATTGGGCTGCTATTCACTCACCTACAGCCTTGCAACTCCTGGTGGTGGAAATCATTCTTTAGGCACCAAATTGGCTTCAAGCATACTGGAAAACTGGCTTCTCCGAGGTGGAGGGGAGGCAAGAGGAAATCTGTTAGCTGCGTCTGTACCTCTAGAAAAGGCAGCCACCGAGCATCTGATGGGCTCTGCTTCCTGCTGCAGCCACCCATGTAAGTGCCTCGCAAACAGCCTCTGCAGTGGCTGTGCCAGGGCATGCTGGCACACAAGTCCATACCAGGCATTTTCAGGTAGCTCTTCTCCAGGAGCTTGTTACCTAAACTGCTTGTGAGTCTGCACTGGAGAGGGGCTTGGAGATATCTTCGTCCCCTAAAGAAGGCTCCATTGTAACTGTCCCGATCCAATGTCGGGGGAGGTTTCGATACGATCCCAAGGACGAGATTAAGACGCAAACGAGGTCAAATGCCGTACTACCTTTTGACTTTATTTTGGTGAACAAAGGGGTGAGGACCGGGTAGGGAGACAGGGGGAAAAAGAGAGAGAGAGAGAGAGAGAGAGAAACGAGCAAAAGAGCGGGCAAGAGAAAAGAGAGAGAAAGAGCGTGCTCAGGTGGGTGAGAAGAGGGCCACGTGGGGGAACTAGCTACCACCACTCCGAGTCCGGCATTATCCCGTCGATCAAAGGTCCAGCCGGTCCAGCCTCTGTGTCCGCAGGAGCAGCTTCCAAGGAGTGCGCGGGGTAGGAGGAGAAGAAGAGGAGTGAGACCTCAAAAGGCGCACACGGTCCTTTTATAGGGCCACGCACATGCGCAGAACGTGTCTCCGTACGTGCAGTTCATGCTTCTGCTTTTCGTGCCCTGGTCTCTGCGCAGGCATACATGCAGTTCAGGGTCCCGCCTTTCGCGCCCTGGTCTCTGCGCAGGCGTCCTGTGTTGGTTTCGCCGGGGGCTGGATGTCGAAGCCAGAAGATGGCGGTAGAACGGCAATGTCGAGACAATTCTGGTTCCATAACAGTCCTCGACACCACCCGGTGGCTCGACATTGCAGTCTTCACAGTGGTAGGAGAGGTGGGAAGGGGAAGAGAGAGAGAGAAAGAGAGAGAGGACAGAGCAGAGGTGGAGACAGAAGCAGAGAAACAGGGGAGGGGTGGAGGAGAAAGGTGACATGGGACATGGTAAGAGAGTGCTCAATTGCAAACAAACAAATGGGAACATCGTACAATGTAAACACTCTTTTTCCTTAATCTTTCTAAGCTTAACAATATTTAACTTAACCCTGAGAAATCCGTTGGGCGAGGTAGTTCACCATTATAACAAGTATAGAACGACCAGTGAGTATGACATGGGTAGGAATATGCAATTTCCTTTTTTAAAGAGGTCTAAACAATGGTTATTGTGGTGGGTTCTACCCGGCAAACGGCACGGATTCGTTTTGAGGTGAGGTGGTAGGTACAAACTGCATATTAGATACCACATGTCGTATTAGCTGAACAAAACAGGGGATTATACAGGGTAAAAACATTAAAGTGGCAAACGCACATAACAAATATAACGGCAACTGTTTCACCCAGGGCGCCCCCGGCAGCCAGGACCACAGATTACCATTCCAACCGTTCCAGGCCTGGACGGGGACGTGGGCTATTTTTCTAATGTCTTTGGTTAAGTGGAGGACTACCTCACCTACATCGTCTATTTCTAAACAACGGTTAGAGACATTTAATTTCCCACATACCCCTCCTTCTTCAGCCAGTAAATAATCTAAAACCATGCGGTGTTGAAGGAGTGCCGTGCGCATTTGTTGAGACTGCTGAGTTAAAAGGTCTATAGCATTGGCGGTTTTATCGGTAACAATTTCTAAAACCGCTTGTAATTGGATTATACGGTTCAAATTATAGATTGGTTCCCTCGCCCCTGATATCGGTTCATTGGGGTTCCAGGCGGCAGGCCCGTAATGTTGGATTATTCTTTCAGGAGGCCACTCATTTTCCCCCCATTTTTGTGTTCCGCCTACGTTCACCTCAACAGCTCGCTTGCGGCGGGCAATCTTTCCGTCTTCCAGATTATCGTACAATCTTATCCCCAACTGAGAGCCACCCGTTTCTGGAAGAAGGAAGAATAAAGGCCGGATAATTCCTACATAACAGACCCCTGACCAATGCGCTGGCAGTTGTTTATAGGTGGTACGTCCACAAATCCAATAATGGCCCCTTTTAGCTGTGGCCCCATTGGCGAATGGTCCCGCTGCATCCTCGGGGAAGTGGAAATACATTGTGTTATCGTTGCCCACGGGGCTAAAAAAAGATGGTTGGGTTATTATTCATCCGGCTGGTGCAATACCAGGCCCCGGAGTTGTTTTTCCATTCACAGGCTTGCTTGTAAACGTGTTTCCTAGATTGTTGGAGAATTAACGTTTCATTTTTATTTGCCCGGTACCCTTTGAACCCTTGACTGCGTCCAGCACTATCAAGCCATGCCCATATGGAGATACCCCTATTTGCATTTACCAACTTGTTTGTAAGTGTCCATTGGCACTTGCTTTCTCCCACATAGACCCCTCCCTTTTGAGTACGATTTAAACAATATGGCCCCACAGCAGGAAATTGAATTGGCCACGTTCCACTATCACCCCAAGTGTCATTCGTGGTCTCACTATAATTACTCACAATTTGGGCTGGGGTGAGGGGTGTGGACATCCACGGCCAACTTGACAGCCCCAGAGGTCCCCCGCAAACCCAGCAATGACTTAAATTCAAAGCTCGGCTTACAGCTTTGGCTAATAATACAAATTCATTGTCCTTAAAGGGATCAAACGGGTCGGGGGAGGGTGAAGGAATTAGCCCTCCGCCGCTTTTATAGGTACATTCC
Organism: Nipponia nippon; assembly: GCF_047370975.1. Lineage (NCBI taxonomy): Eukaryota > Metazoa > Chordata > Aves > Pelecaniformes > Threskiornithidae > Nipponia > Nipponia nippon. Next base: position 2,307,863 of record NW_028262346.1, read on the forward strand.
CAAACTAGTATAACCACAAATAACATGCGCATCCTGATTAAGCACCAATCAGCGTTTGTCTAGTCTCCTTTGGGTGGTGTGTGTCCAGATCGGCTGTTTCCTCCTGAAAAACAAAAGTAGAAGCAAACTCGCTTCTCGGGTCAGAAGGAAGGAACAATCCATTTAGCATGAATTTTGTGGATCTTTCCACAAGCGTCTCTTGCCCTCCACGTGTATTTATTCACCGGGGCATCTAATGTTAATGGCACTGCTCCCACAGTGGGGAGTTCAACTAAGACGGGTTGTCCGGGGAAATGGGATGGGTTGTCAGAGTGGTCAGGGCCAGGTGAGGTGGGCATGATCGTCGGGGCTTGTGGGCAAAACGCCGTAATTTTTGGGCATCCGTTTGTTCCCCAACGGCTATTGACGCTAGTCACTGCATCTCCCACCCGCTCAGCCCACCCTGGTTTGTGTGGTTTCAGGAAGCACTTCAGCAAGCCGTTTGTTCTCTCCACGATCCCATTTGCTTGCGGGTAGTATGGGGTGTGGAATACCCATGAAATCCCCTCCTGAGCCGCCCATTCCTGAACCGTCTTGGCTGTGAAGTGCGTACCATTGTTGGATTGAATCAACTGCGGTTTAGGGAAGGTCCCAAACCATTCTTTCAGGGCCTTCATCATATTCTCCCCTGTTGCCTTAGCAGGGGCTTTAGTCTGTGCTAGGCCAGATACTATTTTGACACCCACTAATACATAGCACTTCCCTTCTGATTTGCGGAAGGGACCGATGTAATCCACCTGCCAGGCCTCCCACAAACCTTTTCCCTCTCTCAAATGCAGGGGGTCGTCTTCCAGGGGGTGCCTAAGTGGACACGGCATTGCTCACAGGCTGAAATGAAAGTTTTGCAGTTTTCTCAGGTAACTGGCCAGCCTCTGGCCTGAGCCTCTCGGTAGAGGTCTTGGGCTCCGGTGTGCCCTCTCTTAAGGTGCAACCATTCCAGGAGTCCTTCCCAATCCTCTACTACTGGATCACTTTGCAAGGAGGCGAGGCGGGCCAGCTCGTCAACCCTATTGTTCCAATGACCGGATGGATCTTCCTCCGTCTGATGGGAGGCTACCCACCCTACCGCAAAGTTCCCCTGTTTGGCAATGGTTAAAATATCGTGCCACTTTTCCTTTTGCCATATGGGTATTCTGTTAACCTCCCACCCATTTTGTTCCCAAAAGGGGAGACACTCTGTACACCCTTTAAAGACAGCAAAGGAATCAGTGTAGATATAGATTGGAGAGGCAGATTGGGCTTCATGTTGAAAGACACTCCATACGGCCACTAATTCCCCTACTTGTGCGCTGCCTTCCCCTTCGGTAATTATTTTTTGGTCGGTCCTTATCTGTAGGGCGACAGCACGGTATTTCCAAGTTCTGCCCTCTCGTCTAGCGGAGGTGTTGGTGAACCAAGCGTTCTGTAATTGTTCTGAAATAGGGGGGGCTACCTGCACAGCAGAAGGGGGCACGTCACCTTCCCGGTCTGGGGCCACTCCCTCTTGGATAACTAAATTTTTGGTAGCGCCCTCAGAAACTTCAAAGATACCACAATAATGTTCTATTTGCGCGTACCATTTTCATACCGAAGCTCTTTGTGCCACCCAGTCAGGGGGAGGTGTCCCGGTTAAAACTGCTTTAATCACTTTGAAAGGACCTCTGAGCACTATTGTTTGCTGACGAATGGTGCTTCTCGTAAAGCCAGGCTGACTACAAACAGCCCCTTCTCCCATGTGGTGTACCGTTTTTCTGCGTCCTTGAAACTCCGGGAATAAAAGCCAATGGGCCGGATGGGACCTGCCGGCCCCCTTTGCCACACCCCTTTGCCACAAATGAATCGACAGCCCAGTTGCGGCAAACCCCCACTTGATCTGTACCGGGTCTGTCGGGTGGATAGGCCCCAGGGCTTGGTATGCATTTGCCTCGAACACCAACAGTCGTAGCGCCTCATCGTGGACCGGGGTCCACTCCCATTGGGCCCTTTTCCGTAGTAAATCATATAGGGGTCTCGCGATATAATTCAGAAATCGGGGATGTGCTTCCTCCAGAACACAAGTAGCTCTAGCGCATGCTGTAAGTCTTTTTTTGATTCTGGTATCTTAAATTGGTCGAGGGAGGAAAGGGTGTCTGGTGGGATACAGGTCATCCCTCCCTTCTACCAAATTCCTAAAAATTTTACCTCGCTTGAAGGGGCTTGTATTTTCTCGGGTGGGATTGTCAATCCTATGCTCTCTAAATGGGTGATGATGTCCTTCTGGACTTCCCCAACCTCTTCCGCCTGATTCCCCCCTATGAGCACATCATCTATATATTGGTAAATTTTCACCCCTGCCCTTATGGGAATTGCTTCCAGCTCCTGCGCTAGAGCATGGTGGGCTAAGGTGGGGGAGTGCTTGTATCCCTGAGGGAGCCGTGTAAAGGTGTACTGTTGCCCCCCCCCCCCGCCCCCCCCCAGGTAAAGGCAAAGCGGTCCTGGTCCTGCGGCTGCAGGGGGACCATAAAGAACATGTCTTTAACGTCAATAGTTGCCATAATAGGGTGTGCTTGCTCTTGAATGGCGGCTATGAGCTCGGCAATGTTCGGTACAGCAGCTGTTAATGGGCCGGTGTTGGCATTCAGCCTCCAGTAATCTATTGTTAACCTCCATTTGCCGTTTGGTTTTCGGACTGGCCATACCGGGGAGTTAAAGGGGGAGTGAGTGGGAACTATAATCCCCTGCCTCTTTAAGTCCTCCAGAACTGGTGCGATTCTGTCCCTGGCTCCTATCGGTAGCGGGTAGGGTTTCACGTTTGTCAATTTAGAAGGGGAGAGGGTAGGCGCCGTTTGCAACAGGCGCACCTCCGCACCGGGGTCTTCGGCTAACCGCCTGATCTGGGGGACGCCGAAAGACCACAAGTTTCCCTGGACATCGCGCCACTGTCTGCCCTTTAAAACGTCTATGCCCAAGAGATTCATTTGGAAAGATCCTATGGCCACCACAGTATTAACAGGGCCGTCCTCCCTGGTAACCATAGTGACGCTGGGGTCATAGGTACCGATTGTGTCTTTCCCAGAGCATTTAAGACAATCAGGTTTCTAGAGGGAACCGAGATCCCGCATCGTTCTGCTTCTGTTCGCCTTAGCGCAGTAATTTGCGCCCCCGTGTCGATTAAAAAGGTTACCGGTCTTTTCTTTGGTCCTACCGCTACCGTGAGCAGCAAGTCTCCCTTTGCATTGCAGGCGAGTTGTCTTATGAACATCCACCCTCCACCCTCCCCCTCACCTTCAGGGGGGCGGAGGTTTTAGTTTTCCGCCGCCTTGTTTTCTTCCCCGGCTGGTTTCTCCTCAAAGCTTATCAGGAGTGGAGTGCTAGGAGTTGGCCTCGAAATGGCCCCTTGCTCTGACCATCTCCGCACGAGCTGCTCCAATTTCTTGGTTGGGAGCCCGTCCATTAAATCTTGGGGAACGCCTCTCTGGAGCCCCAACTGCCACAGTCCCTGCCGACTCAGGGGTTTTCCTTTCCCGGTTGGGTCACGGCCGCTCCCGTGGGGTGACTGCCGCCCACTAACTCGTTCTGCCGCCCACACAGCCCTGGTCTCGGTTCTTTGGGGTGGTCCACTAACAGGGCCGTATTTCCTCCCGAAATCACTTAACTCCTGAGCCACCTCCCCCATGTCCATACTTTCTTCCCTGGCCGCCGGTAGTCAGGGGTCGTTATCCCCTCCCGAACGGCTGCATTCCTTTCTCCCCGGGGGTGTTATAAATTCTCCCTTGCAATTGGATCCCAATAGGTTTCAGGGAGTCGGGAAGTCCCCGTATCAGGGGAGTCATTCTCTCCGGGTCTACAGGCATTAACATTGGGGAGCCCAGGTGGGGCTTGAGCTCCCGGTCATACATCATCTGAAGGCACGCCGCCTTTTGCACACTCTCTAATTGATCTACCGTGCCCATTATAGCTAAGGGGTCTCCCCTCTCCAAGGGGCTCAACCCCCTGGCCCAGTACGCAGCTCTCTGGGTCAACGACCATGGGGCTCGGAGATCGCCCGTAGTTAAAAACACACCCAGACCCCAATACCCTTCCGCCTCCTTTTCTGACAGTAAGATCCCATCCCCCCCCCCGACAAAGACACTCTCCACACATACTCGGTCTCCGATTCCTTTGTAGTCCTCGCAAAGTCCTTTCTCAGCTTTGCTAATTCAGTTGCGGTAAACGGGACCTCTTTAGTAATAACTTGGGGACGATTGTCACCCTCATCCTCATACACATACTCCGTTTTGATCAGCGGGTACATGTGCGGGGGGGCTCTCCACGGCCTCTTTGGCTCTTTGCAAATCCCCCTGGGGGTAAACATGCCGTATCCCCTTCTCCGCGAGCGTTGTTTCTACCCCCGGCGGTGTGTCCGCTTCCCTTAAAACTGGATTTCTCAACTCATTTTTTAGTATCGCATTTTGGCGCCTCTCCTCCTCCAACTGTTCCTGCAGGGTTTTTATTACCATCTGCAGGGAACTCACCACCGTATCTGTCCGACAAGACCTCTGCTTTTTCTCCGCCGCCGCGGCAGCCAAACTCGCTCCTAACACTGCACAAATTATAGCCTTTCCCTTCCCCCTCTTAACCTTAGCCTCCTTCTGCAATATTCTTATTCTATCCACCACACTCCGCAACTGAAACCAGTGTTCCCTTGCCCAGTCTTGTCCCTGGGGCAAGACCGGTGCGCCTCTGAGAGGCCATACAATTTCTTTGTCCCTTCATCCAGCGAAAGCACATGGTCACAAACATCGACTGCCTTTCAGGCGGCCATCACCTACAAAGGGGATATTGTCCTAAGAGGGTCACGCTTCAGTATCCAAGTTTCCCCTATGCGCTCTCAGAAGGCCAAAACATAAACCAATACCCAAAAAATTCCTACAAAGGGGGGGTGTCGTCCTGAGAGGGTCCCGCCTTAAAGTCCACGTTCCCCCTATACGCTCCCAGGAGGCCAGACCATACACTAATATGTAAGCTATGAACAAAGAAGAACCAACATTCACACCGTCCTCACGCTTCGTTCATCTCTGGCTGCTTCCCTCGCGGGAGAGCAGAACCACGGATCAGAACTCTGCACTCGCTTCGTACTTGCTCGTACGTCTCGTTCACACACAATCACACAGCACACCACAACAAGGTAGTACGGCACTCTCGTCTCAGGGGATCCTGTCTGTGACGCCAATGAAATGTCCCGATCCAATGTCGGGGGAGGTTTCGATATGATCCCAAGGACGAGATTAAGACGCAAACGAGGTCAAATGCCGTACTACCTTTTGACTTTATTTTGGTGAACAAAGGGGCGAGGACCGGGTAGGGAGACGGGGGAAAAGAGAGAGAGGGAAAAAGAGCAAGAGAGCAGGCGAGAAAAAAGAGAGAGAAAGAGCGTGCTCAGGTGGGTGAGAAGAGGGCCACGTGGGGGAACTAGCTACCACCACTCCGAGTCCGGCATTATCCCGTCAATCAAATGTCCAGCCTCTGTGTCCGCAGGAGCAGCTTCTGAGGAGTGCGCGGGGTAGGAGGAGAAGCCCCTCAAAAGGCGCACACGGTCCTTTTATAGGGCCACGCACATGCGCAGAACGTGTCTCCATACGTGCAGTTTGTGCTTCTGCTTTTCGCGCCCTGGTCTCTGCGCAGGTGTCCAGTGGCGGTTTCATCGGGGGCTGGATGTCGAAGCCAGAAGATGGCGGTATAACGGCGATGTCGAGACAATTCTGGTTCCGTAACAGTCCTCGACAGTAGTATAAACAGTCCTATCAATAATTGGGAAAACAGAAGAGGTCATTAAAAGGAGAAGGTCCTGAGATAAATAAGAATGAAATTGCCTTCAAAATCAGGATTATAGAACATAATTCAGTAGTCCCCCATGTAACTTTAACATATAGGTCAGGGAACTGACTAAAGCATAGACTGCTCTCATCTCTGACTGTAGAAAGAGAGGGTCTGATAGAGAATTCATCAGTTATAGTTTATTCATCATGTTCTTAAACTTAGACTCTAATATCTGCAGTCATCCTGGTAATAAATAGCTCTATGACAAGTCCCTTTTGTTGGAAATGCATCACTGACTGTGCAACAGTTAACATGAAGTTCCTTACCTTACATAAAAGCCCAATGTATATAACATTGTTCTATGACATTCTGTTACTATAGGCTATTGTACGGACAGCACATAGGTTTCAATATGTTTCAAAAGGAATTATTATTCCGTTTGTGTTAGTTGACACTTTTGAGCAGTGCATTTTAAAATCATAATAACAACAAGCCCCACAGACACCCTTAAGTAAGAAATCTTAGAATGCTATCTAGGGCTTTCTAATGCAAAGCATAGGGCATTGCCGTGAAAAGCTGAATGTCATCTCCTTTCAAGGAAGTAACAAGACAGCTCTGAAATGATAATGAACTGGTAATATCCAACTGTTAAGACCAAATTGGAAGCCCAATGACATCAATGGAGAACCTCATGGATTTCATGGGGCCATGGATTAGATACTTAGGCATGTTCAGCAAAGCACTTACATGTATGCAGATGGACCTCATTCTCCAAATCATTTAAGGACACACTGAACTTTCAGTAAGTGCTCACAGCTCTACTGAAGTCAATTTAAGCATATTTTAAAGTGGTTTATTGAACTGTGAGGAAATGATGAATCTTGGCCTCAGTGAACTTTATGGAAATGCATGATGTACTTAAGTTTAAGATATTTATGTAGTAAACTCTCAGATTTCTCTACTGAGTCCAACTGAAAAATGAATAATACATAACCTCTGGCTCTGTGCTTCTTTTGAGCTACAGAGGCCAAGCAGCCCAGAAGCTAAATGGTTACCTATTTCTATGCCAGTTATTTATACAATCATCTAATACATATTCATTGTCACTTTGTTAAATGATTGGTTAAAATTCTTCACCTGCCATGTAAATTACTACGCATGCTCACTATGATTCTCGAGACCTTTACTTCCTTAATCTTTTGGATCGGTGGGTTTCTTGAGTGGGTGGTCCTTGAGTCGGTGGTTGTGATCTCCCCCTGCCGGAATTACCTTTCCCCTAAGTTCACTTAACTTTGGCAACAGTAAGCGGTCCTTTACGGACCGTTAGCGAAGCAAACTATCATTCACTTTAGAGTTCTTTGTTATGAGACATATATCCTGTTTCATGATGCCATAGTATTGTTAGGGTAAAATGAGCAAGGTTAATCTTTACCAACATCACTGGGAAAAAAACCCTTGTTTCTCAACTGCAGGCTCCTTCTATCCACTTGGCACCACTGCTTCTCCTAATTCAATCCCAGCTATGGAGCGGATTAGAAAAGCATGATAAAACTCGTCTCAAGTGTTCACTCCATTGTCCTGATTAAAAAAAAAACAAGAGCATCAAACCCTGGTCCCCTCACTGTAAAACAAAGGCTAATATCAGCAAAAGACTAGAGCACTGGCCGTAGGTCTCACAGCCATTTGTACCAGGGCTGCTCTCATCCTCCTCAGTCCCTGATAATTAACCATCATTTCTGCACTTCCTCATCTTCTTCGTATTGATCTTTCATCATATAATGGGTGCAAACAGCAAGAGGAAGGCTTAATAACAAACATTAAAATGAATAAATAATTGCAGCCACAAATCTTCCTCAACCAACTGATTATTTGTTCAGTGACAATATTACAAGAAATTGGCTTTACATAATTTAAAAGGACACTAGCAAGCAGGGATTTTTTTAATAGCATTTTTCCTCTCTACACTCTCTGAAAACATGTGGGGGGGATGGTGGTCTTTTCTTTAAAAGACTACAAGGGCTTAACTTCTTAATCACTTTTCTGGCATCTTTGTGATATTCAGAAAATTTCTGAGGAGGTAAAAATGGCTTATCAGTGATCAGGAGTGACTTACCTTTCTCAAAGTTTTATGAGAGCATTGAGCCAGGGTATATGTGTGCCTGATTTTCCTGTCCTGAACTTGAGTCTCTTACAGGTCTGAAGGATGACAGCTCTAAGTAGGCTGGTGAGAGTAGACAAAATGGAAAGACTGAAGGAGAGAAGAGACCTTGGGTGAGGGGGAATCTTCCCATGTGGAAGAAGTTGAATTCATTCTCACCCCTTCTTTCTGATGAGCAATGCTGTTGTGGCACACTCACGACCACATGATGAGATAGGAAGAGGAGCAATGCTTGGGCTCTTACAGTCTGCAAAGTCAAGGACCCTCCTGCCTCCTGCTCTGCAGGACAGAGCTCAAGCCTGTGCCCTGGCCCTTGCTTAGGCACATCCTTAATCCTGTCCTTATTAGGATATATGAGGCTTTTGTGCAAGTGGCTCAATATTAGTAAGAAGTGCTCAATATTCCATAGCTGACTTGGAAATGCAGCTTACAGTGTCATTTCAGAAGGTGAACATGAGGGAATGTCAGCCCTCAAGTGTGGGAATTCTGTGCCATGGTGACATGACAGGTCCCTGGTACAAGCTTGATATATTATGTTTAATTCAGAAATTCACCTTAATGCAATCACCCTTATCACAGAGACTACAAGCATCAGCATCATCAGGGGCATGAAAGTTTGCTGTTCCCTCTGTCTTAAACGGTCTCTGACTTTAGTGCACACCATTAGCTATTTCAGAGCTGTCATGGGGTTGCCTGATAGGAAAACCTATCTGTGACATGTCCCAGACCCCTGAAACAAGAGGAATTAAGAATACTAGCTTGTTTTGAGATAAGATTTTGAAAGGTGAGAGGTCAAGTGTGCTTTATTCATTAACCTACTTGTTGTTCAGAAAGCTCCATAACTAGGTGTCCACACATTGAACAAGTAATGACTTGAAAATTGCATAATTTACAGGACGATATGCTGGCAGAAAGTTTTCTAACACCTCCCAGAAGTGCACCTTCCAGAAACCCGCTGTACACAGACATAAAGGTCTGCAATCTGTCAGTTAATATTAATGTGGTCATTTGCTGGTAAGTTGTAATAACATGATGCACATGGGACTTGCTACAATGACCTTTTTGGTGTAAGTGATTCATTAAATGGTCACTCATTTAGACAGCAGTAACTATTTGCACAGCTATTAACATTTTAGAACTTAACTAGGTATTTATTGCTTTCAAAAAGAAATTTTTTACCAAGGTTGGCTGAAAAACAGATTTTTCATTATTCAGTAAAGGAAAGAATTTGAAATTCAGGAGTATCAGTTACAAAGAGTTGGGACATTTTGTATGAAATGGCTGACTTCAGATTAGTCTAAATGACTGAGCTATTATCTGTGTGCTTTTGAGCCCATGGCTACAAATCGTTGCTTTCACTGTCAAAGGCTATGTCATGGTTTAACCCCAGCCAGCAACTAAGCACCACACAGCCGCTCGCTCACTCCCCCCACCCCAGTGGGATGGGGGAGAGAATTGGAAGGGTGAAAGGGAGAAAACTCGTGGGTTGAGATAAAGACAGTTTAATAATTGAAGTAAAATAAAATAGTAGTAATAGTAGTAGCAGTAATATAATAATAATACAATAATAATATACAAAAACAAAGCAAGTGATACACTATACAATTGCTCACCACCTGCCAACCGATGCCCAGCACATCCTTGAGCAGTGATCCCTGCCCCCCAGCCAACTCCCCCAGTTTATATACTGAGCATGACATCATACGGTATGGAATAGTCCTTTGGCCAGTCTGGGTCAGCTGTCCTGGCTATGCTCCCTCCCAGCTTCTTATGCACCTGGCAGAGCATGGGAAGCTGAAAAGTCCTTGACTAGTGTAAGCACTACTCAGCAAGAACCAAAACATCCATGTGTTATCAACATTATTCTCATCCTAAATCCAAAACACAGCACTATACCAGCTACTAGGAAGAAAGTTAACTCTATCCCAGCTGAAACCAGGACAATATCCACCCCTTATTCCATACCATATACGTCATGCCCAGGTCTTTCAAATACATTCCAATTAATCTCTACCACTTTTCCAGTCTTTTGATATATTTTTTATATATATATATATATACACACATATAGATATAATTTCCCTAGTCTACAGGCTATCCCTCTAAAATGTTTGTTGAGTTCATGACTTTGGGCTTCATCTGTCATAACAGTCTTTCAGGGCAGGAGAGATGGTGTGTGGTGTTGGATTGTTGCATGCTGAAGCCAGTTCTGGTTCTATCACCACTGCACTTTGCTTGGTTTCCTCAGAGTTCATTCTTCATTAATTTGGGTGATTCTTACTGTATACTGTTGATATGGCACATAGTAATCACAGAAGTGATGACATCCAGTATTATATAGCAATTAACATCATACAATTCAGTTCATTGGCTATTTTCACCCAAAATCAAATCCCCTTGAGGTACACATCGAACTTCCCCATCCTCCCACATCACCCACCAAGTGCACCCAGGTCCTTGAGCAAAAGCAATCCCACAAATGGGTTTACCTTTGCCTGAGGCGGGAGTAACCCAGACTGTCTTCCCCATCATATTTTTTAGGTGCACTACAGGGACTTTATCCCCCTCTACAGTACGTAAAAGTCTTGACTGGGCAGGGCCAGCTCGATTGGCAGATCCCCTAGTGTTGACTAACCAGGTGGCCTTTGCTGAATGTGTATCCCAATGTTTGAATGTCCCACCACCCATTGCTCTCAGTGTAGTCTTTAACAGTCCATTGTATCGTTCGATTTTCCCGGAGGCTGGTGCATGATAGGGGATGTGATATACCCACTCAATGCCATGCTCTTTCGCCCAGGTGTCTATGAGGTTGTTTCGGAAATGAGTTCCGTTATCTGACTCAATTCTTTCTGGGGTGCCATGTCGCCACAGGACTTGCTTTTCAAGACCCAGGATAGTGTTCCGGGAGGTGGCATGGGTCACGGGATATGTTTCCAGCCATCCAGTGGTTGCTTCCACCATTGTAAGCACATGGTACTTGCCTTGGCGGGTTTGTGGGAGTGTGATATAATCAATCTGCCAGGCCTCCCCGTATTTATATTTCAGCCATCGTCCTCCATACCAGAGACGCTTGAACCGCTTGGCTCGCTTGATTGCAGTGCATGTTTCGCATTCATGGATAACCTGTGCAATAGTGTCCATGGTCAGATCCACCCCTCGATCACAAGCCCATCTATATGTTGCATCTCTTCCTTGATGGCCTGAGGTGTCATGGGCCCACCGAGCTAGAAATAATTCACCCTTATGTTGCCAGTCCAGGTCCACTTGAGCCACTTCAATCTTAGCAGCCTGATCCACCTGCTGGTTGTTTTGATGTTCTTCAGTGGCCCGACTCTTGGGTACGTGAGCATCTACGTGACATACTTTTACAACCAGGTTCTCTATCTGGGCAGCAATATCTTGCCACAATGCGGCAGCCCAGATGGGTTTGCCTCTGCGCTGCCAGTTTCTCTGCTTCCATTGCTGTAACCAGCCCCACAGGGCATTTGCCACCATCCATGAATCAGTATAGAGAGAGAGCATTGGCCAATTTTCTCGTTCAGCAATATCTAGAGCCAGCTGGATGGCTTTCACCTCTGCAAACTGACTCGATTCACCTTCTCCTTCAGCAGTTTCTGCCACTTGTCGTACAGGACTCCATACAGCAGCTTTCCACCTCTGATGCTTCCCCACAAGACAACAGGACCCATCAGTGAACAGGGCATATTGCTTCTCATTTTCTGATAGTTTATTATACGGTGGGGCCTCTTCAGCACGTGTCACCTCCTCCTCTGGCGATATTCTGAAATCTTTGCCTTCTGGCCAGTCCATGATCACTTCCAAGATTCCTGGGTGAATGGGGTTTCCTATTCGAGCCCGTTGGGTGATCAGTGCGACCCACTTACTCCACGTAGCATCAGTTGCATGATGTGTACAGGGGACCCTCCCTTTGAACATCCAGCCCAGCGCTGGCAGTTGGGGTGCCAGGAGGAGCTGTGCTTCAGTACCAACCACTTCTGAAGCAGCTCAAACCCCTTCATATGCTGCCAATATCTCTTTTTCAGTTGGAGTATAGCCAGCCTCAGATCCTCTGTATCCCCGACTCCAAAACCCTAGGGGTCGACCTCGAATCTCCCCTGGTGCTTTCTGCCAGAGGCTCCAGCTAGGGCCATTCTCCCCGGCTGCAGCGTAGAGCACATTTTTTACATCTTGTCCTGCCTGGACTGGCCCAAGGGCTGCTGCATGAACCATCTCCTGCTTAATTTGTTCAAAGGCTTGTTGTTGCTCAGGGCCCCATTTGAAATCATTCTTCTTCCGGGTCACTTGATAGAGAGGGCTTACGATCAGACTGTAATTTGGAATATGCATTCTCCAAAAACCCACAACGCCCAAGAAAGCCTGTGTTTCCTTTTTGCTGGTTGGTGGGGACATGGCTGTTATTTTGTTGATCACATCCATTGGGATCTGACGACGTCCATCTTGCCATTTTATTCCTAAAAACTGGATCTCCTGTACAGGTCCCTTGACCTTACTTTGTTTTATGGCAAAGCCAGCCTCCAGAAGGATTTGGACTATTTTTCTTCCCTTTCTCAAAAACCTCTTCTGCTTTGTTGCCCCACACAATGATGTCATCAATGCATTGCAGGTGTTCTGGAGCCCCACCCTGTTCCAATGTAGTCTGGATCAGTCCATGGCAAATGGTGGGGCTGTGTTTCCACCCCTGGGGCAGTCGATTCCAGGTGTACTGGATGCCCCTCCAAGTGAAAGCAAACTGTGGCCTGCACTCTGCCACCAAAGGGATTGAGAAAAACGCATTAGCGATGTCAATGGTGGCATACCACTTGGCTGCCTTTGACTCCAATTCATGTTGGAGTTCTAGCATGTCCGGCACGGCAGTGCTCAGTGGTGGCGTGACTTCATTCAGGCCCCGATAGTCTACTGTTAGTCTCCACTCTCCACTAGACTTTCACACTGGCCATATGGGACTGTTAAAAGGTGAGCGAGTCTTGCTGATCACTCCTTGGCTTTCCAGTCGACAAATCAACGTATGGATGGGAATCAGGGAATCTCGGTTGGCGCGATATTGCCGCTGGTGCACCGTTGTGGCAGCAATTGGTACCTGTTGTTCTTTGACCCTCAGCAACCCCACAGTAGAAGGGTCTTTCAAGAAACCAGGCAGGGTAGACAGCTGTTTAATTTCCTCCGTCTCCAAGGCAGCTATACCAAAAGCCCACCGGTACCCTTTTGGGTCCTTGAAATACCCTCTCCTGAGGTAATCTATGCCAAGGATGCATGGAGCCTCTGGGCCAGTCACAATGGGATGCTTCTGCCACTCCTTCCTGGTTAAGCTCACTTCAGCCTCCAATACAGTCAGCTGTTGGGATCCCCCTGTCACTCCAGAAATACAGATGGGTTCTGCCCATCAGCTTGATGGCATGAGGGTACACTGTGCACCGGTGTCTACTAAAGCCTTATACTCCTAATATGGTCTAATGTGCCAGGCCATCGAATCCACACAGTCCAGTACACCCGGTTGTCCCTTTCCTCCACCTGGCTGGAGGCAGGGCCCCTCTAGTCCCGGTCATAGCATTCGTTACTCACTTCTTGTAAATGCAAATCAAAAATCGCTTTATTAAGATTGGAAGTAAAATCAGCCCTTCTGCTCTGTCTAGGGAACTGCTCACTGGAAACTGGAGCCGCAACTCTCCTGGAAGAACCACCTTTTGTAATTGTTTTTCCTTGCAATTCACATACCCGTGCCTCTAGGGTCGAGGTAGATTTTCCATCCCACATCCTCATGTCCTCTCCATCGTCACGCAGATAAAACCACAGGGTGCCCCGTGGTGTGTATCCACTATATCTTCTCTCTTGAAGAGAGGGATGCTTGCTCCTAATGGCTGAGATACTGGTCTGTACAGGTGAGGAGTAGGACATAACCTCTTTGAATTGCTTGAAGTCCTGGGATAATTTCTCAGCTATCATGTCAGGCAGTTTCTCCACAGCCAAGATGCAGGCCCATAGGGAGGAAGAGAGACTTTCTTCATATTGTTGGAGTTGGCCAGCCATTTCATCCACCGTTGGTCCCTCTTCATCTTTCCAGGTCATTATTGCCAATGAGTTTGCGTGTGATGATGGTGCGCTCCATACAAACTTCCACCACATGGGTCGTGTGCACTGGACTTCATCTGGATCTCTGGGTAACTGTTCGTTGTCCAGGTCATTATAAATCACCTCCAGCACAGCTAATTCCCTCAGGTACTGGATGCCTCTCTTCGTGGTGGTCCACTTGCCTGGGTGACATATAACATCTTCCTTGAAAGGATACCTTTCCTTCACGCCTGACAGGAGTTGGCTTTTGCCCCTTTTCCAATCGCTTTGTCAATGCCCCCTTCCCTAGAAAGGGATCCCAGCTGCTTGGCTTCCCTACCCTCTAATTCCAGGCTACTGGCCCTGTTATCCCAGCATCGGAGCAGCCAGGTGATGGATGATGTTCTCGCCTGGACGACAACCGGAATCTTTTCGCATATCTCGCAGCTCACTCAGGGACAGGGATCGGGTGGTTACCATCTCATTTATGGGTTCTGCCTCTTCCTCCTCCTGTTCTCGTAATGGCCCTGGCTCATCATCAGCCCTTACTAAATGAGCTGATTTTCTTGTGTGCTTTTTCTTCTGTATAGGGATGACTGATACTGGCATGCATTGGTTCTCTGGCATAGCCGCAGTGCCTGTGGCAGGGGCTGGCGTAGCCACAGCACTTATTTTTTTTTCATCAGATCCAGAGACCTTCTCTTCCCCTTGAGGGTTCTGAATAGTGTTTAATAGGGCTCGGTAGGCATGGGCCAGGCCCCAGCACGTTGCAGTGATCTGTGTCTCTCTGGAGTTGCCAGGGTGACAGCACACTTTTTCCAAATATTCTACTAATTTTTCAGGATTCTGCACTTGTTCAGGGGTGAAGTTCCAAAACATTGGAGGGTCCCACCGTCCTAGGCATTTGCCCATACTCTCCCACACACCCTGCCACTCATAACTATCCAGCCTTGGGGCAGATCTCTGGATGATATTCTTAAGTTGCTTATTAACCTTCTTAGACAAAACTGAAACAATATTCCCAAGAACTACCAACGGATATATCTTAACTACCCAAGGATGTTCAAGATACTGAAAAGTTATTGTAATGAAGGAGGAAACATCACAGAAGAAAACAACAAAGGTGCCATTCTGTATTTCCTCCATAAAAAGCCTCTCAGAGGAAGAGGTATAATTGCTAATTGTCTCCATGAGGTGGTACCCGAAGTACAGTAACGGCTTCACTACAGAACCCAAATACCAGATAGCGCTCAAGGTCAGTGTTTTAATAACAAATCTCCCAGGCAAAACCTCACTAATGACTGCAGAGCACAGCAAACTGCAAAACCCAACACCAATCTTTAACACATACTGCAAAAACAAGAGCATGGTGCAAATCAGGGAGCCTAATACTGAGAACAGATGAATCAACTGTTAACAGATACAAATTCCTTAATACACTCTGGTTAATCTGTTATTATCTCAAACCCTTTGATCCCCAAAAAGGATTGTCATGGTTTAACCCCAGCCAGCAACTAAGCACCACACAGCCGCTCGCTCACTCCCCCCACCCCAGTGGGATGGGGGAGAGAATTGGAAGGGTGAAAGGAAGAAAACTCGCGGGTTGAGATAAGAACAGTTTAATAAGTGAAGTAAAATGAAATAGAATAGTAGTAATAGTAATAATAATAATAATAATAATACAATAATAATATACAAAAACAAAGCAAGTGATACACTATACAATTGGCTCACCACCTGCCAACCAGTGCCCAGCATGTCCCTGAGCAGCGATTGCTGCCCCCTGGCCAACTCACCCCAGTTATATACTGAGCATGACGTCATATGGTATGGAATAGCCCTTTGGCCAGTCTGGGTCAGCTGTCCTGGCTGTGCCTCCTCCCAGCTTCTTGTGCGCCGGGCAGAGCATGGGAAGCTGAAAAGTCCTTGACTGGTGTAAGCACTACTTAGCAACAACTAAAACATCAGTGTGTTCTCAACATTATTCTCATCCTAAATCCAAAACACAGCCCTATACCAGCTACTAGGAAGAAAATTAACTCTATCCCAGCTGAAACCAGGACAGGCTAAACCAAAATGTTTCTTTCCTGGGCTGTATTTTCCTCCTTCATTCCCACACCATTTAAAGAGTACAGAGAAAGCATGGAAAGTGGTGAGAGCTGTTAAATCACTAATAGTATACCCCTAAACCAAGAGTCATCAACTTCAATAGGTACCTGATTCTGTCATCAGTTTTACTGACTTCTGCTAACCTGGATTTAAATTTTGCACAAAACCAAACTCAAATATAGATACAGAAATTCCTATAGGAACACACTGATTTTAGCAAAATTCTAAGACAAACAAAGGCATTTTCCTTGATGTCCTGATGGGTGCCAGGCACCTTTTCTTTCAGTTTGCCTTCAAAACTCCTCAGAACTCCTATCTCCACCCATTTTAACAGATGTGGGACTCCCTCTGCCATAGACTGGTGGGGCAGTCTTGCTATTTTGTGAAAAATTTTGAAATTTGAGTGAAATAGAGAAGACGTTTTGGTCTTAAAGTGTGTGGGAGAGTCCCTGGTGAATGCAGCAAGTTTTCAGTCTGGCCACTGATCAAGTGGAATTATGCACATGGATGTGGGGGAATAACATCCTAACTTCTCTTTTATTTAATGTTTTTTGTTCCATATTTGTAGATATGTGACCACAGGTCAGTCACAAAGTGCAATGGCCCTTTGAGCCTTGCATGGCGCAAACTTATACATATTCTTATTTTCTTTTGTTTTAAGTTTCAGTAGTAGCCAGCAATTTAATAATCCTGAGATGAGAAATAAGAACCTAGAAACATAGCCTTGCCATTAAATCAGCAACAGTATCCTTCCAGCGGAGTGGCATCTTTTCAAATTTCCCAATGTACTGCCTCCAGAGATGGTGTGATGAGGCATGCCATACATGACCAGCCATCAAATATTAAAAGCGACCATAGGAGTGACAAGATTGTTCAGGTGAACAGTTACAGTCAGTCTGGTTAGCAAGGGATCCTTCTTTGCTTCCCAATGAACTGTTAAAGGGCTTGCTTACATTTTTGCAAACCTCTCCAGTGTCTCCTCTGTTTGCAAAAAGCACTTGCATTAAAGCAAATCTAGGAAAACAGAACTCCACTGGGAAGTAGAGCAGCCATGCAATATCATTATCCTAACAACAGCCCTAAATACTCCGAACTAGACTGTTGTTTCATAACATGTTGATCACAGCAAGGCTGAGTGGCATGTGTATGTGCTGCAGATATATGGTACATTTGCTTATAAATGAAGTGGGGAAAATGTTCAGGGGAAAATAAGCTGTTAGCTTGGCCCACGGGAGAGCAGAGTTCAAGTTCTGATTTAACCATACAAACATCCACAGACTAGCATGACAGTTTACTATCTCATGTCTCACTTTGCTTTTGTAAAATGAGTGTGGTATTCCCCTTTTCATAGTATTATTATGAGGAGAAATCATGCCTTTTTGTTAGCTTTCA
Source organism: Nipponia nippon (assembly GCF_047370975.1). Taxonomy (NCBI): domain Eukaryota; kingdom Metazoa; phylum Chordata; class Aves; order Pelecaniformes; family Threskiornithidae; genus Nipponia; species Nipponia nippon. The sequence goes on from NW_028262346.1 coordinate 2,325,384, forward strand.
TTCACCTTAAGACACTTAGTGATGTGCAAACGTACAGATTTACACTTCAACCTGAAAACAACTTTAAATGACTAAGCCCCAATTATTAAATATATATATAAAGGGATTCAAAACTATGGTAACAGACAGCCCACAAATTAGTTACATTATTGTGCCAGCATAAAAGAAAATAGTAATTAGGAATTAAAATAAATACAATACAGCTCTTGCATAAAACAAACTTCACTATATGAAATCATCAGTGTTTTCACAACTCTTGCTTTGCCTTCCTTTTTTAGTATTTAGCAACATTCTTTCATGAGTACTTTACACTATGTTCAATATTAATGGCATAATTAACTGCGGAAAATATTTAGTTGTCACCTTGTATTTATTTATGTTCTTAGGATCATGTAAAGTTCTGCTACATTAAAATTTAATTTGAAAGAAAAAGAATTTTATTCATTTTTCAGTGTAATGACCATTTCTGCTTGGCTTATATGAATGATAAAATATTGTTTGAACACGCTTTTCCATTTGTTTTCCAGGCATTTATGTAAACTCCTAAAGAAAACACTGCAATGTTTTGTTGGCTGACTGTTTGACAAAAGAATTGTAGACACATATTTTATTCTCAGCATCTTGTCAGGAAATGTTCACAGTCCCATCCATTATTTAGCACTTAATTTCTTAATCAATTGATCAATTGATTTGGGGATATTTTACACTGGGGTTAACATGTGCACACACAAAAATCTTGTCTCTATTGTAAATTCAGGAAAATTGTATCGGAATGTAAAATGTTCTGGTGTTTACAGATGTAGATTGAATCTGTCATTGGTTGGCAACTACTTAAAAGAATTCATTGCTTGGAACATTTGATTTGGTGTGATTATTCCTTTCATGTTCAAAAGAATGTGGGACCATTCTATAGGAAGGAAAACTGTGTTTATTACATCATTTCTTCTGAAGAAATTATTTCTCAGTCTAGAAACAAAAGAAAGCTACTGTCAGGCTCAGAAGCCCAATGATGTTCTTCATTGCCATGGTGTTTAAGGACCTCAGAACTTTTCACCACATTTCTCCTCAGAACACTGGCCTAATGCTCTAGGAAGTCCTTTAACTGATAATTGCCATAAGCTATACATATATATTCCTTGTATGGAGTTCATCTCAGACAGGACTGTAGCCTGAGGCTTATTTCTTGATGACAGTATTACTTTAAGCAACTCCCAGTTTCTCCCCCCTTTCCCTGAGTTGCTCATGATAATGGTGCAATACCAGAGGTGTGGGACCATATGTAATACCAGAGGTGTGGGACCATATGATTCACTCAATGCTCTTCTGTGCTATTTATTCCTTAAACTTGCAGCATTTTGACAATTATGACACCAGGGTTCTTAAGGAGTATTCAAAATAAAATTACTTTTAACTAAGTTTTTACTTGAGAAAACTACTTCCATACAGAGCAAAATAACAATATTTATCTGACCAAAAGCCTTTGCACAGCTTTTGAACTTATGCAATGACAAGTACTAAGCAGGATGTTAAATGGGGCAATTGCATACCTCCATGTTTTATCCATATGTTTCCTTCACTTGTTGCTTTTGATAATATTGCAGTTTTGTGTTCCATATTCCCCTTTCTGTTGAACGTGTGATTGTGCACAAAGGCAAAGACTCTCTTTTCGGTGAACAGAGAAAAAGAAAGAAGGCACTATTGTAAAACTGGGATGAAATCCAGCCACGGTGGGCCAAGTTCTGTGATCAGATGTGCTTGTAGGTCTCCAACTGCCTTTCACTGTGTTCTGCACATAAGCATCCAAGAGTGGAGCAGAGTCTCTCATTTTTGGATTTTTTAGTGGAGCAGGTTGTACATTGAGAATACTGGGACATGGACCAATGTGGGAGGCAATCCAGAGCCCAAGAAAGCTGCCACTGTGCTAGCTGAACTGCCTGAATTAAATCCCAAACTCCTCAGCATCAGATGCTCAAGTGATTTCCACTTCCATCTGAATGTATTCCAGATTTACCATGAGGTTTACCTTTTGGTTTTGGAAGCCCTTTTTCCCCTGTTGATTTGACTGTGGTAAAATAACTTGCATACACACAAACATATGCAAGTGAAAGGAAAAGAAAAGGGCAGGGAGAAGGGGGGGTGACGGGGACTGACAACTTGTTTATCAGATTCAAGTTGAACCATCTGTTGTTAATGATTAGATCTTCAGCTTCCAATTTTCATTTGAATGTTATTGCTCATTTCTAGCTGAGTACCATAACGTCACTTACCACTGCATGCAGGATTCTAAATAAGAGACTATTTAGATTGGAAATCTGTTGGAGGAGGAAATTATCTTCCCTATTATACAGCAAAATACCTTTTCTAATGCTGACACTTTCTGGTATTGTGTTGTTGACTTTTTAGGGAAGGAGACTCAAGGTCTGAGGCTGAAAAATGAATTCACCAGTGGTGCAAACTACATTTGGGCTAGAGGGGATTTGGTGAATGTCAAGGGTCCAGGTTCTGATCTCAGGCACAGTGGTGTAAAAAAAAAATGTAGTCATTGAGTATCTATTCCAGATCTACAGCAAAGGGAAGGGACTCAGCATCAGACTGTGGAAGTTTAAGATGGTGCTTACTATACCACACTGCTAGAAGATATATTTTAAAATAGAAATAACACAGCTTGCACCTGCTTACACTTTTGTTACTTGTTTTCACTGTTTTCGCCCCTTCTAATTCCTTTTGTAAATATAGCATCAAAATAGTAACTCTCAGGCTTGAACCTGGGTGGATGCTTGCTCTGGTGGGGAGAGTAGGAACAAATAAAACCAAATGTACCCAAATCTCAGATTTTCATTCTCCATTTATAAACCTGTGAATGGCTATCCACAGCTACTCCACAAACACTAAAAGTCATAATTTTTTTTTTTTACAAAAAAGGCCAATTTCACTGCACTTACATAATCTATTGCTAGAACAATTATTTTTTTTTCTTATATCATAGTCTTTATATTCCTAACATTTCTGAAAGGCAAAGATATGCTATTAGTTCTATTTAAAAAGAAAAGTCACAGAATATTTCTTAACACCATTTATCAGTTCGTAGCCCCTCTTTCTTTGATTGCCTATAAGCAATTAAAAGATGGTCCATGAAATTACTTCGAAGACTTAAAATGAAAATAAAAAAGCATGAATACATATATGCGCAAAGATTAACAAACATCCCCCCCCAAATCAATGAAATAAACAGTACAAAGTCTAGCCTCATTGTGAATTAATTGTATATAAAAATCATTGTGACAGCCCTGCACACGATGATCTATGTATTTTTTTTTTCCAAAAAAGGTTAGGTGGTCTTTTTGGCTTAAAATTTTTCTTAACCAAGTGACAAGATGACTTATCAAAGGACACCTACATCAGAAAATCCCAAAGTATTATCTGGGCACTGAAAAATCCTGTAACAATATGAGGCACTTCCTCCTCTTTTTAAGTTGGAATGAGAAAAATCTAGAAGTATCCTTCTCCAAAGCACCTAAGTGACTTTGTATACACATATAAATCACATAAGTACTTTGGAGTCTAGATCCCATGGGAATCCTAAATGCTTATATGATTTATGAAAATAGGACGTATGAGGCTGTGTTACTTCAGTAATTTAGAAAAAAATTGCTCCTAAAGGAAGAACTGATCTGGTTGTTGTTTGCAGCTACTTTGTTTTCTTTACAATCATATTTTACTTATGGAATCTTTGTGCTCTTATGCTTGCAGGCTGTGACAGAGCTTTAATTTACTATTTTTCACAGCTTGCATTCAGCATAGAGAATTTGTTCTATTGATTGCAGGTAATTAAATTGTATTTGTTTGCTTTCATCACTAATGTGGTTCATGTGAGAGTCTCTACAACCCACAATCTCTATGGTAAATATAATAGTGTTTTATCTACATTGTACCTCAGTTTTAGTGTCAAACAAATAGGACGGAGAGCACTTGGGCAAGTTGGCGGTTTGCACTAAAAAAGGTGAAATAAATACTTGTATTACCATGTTGGAAAGCTGAATCGTTTATATTCTACTCTTTTTAACATCCCTTGGAAAAAGAATAAGATGTAGCAATTTATTGTTGAATGTTGAAATGCACTTTCTGTATCATCTCGTGTGTGCCAAGAAGAGACACATCACTGCAAACTGATTTAAGTGTTATGTGTATGTTAAAGCAATGCTATGCAAACCTGAGAAACGTAAATCCTTATGGTTTCTGTGCAACAGAAGTAACATAAAGATTAGAAGTATGACTGATATGCGGCTAGATAATAGACTAATGAACGGGATGTTTGCAGTGTATCAAAAGAATAAAGAAGGTCTATGAATGTCACCTTTGATATTGTACGTTGAACACTGTGTAGTCCTGGAAGTATATAAATTCAGTATTTAAAAATGTACATCTTGAACTGAAAATATCATATTGGTAACAACTGGGGCTTGAGTCCTCTTTGATGTATGAACACAGTAATTAACCCATTAAAAAGCAAACAATGGGTAGGTATACAGTATAAGAATGATATTTAACAGGAGGATCCACGATGTGGTGTACAACGAACTGATTAAATGAACAGGAAGGTAGTCACACCATGTGGTCTCTAGATTCAGGTACCTGGAAAGTGTTGTTTGGCTATGGCTTCACAAGAATACCTGATGGTATTCTGCACTTGCCCTCAGCTGGACAAAAGTGTGCTAGGCTAGTCCCTGCAAGAGTGAGTCTGAAAACAGACCCTGGATCAGTTACCTGTGACTAGCTGCACCGTGAAGTGCCATTAACATGTGGAGGTCCCCAGAGAGCTTGAAGACTCAGGTGTCTTGAGAATGATATGTAGATAACATGATCTGTGGAAAACAACAACATAGCATAAACTTCTGAATTTCATTGTCTCATAAGTGTATAAAAACACCAGCTAAAAATTCCTCTAGTTGTTGGAATGCTTTAAAAAGGTCATGACATGACCGCTGACCTTCATCTGCTGACAGTGGCATTTTAGCTGAAACAACAGAAACACATGTTTTTAATTTTGAAGGACTTGAGCTCAATTTCAATAGATGGCGTGCCCACGAGCACTGCTAGTAGATTAACACTGTGTGGATTGCAAACCAATGAGCAATATGGTGTTATCTTATCTCCCTGTCCTTTATCTAGAGGATGATTTTAAGGATTTGAGTGTTCAATAAACTGTACCTGTCTTAGATTAAAAGACTTTTTAACAGAGAAACATAGCATTGCTACAGAAGACCTTATTCGTGGTTTGGCTAAAACCTTCAGCCCTCAGGGCATGATGCTTGAATGTAAGTGTAATGGTTGCCATCATGGCCAGCACACTAATGTTTCAGTTGAGATGGTCTCCAGAATTAAATGCATGAGCAGTTCTGTCCTTTGGAGCCAGTACTAAATAGCTGAGGGCTATAATGTGCCTGTGTTGTCTGTGAACTGTGAACAACTGTATTGTACAATTGCATTGTATTCTACACATTTCTCAACACTGAGGTACACTTCTTGGCTTCAGAAGAATAAAGTTTGTTTATAGCTTCTGTTCTGTGGCTTTTGAAATATCAGGAGATGTATGACCTTGGACTTTGGTATCTTTGGGACCTAGACAGTATTTTTCACCCACTGTTCACTGTAGATGCAAAATAAAACCATTTGGAGAACTTTAACTGATTTTTCAAATGCTTTCACTTTGGACAGAGAAAAAGAAAAAAAAAGAAAGTGAAAGACATCCCCCACTTCCAAATCAAAACGTCTTGCTTGAACATTTTCAAAATGTCTTATAGTTTTGGAACAACTTATATTTAGAAGGATATGAAGATTTAGAAATATTTTTCTTTAAATAAAAGGAGAAATGTTTCACTTAAGACTTTATAAAATAAAATCTATGCTTAATCTTTAATTATGATTGCAATTAACTACAACTGAATAAGGCAAAATGGCTGAAGCCTATAGCACTGTTCACATCACAACATTTAAATTGTGCCTGAACAGCATCAAGATTGTCTCTCCAACCCCTGTCCTGCTGAAGGCCAGTAGTCTGGGGGTAGGCAAGAGGTTAGGAGGAGACGTAACTGGGACAGCTGACCCAAACAGACCAAAGGGATATTCCTTGCCATATGATGTTGTGCTCATCAATAAAAGCTAAGAGAAAGGAGTACGGGGCTGGGGCGAGTAGAAGAAGCATTCATTATTAAGGCATTTGTCTTCCAAAGCAACCACTACACATACTGAGGCCCTACTTCCCAGGAAGTGGCAGAACATCGCCTGTTGATAAGAAGTAGAGAATAAATATTTTTATTTTTTTCTTTGTTTCCACATGTGGCCTTTACTTTCTTTCATTAAACTGCTTCTATCTTAGCCCATGAGTTTTTAATTGTTTTCTCCCCCTGTTCTGCTGAGGAGCAGGAGTGAGAGAGTGGCCTGGTAGGCACCCATCTGCCAGCCAAGGTCAACTCATCATGGTATCCTTTCAATTTTTGAACATTACCATTTCTTTTTTTGCCCTCAAGTTCCTGTATTATGAGAAACACTAAATAACTGTTCCTCTTTTACCTCTTGCTCACTCATCACTCGCCAGTTATCATCACAGGTCATAGGTCTCCTTAGGCAGCTCTTTCTTGCCTCCCTAAAGCTGCACCCTTCTTCTTGAAGGAGAATATATTGTCATATACAGAATTAGTCCCAAGCCAGGAGCATTTGTTCTCCAAGACATGTTCCTTGTTGATGAAGGCTAGTGTGAAGGCCTCTAGATTCTAGGTGGTTTAATTACCTACTTATCTAAATGTTATTGCACCTACGGACAGTAGATGTATTTTGAAAGCATTCTATCACCACTATCAAATTAACTTTGGCAAAAGCCAATTAATTACTGTAAATTATTCTACTTCAATTAAAAGAAACAGAAATGGTGAAGGACTTTAATATATTAATTTTAATCCACAGACTTATGAGGCACCAAAAAGAAAAGTTGAATTCTTTTTGTGTAAGAAATGAGAAATTATCTGGAAGGAATGCAATAAAAAAATAAGGATCAGGCTAAGTGTCATTATCATTTTAACTTAATTTGTCAACAGAGTAATATATCTAGTTATATTACTCAGCTGACAAATCAATTACAGTTATAATGAAACTTTATACGATTTTACTTTAATTAGTTGCATCGATATGTATTTTCTTTATTTCAGTTGCACATGAATGCATCAAAATATAAATAATGGAATAAGGTTAATTATAAGCCCTCAAAACATAGATATTTTAGAAACAAAAAGAAATTTACAGTGCAAAATGTTATAAGTAATACAAGCTGCAAGGTGGTTTGTTAAGCTGGCTAGAGGCCATTTTCTTTAATAATAATAATAATAATAATAACAACAACAACAACAACAACAACAATCCATGTCTTTTCCACAAGCTATCCGAATTTTACAGAACCATCTGAAATAATGGATGTGAAGCTATTCCCCCAGATTTTTTTTTCTTCAAATCTCTTTGCTCCCAAGGGTAACACATTTTATTCTCCGCAAGGGAATGTGACTCCAACATGAAGATAGTAAGTCATCTAAAAAAGTGTAATCCAGTTCACTGGTGCTAAATACATTTGATGCATTATGCATAGAGTTGGGAAGTGGTAATTTAAGAGAAATTTACACTATGCTATTTTATGTATTTATTTGTCTTTTTTTTTTTTAAACACTGTTCAGTAGACATGTTACAATCTTAGCAACTGCTGCATCAAATGACGATTATACTAACATTAAGCTATAGATCACCTCCTTAAACAGATACTGGGAATTACATTTCTGTGGTGCTACACAGAGCTTTTAAAGTAGGCTGTTGCAATTATGCCACACAATTACCTAAGTGGCCCTGATTCAGGAACATATTAAACATGCTTAAAATTAAATGAAAATGAAGCTTGTGTTTAAATACTTTCCTACATGAAGAAGGTGTCCTAATTTTTTCTGTTAGGTAGGAAATTGCTGTGTTAAATCAATACGTACTTTATTCAGGTATTCACTGTCATCTCCAGGAACATTGCACTGAAGCCCCAGACTGACGGCATCCATTTCAGTTAAAACACAAACAGCCATCACTATATTCCCCATCACTACAGTTTTTTCTCTCTCAGTCTGTGAAGTACCACAGGGCACATGTATGGAGATGCATGCTTGGTTGTGGGGAGTGGGGGCAATGGCCAGCAGTGTGACTTTCACAGAGTAAAACTTCTGAAAAAATCTCTTCTCAAAGTTAGACTGGACAGATCCTGGCCAGAGAAGATGAAGATTTATTTATTCTTTAATAGCTCCCAGGAGACCTGTGTTCAGTTCCTTCCTCCTTTGGAATGGATTCAAGCCCACATTCTCACACCTAAATAAAGCTCTTTAATCACTAGCGTGATGACTGTTTAATAAGGGGAGAGCATGGTTCTTATTTTTCTGAACATAAAAGAATTAAAATTTGTTGGACTGACCAGAGAGAAAAAGGAAGAGTCACAAAAGCTCCAAAACATCAAATTGCAATTTTTTGCTCAGTGAATATGGCACTTTCTTGGCTTTTCTTCCCTCTTGGAAAGATTATTTCATGTAGAAGTCATACATTGCCTAGAGCTGAAGTTTTCCCTTCTTCCAACTAAGTGCTAACACTGATAGCAGAAATTCATACTGAGTCTCACTCTCTGGCAGTTCATTCTCTGGTGCTTGGCTCTACCTCTCTGTCTTGTGGAAGCCCCATCTAAATGAGGACTGGGGAATAGAAAACTAGATTTACAAAACCTAAATATACTTGCTGGTCTGCCAGAACCACCTGTACTGGGGAGATGGAAAGCACGGTTGTGTGCAAAAGTGCTCATAATGAAAAAAAAGAAAAAAGAAAAGTTTTTGCTTCATCTCACTGCAGGCCTGCCTGGGATAACGTGTGCCACTGGACAGCTCTGGGGTAGCATTGTGTTCCCCAGGAGAGAAGAGAGTGAGCAGTTATGTCAACAATGCAGTGCAAAGTGGAGCAGAGATAAAATTTCAGACCACCAAAAGTGTAATGGCTGCACACCTGAGCACTGTCTGATTAACTGGTCATGGTACCCTGCTGGTGCACCTTGATGAAGTGGGTGTAGTGATTTCAGTTTTCAAGAATTAACTCCTGGGAATCATTATTTGTGACTCCATTTGTGGATACCACTTTCTATTCTTGTCCCTTGTTTTCAGTTTTCTATGTGGTAAATGAATAATTAATTACAGTAATTATAATATTCCCCTTGTATCAGTCATTAGGCTGTATAGCATGACCTTGATGGGCCAAGGGGAGGAGTGGCTGGAGAGCTGCCTGGCGGAAAAGGACCTGGGGGTGCTGGTTGACAGCCGCCTGAATATAAGCCAGCAGCGTGCCCAGGTGGCCAAGAGGGCCAATAGCATCCTGGCTTGCATCAGAAATAGTGTGGCCAGCAGGACCAGGGAGGTGATAGTGCCCCTGTACTCGGCACTGGTGAGGCCGCACCTCGAGTACTGTGTTCAGTTTTGGGCCCCTCACTAGAAGAAGGACATTGAGGTGCTGGAGCGTGTCCAAAGAAGGGCAACGAAGCTGGTGAAGGGTCTAGAGAACAAGTCTTATGAGGAGTGGCTGAGGGAGCTGGGGTTGTTTAGTCTGGAGAAGAGGAGGCTGAGGGGAGACCTTATCACTCTCTACAACTACCTGAAAGGAGGTTTTAGTGAGGTGGGTGTTGGTCTCTTCTCCCAAATCACAAGGGATAGGATGAGACGAAATGGCCTCAAGCTGTGCCAGGGGAAGTTTAGGTTGGATATTAGGAAAAACTTCTTCACCGAAAGGGTAGTCAGGCATTGGAACAGTCTGCCCAGGGAAGTGATTGAGTCCCCATCCCTAGAGGTATTTAAATGGCATGCAGATGCGGTGCTCGAGGACATGGTTTAGTGGTGGACTTGGCAGTGCTAGGTTAATGGTTGGACGTGATGATCTTAAAGGTCTTTTCCAACCTAAATGATTCTATGATTCTATGATTTTATTCTATGACCTCTTATCTCAGCCTTTTATTATCAAGAAGGATTTTTTCCCTTAGAAGTCAGTGGCTATTTATACAACTCTATTCCTTAGATATTTTTTAAAGGCTGGACTTCACCTCCTCTCCTGCAGAGAAGAGAGTTCTTAAGGTCTGCTTCTGCACTGACAAGAGGATTTAAAGAAGTGAAGGAACCAGGCCATACCACAGCAGTCAATCTAATTGCCTGGACCATCAAAGAAGATAATGTGAAGTTTATGCAAGGTACAAATTTGCCATTCGCAGAGTCAATACTTCACTAAAGTTGCAATGCACAAGTGAATTCTTGCCACTTTTGCTGACTCTCTTCTGGAGTGTTTTCTTTTGCCACTTTCTCACAAAGATTGTGGTCTTAATGTCCACTTGGGAACAGTCAGGAAGACATGTAACGGGTCAGATATCTGAAATCTCAGGGTGAAAAAAGGAAAAAAAAAAAGAAGAAAAAAAATTCCTTTTTTCTCCTGGGTATTTTGTTTTTCTGACATCGTTTTTGAAAATGATAAAAAACAAAAGTTTGGAAGATATACGGATTTCAAGTTATAGATATGTGACAAGAAAAGGAAAGCAATACACCGAATTTTTACCTATACATTGAGCACTGAATATCCTCTCTGTCTACAGACATAATAGTACATAGTTTTCTTCTTTCAGAGTTTTTGAAGAACACTGTCTGGAAATTGATCATGGGAAGTGTTTCAGTCCTTAAGGATGGATTTTGTACAAATATAGTCTCAGAGCATAGTAGTCACAAATTTGTTTATTTTCTGTAATAATAAAAGCATTTCTAGTTCTACCATTTCTTAATTGTTAGAATTTTTATTAAATGCAAATAAACATGTTCTTCCCTTCTTTTCTCTTCCCTTTTATTCTTCACTTACTTCTTTCCCCTTTATACTTTATCACTCAGAAAGAAATGTGTATCTAGAAAAGCACTTGAATGCATTTTGCATTAGAAAAAGTTTTCAGTGTTGTTCAGTTCATTACTCTGAACTATTTGTGCAAAAGCTCCACAAACTACATTATAAAAATCTTTTAAAAGGAAACCTCAACATTTTTTCATTTGTAATGAACTCATAGGTACATTGAACAGGTAAAGTATATTTTAGAAGGTATATTAAACAGGTAGGTGTATTTACTTGCTTATATATAAATTCAAAGGTGAAGGAGAGGCTCTTCAGATGCTGTTATTTTTCTCATCTCTCAGTTGCAATAACTGTTTTAAGTCAAAGCAGTTGCTCCGAAATCAAACGGCTATGAGTCAATGGGAATTCAGGAACACTGAAGTGATATCTTGGCAAAGGTGACACTGTGTATATACATAGACCTGGCGCCTGGAAATACTTTTATGTCCTTTAATTTCTTATTCATGACTAGCTTCATCAGTTCCAAATGAGCTGACCTCACATGCCCAAAATTAGACAAAGCAAATTTAAGTTTAAACTCAGAGGGGGGGAAAAAATGTGAGCAGTAATAAAATGCACAGATGTTTTTTAAAATACATTTTGAGAGTGCATTTTGATAGCTAGAGAAGAGACTATATTTACAAGTGGGTTTATATCCACTAGTGTAGCTTTCCTTTGAAACAGCAAAACACAATGAGTTGAAAACTATCCTGATTTGCGTTACAAGGAAACCTTTTTTCTCTAAATTGTGTAGTGGTTCTAAAAAGTCTTTGTAGTGCAATTCTTTGTGAATGTGTCCACAGTATAAACTGACATCTCTGGTGAAAAATGAGTGTGTTTTTGTTGCCACTTTTGATGCAAAAACTTGGGAATGGATGAAGCTGGGAAAGTGAACATAGTTAAGATGAAAGATAGGGTTCAGGACCTTGGCTCTGCTCCTCTGGATGCTCTTTCTAATCTAGAGCACTAATAATTCTTCAGATATAATTACCTAACTTGCTGTGGAGGTCCACAAAAATAAGAGATAAGCAGATCCTTATATTATACTTACATCTGTGGGTATTGAAACTCTCTTCCCATAACTCTCACGGACACAGACACTGAGAAATTGTGTATTGCCACAGCACCCAGGGGTCAGATCCTGCTAGTCTTAGTCTTTTCTGCAATGCACACTTTCTAGAAGTTTTGTTGGAGGAAAGCTCTTGATTTGACCCAGAATCTTAGAAAATAGGATTTAAAAAAGTCACACACCACATTCAGCTTTTCCCCCTTCTTTGTTCTCAGCTTCTCCCCCCCATCCCGTCACGTCTCCAAATGCCTCTTCACCTCAGTAAGATTTTGACATTTGGGAAAAACTTACTTTAAAAAAAAAAAAAAGATAAAACAGTTTGGCACAAGGGAGCTGCAGCTTTTCAGTTCCCATTAGAATTTCTGAAATGACAATAGCTGAAAGGTTAGGGCAAAACCTATTAGAAAAGAAAAGTTGAGGTAAATCAGGTGAGCTCATCGAAGAAAATAGGGAAAGATTGGTTCCCTTTTGGGATTAGGTCTAATTAAGGTGAGCAAGCAGCTGTGCCTGTTTGGAATAACAGTTGTGCTAGTGTCAGGTCCCACCTGGGGAGGAGGGGGGAGGAGTGACAAAGATTCGCAAATCCTCTCGATGTGGATTAAGGTGGGCCAACACTCAAGGTCCGTACACAAACACCAGCTTTAATAGAAAGCTTCTATAGAGACAAGTATTGAGTACAAATATTCGATACCCACCAACCCTCTCACGGTTATATCCACTCCAGCTATGCGGCTTTACGGAAAGTCAAGGTAGGCCATGCAGTACTTGACTTCAATTTAACAACTTTAACAACTTAATCACCTTAGGAAAAGTGAAAGAGAGAGAGAGAGAGAAGGAAAAGAGAATCACCAGTCCTGGATCCAGCGTTGGTCCTGCCAACAAGGGTATTCGGTGAGGAAAGAAGGAGAAGAGTGAGGAGGAGAAGTGAAGGTTCTTATAGAGATGTTGATTCTGCGCAGGGTGCTCGGTGATAATAATTCCACAAATCAAGCACGCACACTGTCATACAAACTACAGCACATTTATCAGGCTACATGATTAGTATAAACCCACCTAAATTTACACTTATTGGTTAGTGATTAACATTTCATACACTATTGGTTTACTGTATTTAAATTAGCCTCGCTTGCTATGTAAATTAGCACGCATGCTCCTTTCAGGTGTGGAGGGGCAAGTCTTTTCGGTCCTGAATTGAGTCGGTGGTCATGATCTCCCCTCGCCACATTTACCTTTCACCTACTTTCTGCAGTTTTATCTTCTCTGGCCACCGTCCAGTCTTTGGTGCCAAGATGTTCACTTTTATCGGCTTGTTAGCTCTTCTTCAAGGTTAGAGCCTTTAGTTTTCCACAGTTTGTTATCTTTTAGCTCCCTCCCAAATTCCTTTCCCAAGGCACAAGTGGTTAGCAGTTTTGCTAATTGGAAAATTACATCAGCGACCAGTCAAACCAAGAGGAGTGATACCAGGACTGTCCCCCAGGCAGTAGGTGTGTGTGGGGGGGGAATAAGACCACGGGGGACTGGGCCGAGGCAAGGCCACCCTGTCTCCACAGGGCTCCCTCCCTCACCCTCACTCCAGGGTACTGTCCACTCCTGGGTCCTAGCGACCGTTGCTCTGCATCGTGGTTTTAGCACCCAGGCTGTTTGAGACATATTGCTTTACACTAGCAGTTCTCTACATCTAGCATGTCAGTTTTTTTCTGCTTAGTTGAAATTTATATAGTTTGGGAATGGTGGATGTAAGAAAATTAGAGCTCATTTAGAATCTGTTGAAAGGACACTGCGCCTTCATTATTAGTTTTGCCTTTGAATTTTCCTGGGGCTGTCCTCTCACTGTTATAAGTAATGGATTTTTCCCCAGATGTAATTGGATGAGTTTAATTTTTTCTTTCATTACCTGTCTAGAAGCCCTCTGCCCCTATTTCCCTTTGTGTTTTATAGAATCATAGAATCATCGAATCGTTAAGGTTGGAAAAGACCCGTAAGATCATCGAGTCCAACCGTTATCCTAACACTGCCAAGTCCATCTATACCATGACCTCGAGGATGATCTGCTCCATGACCTTCCCTGGCACCGAGGTCAGGCTGACAGGCCAGTAGTTCCCCAGATCCTCCTTCCGATCCTTCTTGTAGATGGGTGTCACATTAGCTAACTTCCAGTCATCTGGGACCTCCCCGGTTGACCAGGACTGCTGGTAAATGATGGAAAGTGGCTTGGCAAGCTCCTCTGACAGCTCCCTCAGTATTCTCGTGTGGATCCCATCTGGCCCCATGGACTTGTGGGCATCCAGGTGGAGGAGCAGGTCGGTGACTGCCACCTCTTCGACAACTGGGGCTTCATTCTGCATCCTGTCTCCATCTCCCAGATCAGGGGCCTGAAAACCTTGAGGGTGACCAGTCTGACTATTAAAGACTGAGGCAAAGAAGGCATTAAGTACCTCAGCCTTCTCCTCATCCTTTGTGGCAAAGTTTCCCTCCACATCCAAGAAAGGAGGGCGATTCTCCCTGGCCCTCCTTTTGTCGCTGATATATTTGTAAAAACATTTTTTGTTATCTTTAACGGCGGTGGCCAGTTTAAGTTCTAGCTGGGCCTTCGCCTTTCTAATCTTCTCCCTGCATATCCTCACAACATCCTTGTAGTCCTCCTGAGTCACCTGCCCCTTCTTCCAGAGGTGGTAAGCTCTCCTTTTTTTCTTGTAGTTCCAGCCAAAGCTCTCTGTTCAGCCAGGCCGGTCTTCTCCCCCGCCTGCTCGTCTTTTGGCACATGGGGACGGCCTGCTCCTGTGCCTTTAAGACTTCCTTCATGAAAAACATCCAGCCTTCCTGGACTCCTTTGCCCTTCAGGACTGCCTCCCAAGGGACTCTCTCAACCAGACTCCTAAACAATCCAAAGTCTGCCTTTCTAAAGTCCAGGGTAGTGGTTTTGCTGATCCCCTTCCTTACTTCTCCAAGAATTGAAAACTCTATCATGTCATGGTCGCTGAGCCCAAGACAGCCTCCGACCACCACATCGCCCACCACGCCCTCTCTGTTCATAAACAGCAGGTCCAGCGGGGCACCTCCCCTGGTTGGCTCCCTCACCAGCTGTGTCAGGAAGTTATCATCTTCCACACACTCCAGGAACCTCTGAGACTGCTTCCTCTCTGCTGTGTTGTATTTCCAGCAGATATCTGGTAAGTTGAAGTCTCCCACGAGAACAAGGACTAGGGATCATGAGACTTCAGCCAACTGCTTGTAGAATACTTCATCTGTTTCCTCATCCTGATTGGGTGGTCTATAACAGACTCCCACCAGGATACCTGCCTTATTAGCTTTCCCCCTGATCTTTACCCATAAGCACTCAACCTTATCATTACCTTCATTGAGTTTTATTAGGACTGTAACCCCTATTTAAATAAAGGCTTTGATTGTGATTATATATGTTCAATCAGCACTTTCTGATTGAATAGTTCCGGTCACACAATGCTCTTGCCTAGCATTTTTTACTAATTACATTTTAGCCATGGTTGTGTACTGTAGAACTTAAAACAGTGTTTGTTTTATACCTTTAAACTCTGTCTAAATGTTTGTATCATCTCCCATGGGCCAAAGTACTTTCAGCAAATGTAGGTATTTTCTGATACTAAGGTATATGAGCTGATTCTACCGAGTTACAGTAGTTGCCCACTAAAAAGATGTAGCACTGGTTGCATCCTCTCCAGAGTCTTTGGATATATAAATGAAGTTGGCTACTTCTTTGAAGTCTTCTGTGGCTTTGATTTTCGTAGCTTCCTTGTGGATCTTGTTTTAGTTTTTTGTTTGTTTGCTTGTTTGGTGGTTTGTTGTTTGTTTGTTTGTTTGTTTGTTTCAATTTCAAGACATTTTTTCCATTTACATGTTTTAAAATTACTATTACTGTGTAAAAACTTGTTGAGCTTTCTGCTGTCAAAAATGACCATACAGGAACTGATTTGTTTCTTATAAACATCTGATTTATTCTGATGTAATTCTTGTATTTTGGGATTCTCACACAACAGAAGTTACACCAGGGTGAGGAAGGAATTCCATTTTAGGCTTCTAGATTTTACAAAGCTTATTGGGAACAGAATGTCTTCCTGTAAATCTTCCTCAGTGTCTTTAGCTCCTTTAATTAGTATAAGAGACCTAATGAAAAATTTTGATTACAGTTGTTAGACCCAATTCAGAAGTGTAACTTTGGAAATCTAAAGACCTATCTCTTTCCAGCCTCATACATTAATACATTAATTATATTTCTTTCCATGGTACTTAAAGTACAATGCCAGGTTAAGACTGCTTGAGTTAAGAGCACTCGGCTGGAGACTTTGGGGCCATTTATACTTCTTTAAAGTGATTGCAAGGTGGGTTGAACACATGACCAAATTAATATGGTAGTGTTTCATATCATTCTGCATTACCCTTTTGTACGTCTCAGGAAAAGTGATTACACAAAGCTACAAAAGATCCATACCTAGTCTGACACAACTTGCAGATGCTCCTTACACATCTCCAGGTCTATAGCTAAGGCTAAAGAATCTGGATCAGGATTTAGCAGTGGAGAATGTACCAGAAAATCCCAGTTTTGCTTGTAACTGGGAATGGGACCATTTAGGTCTAGATCTCTAGTCTAAATTAAACAAAGTTATTGTTAGCTGTGGGGTACA
Organism: Nipponia nippon; assembly: GCF_047370975.1. Classification (NCBI taxonomy): domain Eukaryota; kingdom Metazoa; phylum Chordata; class Aves; order Pelecaniformes; family Threskiornithidae; genus Nipponia; species Nipponia nippon. The sequence continues at coordinate 2,342,076 of NW_028262346.1, forward strand.
TCAACCTTATACTAGCTTATAGAATTTGCTTTTTCAGGGTATCAGTGGTTAGAGATATTGAATGGACACTTTATTATCTATATATTTCCAGCATTATTTTGCTATCCACAGATGCAATTTGAGCAGATCTGTTTGGTATTTCAGCTTTGAAACATTTTCATCCATCACATTATTACAAAATGACTAAACAGTGGGTGGTTATAAGAGAAGCTATTGGAAGAAGCTTACAGATTGTTTTTATCACCATCCTATTGTGCATACAAACAGCTTGTATCTCTCCATACATATTTATATAACTTAGATGCTTTAGAATTCTTTTATCCTAAATAATTTCAACACCACAGAAAAGCTACTTCAAAACCAACAGACAACCTCAATGTAAAAAAATAATAATAATAATAAACCCTGTACTTATAAATATATAAATAAATAGATAAGTAAAATTAAGTTTCTCACCTTAAGAATGCATTAGTTACTGCATTTCTTTGGAGAATTGTCATCAGGCATAACATTATGAATTCACAACAACTGCCAAACTTCTTAGTTTCAGAGCTCAAAAGGCAAAACATCAAGGATTTTACTGATAAAACAAATGCTGCCTCTAAAAACAGGAGGATGGGAAGTCATGAGAACACAGTGAAACATGACATGAAATCATCAATTTGCAACATTCCCAAGGAATAAGTTTTAGAAATTCTTGTACCCACTTTACCAGTTGGTGATGATTCTTAGGTCTGGTCTTTAGGAATAATATAGACACAAACTAGCTCCTAACAGCCCAGGAGCAAACTTTTTCCTTGGTATAGATCACAAAGGCAATACAGAGTTGAGCATTCACTATCAAAGAACAGAACGAGGGAAGAAAGTAGTATAAAGGTCAGATAATTTGCAAAAAGAAGGCAGAGGTGGCCTCAGAACGTCCACCTCTATGAGCCAAACGCTGGTTTCATACCTTCCAGGGCAAGATATGTCTGCTAATACTTTGTATGGCACATTTACAAAAAGTTCATTGTTTCTGAAAACATAATAAGTGAAGATGGTATTTAGGAGAATGATTTCAAAGAAAATATACTGAAGTTAAATAGAAGTTTTATTAGTGATTTCTATGGAGAATAATGATATTAATAACAAGAGTTTTTGAAAATTGCAGCAGGAAATTCTGACTAAGAACAGATTTCTTGCTTGCTTCTTCCCTTTTCAAAGTATTTTCATAGTTTTAATATTGATATAAAGTGAGAAATATTGATGTCTTGTATATCCAACATACATATTGCAGGCATTCGTGCTTTATTTTAATTCAAAATATTGAAAATAACCAGTGAATTTTACATGATATTCATGTTGCAAACAGCTTTGTGGACATCTAAGTAAAAGCTGTAATGAAGTTACATCAAACAAGCAAGTAATGAATTTTTAATTTTATTTTATTGAGGATAAATAATATTTGAGGATAAATAATATTGAGGATAAATTTTCACAATTCTTTTTTTCTGTCCTCACATTGAAAACAGCATCTGCTACTAAGTATGAGCTTCAGTTACAAGCGAAATGAAAAATAAAAGACAAATGGTTTTCTCAGGGGAATTGAAACTAAAGTGCATATCTTTTTTCATATTGCTATTTTTTTCAAAATCAAAAGAATAACGGTTGTTTTTTGTTTGGTTGGTTGATTGGTTTTGTTGTTTTTTTTTTTTCCTTCAGCTATTCTTTTTCTGTTGTGCTTTTAAGGAATTGCTTCCGAAAAGTTCCAAGTACAGAGACAGTAATATTTTCTTTTTGACTTTTGAAGCATATTCTAAACATTATTTTTAGCTTATTTGGTTGGTTACATCTCAGTAGCTAATAATGGCATTGATATGTTTTCAGTGAAAAAGGATTCCAGACTTCAGTGCTTAATGCAAATGGAGTCTGTTTTGTAGAAGGAATTAACGAATTTACTCATTACGAAGTTCTCCATGGAATTATAGCCACCAAAGGATAGCTAAAATTAGGGCAGTTGCCTAACCTAAGTCTATAACTTTTTATACTATAAGGAAATTATCCTCCACCCTCCAATAAGCCTTCAGGGGGAAATTTGAATTTAGAAGAATATAATTACTAGGGATACGCAAATAATGGATTTTTTCATGAATATTCATTCAAATAGAAAGCAATCTCTGTGATTATTTTGTGATCTCTTATGACAAACAGTCATGAGTTCTTGTTTTGTTGACATTAATACTTCCAAAACTGAAAATGTATTGTATAGAGTTTATTTTTCAGACTAGCATGTTATTCTATTTTTCACAGAGCACCTTATACAAGTAGTCAGGCTCCATATCCAAGTTCTCAAGTGCTCAGTAAAGTCATATCACTTTTATATTATTTTTAGGTTAAAATTTTGATGATACAGATGCTTTGTGATCTTCTACAATATTTTGCAGGTGTACTGTAATCATTGATGGGCATTACTACAGTTTCTGACAAAAAAAAAAAGATATCTATTTCTCATTGATAATGTTCACACAAGGGAAATGGATATATAAATCTTTTATTTCATCCTTTGGGAGGACATCTGCTGGCAGATAGAGAAGCCTCAATTTAAGTAAAATGTACTATAGGAGAAATCAGTGTCTAAGCACCCATTATAGTTAATGGAGATGTAGTCAATGCAGACTCTAGAAGGACATTTAGCTGAAAAACTGCAGAGGCTTGACTTTTTGCTGCTTTTATAGTCAACCAGGGCTATTTGACAGGCCCTTGCATTTTTTCTGCAGATGTTGCTCTAGTTTGGCCTAGGTGTTGTGTGGGTGCCGTATTCCAGGTCAACACTGATATCTTTGGATAGGTTGACTTTGGACACCTAAGTATGGGCAATTAAACTGAGCCCCATGACCTGATCTGAGTTCCAATTTGTCATCCCCTAATGCTGAAGAAAATGCAGGATATTGCAGTGTATTGCCTGTGGGCAGGAGTCTGCCAATTAGACGAGTACAGGTAAATTAAACTTTTTTTTTTGAGACATCTGTGCTGTATCTTTAGTAATTGAACGCCCATTTAATTAAAAAAAAGAAATTTTGAGTATTCTTCAAGCTGAGAGAATTTAACCTGAATAGTAACACACTCTAAGGAGTTGACTTAAGCAACGGATAACTGGACATTTTAAATTATGATACACTATTTCTGTAAAAGTTGAGCACTATGCAAAAAAGAATTCAGTATTCAGGGAGGTAAAAGGAAAGAAGCAAAAAAGAGATGGCTGCAGCACTACGGTTAGAGATCTCAGCTGAAAGAAGATGGACCTGGAAGATGTCTGTTTTGCATTAAGTTGGCCAATTGTCCAGTGTGGAATCCATGAACAGTCTGAAGAGCCACAGGTAGAATGAAGCTGGATGAAGAAATAATAGGTGCAACACTAATAACAACAGCATAATTGATAAGAATAATAGTAACTTTACATTAATTTTAAATTTCCACATCTATATTAACTAATATTTAATATGTACAATATTAATAAAATCTAGAGTCCAAACACATTATCCTTGTATAATCAAACCCAATGCACATTCTGCTCCTGACTGCATTATACAGAGAATCCAGCTCACAGCAGATAAAGCTCAGCTAACATCCACTCATGACTTACTTATAATACCTTTGGCAAGACCTTATCACTAGAACAATGATGCTACCATATTATGTCAGATTCTTTTAATGAATATCACTTCAATTTGGGAAGACCTAAGCAGAAATACTACTCAATTCACTAGTATATGCTGTCCGTGTAATACAATTCATAAGGTTAATAATCAGCATGGACAGTATATTTACACTGAAATAAAGGTCGCTAACATTTCATTCATACATTTCATTATTACCTTGAGACTGTGAGATGCTATAAATCATCGTCTAATTCGTAGATGACATAAAAGATTAATTTGGTATATAGTATTTTCTTCTTGACTGCCAGACATATCACAGATGATGCTCATGGACTTGGCCCTTGATGGAAAGCCTTCAAAGGAAGGAAAATGCAACACATGGCCATGACTTCCAGCTAACAAAAGCAGTAGGTGCGTCCCTGGAGTTGAACAATCATCTGGGGAACACTTTTATTTTAATACATAATCCTAACCTCAGCCTGTGGAAATCACAGTACATCCTCTGGAGGAAAGTCAGCATCTGTATCTGTGATTTACAGGTGGGATACAGCTGAAGCAGCTCACATAGTTGCAACTGCCATGGTAAAGGGGAGAGTGCTGTACAGGCACATAACCATTACTGTATCATGGAGCTGGGATCATATATTGTAACTGCCAACTAGTGCGGAAAGATGGAGAAGACACAGTTCCCAAAGTCCCTCTTCAATCACAGTAAATGAATGCCTGTGGTACACACAGATTAATTGAAGGTAATAACAAAGTTAGTAATCCAACCTGCATCACTTGAATCCTAGGTATATGTTTTTACCAAAGCGCATTCCTCCTCTTCAAACTGCATTTCTGAGCAGCTGTGAGTCTAAATTGCTGTGCATTGCACACTAATGCTGAGACTCTATCATTACTTATAAAGGCAAAATATTTTCAAATTCTCAAAATTTAGATGAATGTGATTTGTTGGATTCTTCAGTGAAAGTTTTATAAATGGGATTCTTCAAGTGGGAAGGAAATCTAAAATAAATAAATCTGCATTTCTATGCTAGTTGTAACACACCACCTGAAAGTTTGATCCTGCAAAGTGCTGATTTCCCCTTCACAATATTCACCCTAGAAAACTGCACTATCTGTCAGCTAAGGCAATAGACCTATATGTAATAAGAGAGTTTTCTCTTCCCTGAAGCATCTCTGGAAATGGAAAGATCACAGAGTTTAACAGGATAGGAATATTGGGCTCAATTTCCAATTCTTTTTTTCTACAGACATGATTTCTGAAGGGCGATGTTCTTTTGAGATGGTAAAAGGATTACTCCACTGATGCATATCATCAGATAATATTTAGGAGCAAAGCTGGAAGTGACTTGGAAGAAGGGAATTCTGTTACCTTACTAATTGAATCGGAATGTCTTATTAGTATCCTCTCTCAGTAACCTGATATGAAAGTCACTAATATGAAAGGACTGTAACATTGTATTGGCAACAATATATTCTTATACGATATGAATGCTAATGCAATACAAAGGAATGTTGCTAATGTGCTAATCAGATAAGATATTGCTAATAAGATATGAGAGACTCCACTAAAAAAAATCATATTACTTCCCTTAACTTTTTGAAGATAGCATTAACCTTGCTCATCAGGGATACCGCAAAATGTATTTTGCTCGTTCCTGGACATTTAGGGTTCTGTCTGTCCACATTTCAGGTTTGTAGGTGTAGAGCACTGCTAGTGTAAAACAACAAGATGTCTCAAACAGCCTGGGTGCTAAAACCACAATGCAGAGCAACGGTCGCTAGGACCCAGGAGTGGACAGTACCCTGGAGTGAGGGTGAGGGAGGGAGCCCTGTGGAGACAGGGTGGCCTTGCCTCGGCCCAGTCCCCCGTGGTCTTATTCCCCCCCCACACACACCTACTGCCTGGGGGACAGTCCTGGTATCACTCCTCTTGGTTTGACTGGTCGCTGATGTAATTTTCCAATTAGCAAAACTGCTAACCACTTGTGCCTTGGGAAAGGAATTTGGGAGGGAGCTAAAAGATAACAAACTGTGGAAAACTAAAGGCTCTAACCTTGAAGAAGAGCTAACAAGCCGATAAAAGTGAACATCTTGGCACCAAAGACTGGACGGTGGCCAGAGAAGATAAAACTGCAGAAAGTAGGTGAAAGGTAAATGTGGCGAGGGGAGATCATGACCACCGACTCAATTCAGGACCGAAAAGACTTGCCCCTCCACACCTGAAAGGAGCATGCGTGCTAATTTACATAGCAAGCGAGGCTAATTTAAATACAGTAAACCAATAGTGTATGAAATGTTAATCACTAACCAATAAGTGTAAATTTAGGTGGGTTTATACTAATCATGTAGCCTGATAAATGTGCTGTAGTTTGTATGACAGTGTGCGTGCTTGATTTGTGGAATTATTATCACCGAGCACCCTGCGCAGAATCAACATCTCTATAAGAACCTTCACTTCTCCTCCTCACTCTTCTCCTTCTTTCCTCACCGAATACCCCTATTGGCAGGACCAACGCTGGATCCAGGACTGGTGATTCTCTTTTCCTTCTCTCTCTCTCTCTCTTTCACTTTTCCTAAGGTGAATAAGTTGTTAAAGTTGTTAAATTGAAGTCAAGTACTGCATGGCCTACCTTGACTTTCCATAAAGCCGCATAGCTGGAGTGGATATAACCGTGAGAGGGTTGGTGGGTATCGAATATTTGTACTCAATACTTGTCTCTATAGAAGCTTTCTATTAAAGCTGGTGTTTGTGTACGGACCTTGAGTGTTGGCCCACCTTAATCCACACCGAGAGGATTTGTGAATCTTTGTCACTCCTCCCCCCTCCTCCCCAGGTGGGATGTGACAGTAGGCACTGTGTTTTTACAGACAGAGTATTTGGCCTCAATAATAAAGAGAATAAATAAGATTTGTGTAGTCTCAAAACAACATGTACTGATGTGGTAGTTACTTAGCATGGGGATATTGTGCATGTTTAGGCAACACTTTCATAGAATCATAGAATCATAGAATCATTAAGGTTGGAAAAGACCCTTAAGATCATCGACTCCAACCATTAACCTAGCACTGCCAAGTCCACCACTAAACCATGTCCTCAAGCACCACATCTACATACCTTTTAAATACCTCCAGGGATGGGGACTCAGCCACTTCCTGGGCAGCCTGTTCCAATGCTTGATAACCCTTTCAGTGAAGAAGTTTTTCCTAATATCCAACCTAAACTTCCCCTGGCCCAGCTTGAGGCCGTTTCCTCTTGTCCTATCGCTTGTGACTTGGGAGAAGAGACTGACCCCCACCTCACTACAACCTCCTTTCAGGTAGTTGTCGAGAGAGATAAGGTCTCCCCTGAGCCTTTTTTTCTCCCAGTTCCCTCAGCCCCTCCTCATAAAACTTGTTCTCCTGCTTCAACTAATCTCCAATATTCTTGCAAAAATTAGGACTTAAAGCTCACAACATCCAGGTGAAAGAGAGTAGTGTCATTTCCCACATTGCACAGGAAGAAACTGAGGCTCAGAAAAGTGAGTTATCCATTACATAACTGGATGTGAATCTGGACAGAACTGTAGAATTCCTGTAGACAGAGGTCTATTTTATTAATGAGATTTTTCTTTCCTCTCCTAATGTAAATTTTCTTTTTTTTTTTTTTTTTCATTGCTTGGTGTGTTCTCAAGCAGGGATGAAAAGAATGATGATGCTATGAAGGTATTGGACTGGAGCTGCAGAGGTTGTTCTTTGCTACCCTATCTATGAGACACCAAACGGAAAATGACACACGTAAACTCAGGTGTAAAGTTTTTTAAGCTAATTTGCCTGAAAATGTTGCACTCTCAATATTTGGGCCATACTTCAGCCGATATAAATCAGAGCAGCTCTGCTGACTTCAATGAAGTTATGACCTCTGTGCTACATAATAACTTATGCATTTGAGAAAGATATTAATATTTTCCTGTTAGTGGAGGATGGGAAACATGAACCACCTTAAATCTGGTAGTGTTTATTTGCAAATTCCACTGTCTTAGATCAGAAATGGGAAACCTGCATCATATGTGTTAGAATTATCATGAAGCACTGATGAGATGCCATACACCCAAAAACAAGTAATTTAGTGTTGCTTTTTCTATACAGACCTCAATAGCAGGCCTTTTTTATATAAATAGATGTGACAACAAAAAAACCCAGCACTCTCTATGTATTTAAAACAGTAGCTTTTAAAATACCTTTTTGGCTATAGAAATATAACCAATGTTGTGGAAAGATCAAGATATTTAGTGGTTTTCCTTTTATTTATCTGTAACTGGGACAGAGAATAATCTAAATAAACAAATGCTAAAACAGCTAAGTTAAAGGCTGCATTGAACTTTTCTAGTTATTGCTATTTAAGGCAAGAGAAGGGTTATAAAGACCAAAGTGTAGCTTGGTAAATCGATGAGATTTCAAGTTGTCTCAGATTAATCCTGTATCCATCCCTCTCCATGCATTTTGGAGAAATAACTATCTGCCTGTTGAGTTTGCTGTCCTACTTCTCATGTTTGTGTATTTTGGTCTGTTTAAGAGATAACATTGCAGCCCCCTCCAAGAGAAGATCTGTTCTCTTCCCTGCTGTTTGTCTCTGTCTGGCAGTGTCCTCAGATCACCATTTAGGTTGTGTCAGTGTCATGTCAGCTGATAGGCAGACAGAAATTTATTGCAAATAATTTTTAACTTACTGCCACACCATACTTTTGATAAAATAACCAGGGAATTCATTCGTGAATGGGTATTTCCCTAAACTCCATTGCAAACTGGAGCTCTTCAAAGACATCTGGTTCTGTTTGGCTAGATAATGATCATCCTCACTTACTGTAGGAGGACTGCTTCATTAGGTGCTAACAATTTCAGTTCCTGTTAGGGAGCTAAATACAGCATATTTAACCCCATACTATGTTCCCTCTTCTTATTTTTATGTTTTTACTGCCTTAATTTTCTTCTTGAATGAGTCTATATGTTGTCCTGTACCGCCAGGGAAAACAGAAGGAAAAAAACCAAAAACATCCCCTCCACAACAGCCTTTTCCCCTACACACACATTTTAATTGTATAAGAATGGATCTTAAAAGAAGTAAAAAAATCTTTTGTGCTCTGGTCCTGGATATATCATTTTTTTTTCAAGAATGCAATGAATTAATGAATCAAACTATCAGTTATGGCAGAGAAAAAGAATAAATATAGATCAAAATAAATGCCAAATATTTTATTCGGTTGAAGGAAGGTGCTGTAATACACATGTTTTCCCTGAGACGGGGGTGAATTAGGTAGTCCTGAGCTGCATATGCATCAGTAGAAATTATGAATGTAGCACCTATATGTACACAAAGAGTGTTAAAGTCAACACTTCTGAACTGATGTTGAGCAGGAGGAAGCTTCAGTAGAGGAATTTACAGTTAGGTGCAGATCTATGCGTCATTGGGATATATATTATGTTACATTAATTCCAATATGTAAAAAAACATATTGACTTCTTGGACTGTCAAGCCTTAGGTTCAAAGCTTTTTTTTTTATTTTTCCTTTTTCAATAGAAATAACAGCTATTGTAAGCAGAATTGCCTAGCAAAGGGTATGATGTGTGTGGGGGGGTTGTTCGGTTTTTTCATTTGTTTGTTTTTGTTAGCTATGTACTATGTAAGATCATATTTTCACAGTAAGAGTTAAACTGACATGATTTTCATAACAGTTTCATCTTTTTTAGTGCCTGGCAGCTTGTAGGTGGAATCTCTCTTCCCAAGAACAGCATGTTACTACACGAGTGTCGTGGTTTAACCCCAGCCAGCAACTAAGCACCACACAGCCGCTCGCTCACTCCCCACCCCCGGGTGGAATGGGGGAGAGAATCGGAAGGGTAAAAGGGAGAAAACTCATGGGTTGAGATAAGAACAGTTTAATAACTGAAGTAAAATAAAATAGAATAGTAGTAACAGTAGTAGCAGTAGTAGTAGTAGTAATAATAATAATAATAATAAATACAATAATAATATACAAAGTAAGTGATATACTATACAATTGCTCACCACCAGCCAACCAATGCCCAGCACGTCCCCGAGCAGCAATCACTGCCCCCCGGCCAACTCCCCCAGTTTATATACTGAGCATGACGTCATATGGTATGGAATAGCCCTTTGGCCAGTCTGGGTCAGCCGTCCTGGCTGTGCCCCCTCCCAGCTTCTTGTTCACCTGGCAGAGCATGGGAAGCTGAAAAGTCCTTGACTAGTGTAAGCACTGCTTAGCAACAACTAAAACATCAGTGTGTTATCAACATTCTTCTCATCCTAAATCCAAACCACAGCACTATACCAGCTACTAGGAAGAAAATTAACTCTATCCCAGCTGAAACCAGGACAACGAGTTAGAACAGGAACAAGAGACAGGGAACATAACCTCCTCCTTCTTTTGCTTCTTGGCTCCCTTTTTTTTTTTTTTTTACCCAAATCATTGACGTAAGAAATCTAGTGCCTCTAGCTTTGCTGCTCCCTCTTCTCCAGGTTTTGAATAGATGCTGTGGTTTAACTCCGGTAGGCAGCTAAGCACCACACAGCTGCTTGCTCACTCCCCCCCACATGGGATGAGGAAGAGAATTGGAAGGGTAAAAGTGCAAAAACTCGTGGGTTGTGATAAAGACAGTTTAAAAGCAAAAGCCACGTCCGCAAGCAAAGCAAAATAAGGAATTCATTCATTACTTCCTATCAGTGGGCAGGTGTTTAGCTGTCTCCAGGAAAGCAGGGCTTCATCACACCTAATGGTTGCTTGGGAAGACAAACTCCATCTCTGAATATCCTCACCTTCTTCCTTCTTCCCTCAGCTTTTATTGCTGAGCATGACGTCATATGGTATCCCTTTGGTCAGCTGGGGTCAACTGTCCCAGTTGTGTCCACTCCCAACATCTTGTGCACCCCTAGCCTACTTGCTGCTGGCAGAAAAGGCCTTGATGCTGTGTAAGCACTGTTCAGCAATAAGTAAAACATCCCTGTGTTATCAACACTGTTTTCATCACAACAACGCATAACCCCATACAAGCTACTATGGAGACAATTGACTCTATCCCAGCCTAAACCAGTGCAATAAGTAAACTAGACACTGGTTTCCAAACATATAGATGGGATTAACTTGCTTTTTATCTTCTTACAGGTGAAAAATCAGGGGATCAGGCCCAGCCAGCATGGGTTTATGAAAGGGAGGTCCTACTTGACCAACCAATCTCCTTCTATGACAAGGTGACCCACTTAGTGGATGAGGGGAAGGCTGTGGATGTTGTCTACCTGGACTTCAGTAAGGCCTTTGGCACTGTCTCCCACAGCATTCTCCTGGAGAAGCTGGCTGCTCATGGCTTGGATGGGTATACTATTCGCTGGGTAAAAAACAGGAGGGACGGCCGAGCCCAGAGAGTGGTGGTAAATGGAGTCAAATCCAGTTGGCAACTGGTCACGAGTGGTGTTTTCCAGGGTTCAGTATTGGGGCCAGTTCTGTTTCATATCTTTATCGATGATCTGGATGAGGGGATCGAGTGCACCCTCGGTAAGTTTGCAGATGACACCAAGCTGGGTGGAAGTGTTGATCTGCTGGAGGGTAGGAAGGCCCTGCAGAGGGACCTGGACAGGCTGGATCGATGGGCCGGGGCCAACTGTATGAGATTCAACAAGGCTAAGTGCCGGGTCCTGCACTTGGGTCACAACAACCCCATGCAACGCTACAGGCTTGGGGAGGAGTGGCTGGAGAGCTGCCTGGCTGAAAAGGACCTGGGGGTGTTGCCTGACAGCTGCCTGAACATGAGCCAGCAGTGTGCCCAGGTGGCCAAGAGGGCCAATGGCATCGTGGCCTGTATCAGGAATAGTGTGGCCAGCAGGACCAGGGAGGTGATAGTGCCCCTGTACTCGGCACTGGTGAGGCTGCACCTCGAGTACTGTGTTCAGTTTTGGGCCCCTCACTACAAGAAGGACATTGAGGTGCTGGACTGTGTCCAGAGAAGGGCAACGAAGCTGGTGAAGGGTCTGGAGAACAAGTCTTAGGAGGAGCAGCTGAGGGAACTGGGGTTGTTTAGCCTGGAGAAGAGGAGGCTGAGGGGAGACCTTATCGCTCTCTACAACTACCTGATAACAAGCGATAGGACAAGAGGAAACAGCCTCAAGTTGCGCCAGGGGAGGTTTATGTTGGATATTGGGAAAAACTTCTTCACCGAAAGGGTAGTCAGGCATTGGAACAGGCTGCCCAGGGAAGTGGTTGAGTCTCCATCCCTGGAGGTATTTAAATGACATGTAGATGGGGTGCTTAGGGACATGGTTTAGTGGTGGACTAACCTGATCTCCAGTGCTAGGTTTATGGTTGGACTTGATGGTCTTAAAGGTCTTTTCCAACCCAAACAATTCTATGATTCTATGGCTTTCCCAACTAATGGATCTGTAGGCAATAGAAATCATGATCACTCTCAAAAATAAATAGTGTATGAATATATTTCCTTAGAGAGAAAAATTTTGAAATTTACAGGAAAAAAACTGAAAAAAAGAACTTTCCACCTTCTTTTACCTCTTACAATGCTATTTTTTGTACCACAGGGCTTCAGCCGCATCTTCAAAATATAATGAGTCATCTGTAGGGTGTGTGTTGTATTCTGCATATCCTAGCTGTCTAAAATGTCACAGGAGTTCTAGGCAAATGAATATTCAGTGACCATAAAGGTTGATCTAATAGTCAGAGACATTCACATTTGTAGAGATGTAAGAACAGGGAAACATCTGCATAAACATCTGAAAGTGGTCCAGCTGTTGAGCCTTGCTCTCACACAGATGTCTGTCTGCTCTCCCATCTCAAATATAGGCATCTATATAGGAATAGATGGGCAGAAAGACATATGGATAGCCACATGTTGATGGATGGTTGGTTGGATAAAGCTGGCACTGGGAAAAGAGATGATGAATAATTTTTCTAGAGATGAGAGCCAGTACTTTTCAATCCTTGCACATTCTGGAAACTGAAAATCCTCTTTGCCATTATCACTAAGTGGACAGCTTCCTCAAAGAGCATCCCAGACTGACCTGTTATCAAGCTGGTACAGGACTGTTGGTTTTTAGATGCTCTCTCAAGTCTTCAGCTTCTTTTGGCTCAGAAAGAAAGATAAAACTCTAATACCTGTGTCCCACCTGCTCCACGTTTCAGTTTGAAAGAGAGAGAACGATGTTTCAGTCTGGAAGGGGACTTAATCATTTCACCTGTAACACTGTCCAGATTTCTCATAGATTTCCTTTACTGGGTGCTTTAATAATGTCTCTCACTCACTCCCTCTTTCTTGCACAAACTTGGCTTTGGTTCCATTTATTCCTTTCCTTCTGGTAGACTATAGATCTGTTCATCCAAAGTCATAAATCCTCACTAGTATTATACACAATAGAGATTTAGGGACTTTGCCTTTTGGGTCCAACAAAGACTTCAGAATCTCTCTTGATAACATTATCTCCTACCTTTTTAATTTCTTAGCAGAAACATTTTCTGTAAAATTGAAATCCTTTATCTTAAAACCATAGATCTCAGCTGTGACCTTGTACCCTTTAAATATGAATAAGAGGCACTACTGAATGCTACCTTTCCTATTTTGCCAGGTCAGCTTACAGTATTGCCTACTATTTTATACTGCTTGAGAAACAGCCATCCTCTGTTTATCCACAGTAGGTAATTTTCTTTTTGGCTTAAAGGAAATTTCTTCCACATGGTTTGTTTTTTTTTTGTACTGTGAGTTGGGTTATCAAGGTTATTGGAATTACAGTTTGGATTTGTTTCATGTCTTTTAGTTAAGATACTGGAATTAAAAACTGTTTTTTAAAAAAATATGACACTGTTCTATTTCTACTATTCTGTAGTATTTAATCAAGGGATTCTCAATGTCACTCTATTTGCATTTATATTGCACTTTTCAAGCAGGTACTTTATAAAACTTTTTTTTTAAGGAACTAGAATAAACTATTAGCTAAACTGCTAGAGAGAGAACAGACAAGTCAAAATTGAGAAGTTTCAGCCTGTTTGCTTCATGAAATTCATATATGAGACATTGCACATGTGGATGAGGTTTTGCTCATTTTCCAGCTATGGAAAAAATCCCTTTTTCACAGATTTATGAAAAGGAAAAGAACAGCAATAAGACCATGAGGTATGAAAATTACCTTTGATACACCAGCAGGTTTGCTTTTGTTCTTTTTTCTTTTTGTTTTCTGTTGTGTGCTACATGTTATGTTAGGTATATGGTATGGTTTGATAGGTTTTTTTTCTAGTTTTCAAATAATTTTCCTTCTTCAAAATAAATCTCAGCCAACATATCATATTCTCTTCTCCATCAGATATTTTGGGTAGGATGAAAGTTGCAAAGTTGTATAAACAGATTTTATCACCACCTGTTTTACTACTGCTTTTCCAGAATCCCACTCAAACAAATATTCACAGAAGTCTCAGTCTAACTTTCAAGCAAATGGTAATGTTTCACAGCTTATAATGTTGTCAATTCACAGGGCATGTTAATCTGGGCTAGCACAGGGTGTCCTAACATATTGCATTGAAAACAGGATATTCAGCCCATTGATTGCTAACAGATCTCATTCACCCTCTTTTCATTCTTAGGAAAGTGAGGACATGGGACTGCTAAATAAGGAGCATACCAATCTGTCTTGCGCAACATATGCAGCTAAACTGGAAGTAAGGCAGTGGTTTGTATTTTTTAATATAAAGAATTCAAAGGACTTAGAGTCCTGTGAATTCAGAGTTTCAGGTGTGATTCATTGGACTGTAAATAGATATACACAGAGCAGACATTTTCATCTGAGCTAGTCACTGCATACTCTCTCTATAGTAAATGGAGAGAAGAAATCACATCCAAGGCATGATTCCTCTAATTTTAAAGCAAGGATCTAAAACATGCTGTGAAACACATAATTCTGTTCACTGGCTGTAAAGAAAGATTACCTAAGGCGCAAGCTAGATAAAAGCTAACTCTTAATTAACTAAATATACAAATATATTTTTACTCTGATTTTAAAAAAATAACATTTAGGCATACTTCAAATTTCTATTAATATCAAAGATATTTATTCCTATTTATACTTTGTTTAAGTAATTCTGTAAATTTCACAAGATACCTACTAGTTTTTAATTCTACCAATTCCTAAATTGTTCTCTTAATCTGGCCCGGAAAGATTTTTTATAACCATCACCATTTTGTGTCTTAGGATTTGATATAATTTAAAAGTCCCTCCAGGCTGTGGAATGTCTCCAGCTTAAAGTATTGGGATTTGTTTCCCCAGAAATGTCAGGATCTAGAGCTGTTTGCACTAACACACGGTTGACTTCAACAATACCACACTACTTCCAGCACTGAGAAAAAGAGAAAAAAAATCTACCACGTAATAGAAAAATCTGAGGTAAAGCACACAGGATAAAAAACCAGTGCCTGAAATGTAGATTTTTAAAAAAAAAAAAAAAAATGTGTGTGCGGAGGGATTGTTTTGTTTTGTTTTTTTGTTTTTTGGTTGTTTGGGGTTTTTTTTGAAAAAAAAATCATCCACAAAGAAGCGACAAAGCAAACAGTGCCTAGAATCCCATACTTTCTTTTTATGCATATTCCCCTATGTGCAGCTTCTTAAGTCCCCATTTGTTTGCTATGGTAATTTATGTCATTCTCTATTGTATTATACACCTAATGCACAGCTGGTCTCCTTATGTAGATTTCTTCACTCTTGCTTCCACATAGCCTTTCTTTGCACAAAGTACTTATCTTTACAATTATTTTCCGTGGTCTCTGATTCTCTAGGCAGTATAATATTTCTGGTTGCCAAGCTTCTGGAGAAGCCTGGGCACATTCAAATCCAAATGTTAATGTTTTCTACTTCCTACATGAGTAAAATGGGAATTTTGCTTCTTTTAAGCATACAGCTTGTTGTTCAATACTTCTCAGTACCATACCAAGCTGTAGCACTGGGGAAACTTATGAAAAAGAAATGTTCTGGTTTTGTTTTTGTTTTTGTTTTTTTAATCAATCTGTGTTGCAAGACATTGACACAAATAAAGTAGCAATCATTTAACTGTCTTCTTGGAACTGAATGGTTTCATTTCAGAGCAATTAAACCAGCTTGCAATAGCAGTCTGAGTATTGTCCTGGACTTAGCTAGATATGGACAACCAGACAATTGGAGAACTAGATATGGCTAGACACCAAGATTTTTATGCATTTACCTTCTGTTGACTTTGAAAAGATTTCAGTAGGAATTCGTGTGTCATGAAAGGTATTCCAAGATTCATGGATGACAACTTCTCTACATTTGATGTGTTATATAAATGTACTGGAGATAAACTTGAAGTGAACTGAATGTACAGCAGAGGTCAGAAAGAACTAAGTACCCAGGTATCTACACAGCATCTCAGATGGGTTAGTGAACTTGCCCTGACCACACAGCCTCAGTCACAGTAGCAATGACACTGGAGACAAACCATTCTCTTGGAAGAGATCAGACATAGTTTTTAAAGCCAGAGGTAAGTCAAAGTGAATTCTCCACTGAGTTATTTGAAAGGGAGTCCTTAAGAGCTTCTCATACCATTACAACATGTAAAGACTCCAGAATAGATTGTGAAGAGCCGAGTTTGAGAATAAATGGCAGCAGCAGTCCTGCTTCCTGCTGCATGAACCTTTGGAAGGTGTGGTATCTTCTCTAGGACTTCAAGGTTATTCACAAGACTTCTCTTTGACAGAGCTGTAGGAAGAAGGCTTTGCACGCTGAGAATTAAGACATGCACATCTTAGAACATACAACTCACAAAACGTAGACCAAACAAAGAGACATCACACTACTTCCTTCCATTTCTTCCTTCTTCCAAGAGCTTGTGTGGGTCCTTATTGGAGCTGCCCTTATATTTATGTCAGCTTTTCATGGAAGCTTTCTTAGGGCTGCTTCAAAGAAGCACAATAAACAGAAAGCAAAAGGGGCCAGGGAATGCACCCACCACCAATGCACTACCTAATGTGGTAATTGTCTCAACAGGGGGCCTATATAAAACTGTTATGTTCTTTTTGAAAAAAAAAAACAAACACAAAAAAAAACAGAAAAAAAAACAACCGGCAAACAAAAAAACAAACAAACAAACCAAAACAGAACCCTTAGGAAGTCCCATTTCACCCTTGTCCCCTTAAGGTGATATAAAAGCCTAGGAAAAAAAAAAATAAAAGCCCCCCTTAAATCTGATAAGCAATTGAGCATCTCCAAACTGTGTACCCCAGTGGGTGAAGAAAAGCATGAAATTCATTACTTTGGTGTCTGTGCTGCTTTCTCCTGCTACCCTGAATTACTCTTCATTTTGGCTAATATACTGTTGCTTGCTAAGATTATCACTAACTGAATGATTTTTCTCCATCTGTCTAAAAAGGCAAGAAAAGTAATGAATAAGTTAAGACATCCTCTCACCCCTAGAAAGTGCCCTTTCCAGGTCAAGGCTAGAGTTAGAATGGTAAGAGGTGTGTGCTATGGGAGCTTGTTTCTGTTGTAATTGCTAGCAGACTAAGCAGACCTGAGCCTCCGGGGATGTCAGTCCGTCAGTGATAAATTGATACAAAACATTCTTGAAAAGTTTGTTTTGCTGCCATTATGCTAATATTTGCTTAGTGGATATGAGTTTCACATGAAACGTCTGCAATCCAGGGAAGAATAAGGCACTTTAAATTAATAAATAACAATAACAATGATGACATTAGGGTCAAGAGAAAGAATGGCTAATGAAAACCATCACCTGCACTCAGCCAGAGCACGAGAGTGAATCTAGCTTGATGTGCACTGGGGAATTCTGGGAATTTAACAATTAAAGGCTGTTTCTCCAGAGAAGAGAGGGCTTCATCTTCCTCGACATTGCTAATGAAGTGTAATTCATTTTACCTCTTCCCCACCTTTCAAAATCAAAGTTCAAGAGGCCGTAGCAGACAAATTTCAAAGGAGAGGCATGCATACCTCTTGCAATGCTGCTCATGCTCTTTAGGGAATATCCTCATGTTCTATTAATTATTGTACTTCTCTGGCATTATTATTCATGGACTAGCATCTCAAAATACTTGACTTAGCAGTGGTACTGGAACTAATACTAATAAGTACAAGCCTGTGCCTTGGGTGAAATATGGTTTTTTATTCTGGGTACAACGGAAAGTAATATACTTTTTTCACAATTCAGATAGTTTTTTTCACATCTGTGAGCAGAAGGCAGTCATTTGGTTAATTATATTGTTTTCAATATTTAAGAGGCAGCGTTGGGAGTGTATCATTAAGAACGCTCGTGCAGCACCCATATACACACAACCCCAAGTGTTATTGTTGCCGTATAACCAGCAGCGTATCAGCAGACAAAAGTGTGAACAGATAGCAAAGTCCCACACTATTGTCAAAGATATGAGCCAAGCTGCTTAATAGAGGTAACAAGTTGCTTTCCAGGTTCTCAAAGAGGTAGCTGTGTGCAGACTTTTTCAGGAGACAGACTGTCAAGCCTCCATTCTGCCACAACACCTGCTTGGACATGAGCTCAAATTGCATTGGAGTATTGGTATCTGAGACAGTGGAGATCATTGGGAAAAATAACTAGCAAGTGGCTAGGAATTAATATCATAGTTTGCAAGGAGATTTCGGACCTATTAAGGCTAAAGAAACTGGCATTAGTAGCTTGAGTGACTGAAAGAAATTTGTTTTTGAAAGTCCTTGACATTAAACTAGTTTGTTCTGCAGAACTGAAAATCCAAAGAATCAATGTTTTAAACCTGAGTGAATGAAATTAGGCTTAAAAAAATATGTAATTTTTCATACTTTTAGGCAACTAAAGATTTTCAAAGTAAAAAAGATCAAGCTTTGTATTTAACTGTATTTTTGGTTTTACCTGTTTCATTAACCTCATTTTAGGCACCCAGGAAACCTGGAACTTCAGCCTCACTTTACTAAATATTTCTAGTTAAATTGGAAAGTTTTCCCACCTGGATTTTGGACATTGTAGATGTTTGTTCAAGCTGCAAACAAGGGTCTGAAATAAGCTCCTACTCTGAGCTTTTCCGTGACATAAAGAAATTCTCCTGTCAGACAGTTTAGCCTTTCTTAAACATGAAACTTGCTCTGTCATCAAATGAATTAACTTACTAACCGATGCTGAAATATGTATTCTATAATTTTAAGGATTTTAAATAGGTAAACATTCCATTTTTTATTTATTTAAAAATAATTCAAAGTACATAAAACCTTATAAGTAATTTTTAATTTGAAAAATAGGCAAGCATTCTGTATCAAGCAGTCAAATAGATACAATCTTAACATGAACTGCACCACTAGGAGAGAACAATTCTTTTTCTATTTTGCAGGGATGTGGTTTCTTCCTCTGACTACACAATAAATATTCTTTTAAAAATATATATAAATTTTGGCAAGAAAACAAGGAAGAAAAAAACCTTCTTAGCTTTTTACTGATCTTGGCATTTCCTTTACTTATTGCATATCAGTGTGAAGAGCAGATTGCAATGTTTAACTGTCTAATATATGCTGTGAAAGATTTCATTGATACCGCCATGCTGAATTGTTAGCCATTACAAGTCTTTCATATTACATGCATTTCTGCACATTGTTACTAGAGATTGCTTTATACAAGAGTGCTTTATTAGGATAGGGCAATTTGATGGATGTCAAACAACATGGAATATATATTACACTTTACATATACATATATATATCTAAAATGAAACAAGAAGTACAATTTCATGACATATAATGACACACTGTGTATTTGTGAAAAGTATATGACAATTAGTACTATAGTTTTAGAACAATGCAGGCTCGTATAGCTTTAATTCCAAAAATATGCACACTGTAATACGGTAGTTGTCATCCTGGAAATATACGTGCTGTGATAGTTGTCATTATAGAAATATACATACTGTGATAGCTGTCATTGTGAAATACATACTCAGTAATAAATGTCAGCAATGAAATATAATAATAATAATAACAACGTCTAGCATTTTTTCATCCCAGGTCTGAAAGAGCTTTAAAAATATAGTATCATGCCCAATTTTCAGATGGAGGAACTGCTGTCCAGAGACGATAAGTGATTTACCCAAGGTCATGCAGCAGACCCATGGTGGAGGTGGGAACAGAATGCAGATTTGTTTTCCTCTGGCCTGGACACTGTGCCACATCTCATCAAAATCACTCCGTATGTGGAAGAAATGGATATTCTCCCACAATGGGACTTGAGATTGTTTAGAAACTGGCAGGACTGGCTCGGCACCTTCCAGAATCAAGGCTCATTCCCCTTGAACAGAGATAACAGAACAACTCACAACAAATCATTTATCTGACAAATTAGCTTCCTTCTACTTCCCAGCAGATCACAGCCTTCTCAGATTTATTTGCTATCTGAAATGATTTGACAGACTTTTCTACCTTATTTATTTTATTATTAAGTCTGTGGAGATACTGTGATTTTTTTTCTGGTGTTTAAACATGGTGCTTATTTGCAATTGGTCAGAGATATTTCATAATCTTAATACAGTCTTCTTGACTGGGTAAAAGATCAAGCACATCTCACTGAAAATGTGTGCATCTTTAAAACTATTACTGCTAATAGTAATAAGTGTTTGATAAACACATTCCTGGTGGAAAACCTCAGTGTCTTGAATGTTCATAGAAAAGTGAGTATCAGAGAAATTAATTAACATAGAAATTCACATAAGATTTTTTTAGTGTTTTTTGGGCTCCAGAAATGAGATATATTAACTCCTAGGATTAGTCTGCACACAAAAGATAATGCAATTAGGAGCATTCAGTACAAGAAATTCTGGTAACAGAACATGAATATGTGAAAGTTGTTAGAAAAAATTATATAGTTTAATAATAGCAATGATGTCATTGCAAGCCTTGGTCATCGTGCAAACATATGATGTATAGCATGGAATGATATACTTATTCAAAATAGTCTTTGAGATGTGGATATTTTTAGTCAATGATTTTTGTTTCCGTCCAGTATACTGCTGCCAGGTGAATTCTTTACAGAATAGGAGTGGAAGTCTTTCTTTCTTGGGATGCTAACAGTGTACATAAAGGATGTGTTCAAAAGGCCATGAATTTCCAAAGTAAATACTTAGAGAATCTGCAGGAAGAAAGTCTGAGTAGCAATTGATCTACAAAATGTTTTTAGTTTCTATAGAACTATTTAGGTCCAAATCTCATTCTTTGCCCTTTTCCATCTATGTGCAAATAGGTAATGACTGAAAACAACCTTCAGATAATGAGTAAATCAGACAAAAACTCCAGCTTTTGCTTTTCCATCTTCCCTTTTTAATTGTACTAAACTTCTGAAATTATTATTAGTACAAATTAAAAGCAGGTACTTGCATTACTCATACAGAAAATGATAACATGAGACTAATACATTACAGTGGAAGATCATCAAATATTGTATGAAGTGATGAAAGTAGAAGAATTAAATACATATGTAAATGTTACCACCAGCAGTAACTATATAATTAAAATGTAGACATAATGGGGAAAAAAATCCCCCTAAAATGGAAAACATTAGCCCATTCCCACGTTTAACTCCAGAGGAGATGAGTTAGAATCTAGAACAGTCAAGGAACATTTTGCCCAAATAAGGAAGGAGAAAATTCAGCGACACTTTTAAGTCTCCTGTGCTCTCCTTCTCCTAGGGCCATTCAGGAGTGTCATAGCCAGCTGATAATAGACCTATTTGGTCTTTGGAGACTAAGGGAACTGCAAGTAGTTCAGAAGGTATGCTGCAAGAACACTGCAAAGCTTTTTTTTTTGAGTAACTCTTTGCTCAGCCGTGTTGATGTGTGGGGTCTAAAATCCTGGTTTTCTCCTGGACAAACAAAGTCTATACAGCATACAAACACTGGACACAACCTTAGCTGACAAGTGAGCTAGACAGCTTTCTGGTCTAGTGGGAAAAAGAAAGAAAAAAGTGGAGGGGGGAGGGGCAGGGAGGAGATCAGACATTTTCTCAGCTCTGCTATGAGTAATATTCATGCAAGGCCATACTAGCTTTGCACCTGGTTTTCTCATTTTCTATTCAGCTTGTCACATTTGTTTACAATTTGTCTTATTTTGTCATTTTCTTTGTGCCTTCTACCCTATGCCAAACACACTTGGAATTTATTTGCAATTCAAGAAATGTATTGCTGGTGAAGTGGGTCAGGTTTTGATGGGTAGCCCAAAGGGAAAGGAAGAGAATTCTTCTGAGCACAGCAAAGGTGAGAGAAGTGAGACAACAAGTTGGGTAGAATCGAAATATTACCCCTTGCTCTTCAATTGCAGTCAGGGGAAAGCATTTAATGCTTACAAGAAGTTTAATCCTTGTACGACAAGGAAAAGACAAACTCAGGAGAGGAAGAGGAATTATAAAATACCTCTTCATCCACTCATACCTTTGACAATAATCTAGTATGGTCTTTCATGGTGCAGAACATGGTGCAGGCCCTTGCTCTTCCATGTAATTAGCATACAGGAAAAGACCAGAAATTCTCTATTTTGATACCTTAACATTCAGCTATTCAATGGATTTTCTGAGATATTTAAATATGTTTGTTTTGAAATAGTGTTCTGCCTGAAAAAAGAGTAAAAAGAAACCAACAAAAACCAGAACAAACAATCCAAACAAAACAAAAAAAAGCAATCATAGAATTAAGGGGAAAAAAATACATAAAGCCAAATCCCTAGTGGTATTAATTCATTTGAAGTCATGAGAAATATGCCAATTTATACCAGCTGTGGATCAGGCCCACAGGATTTAATATGTTACAAAATCATTTGGAAACTGTTTCTGTTAACTCATTTCTCTGGCTTATGCTAGATTTCAGCAAAGAACTGCTCTGCTTTTAGAGTTGATTTTAGGAATTAGTCACAGATTTTATTATTGAATATAAAGGTTACTAGATCTATAATGTAACATGGTAAATGAAGTGGTAAGTGAATTCATGTTTGGTAATTCCCACTTTAATTAGTATGTATTAAAAATGGTACTTTGCTTCATATTACCTTTTTTTTGTATACTGTAATAATATTGAATTTACACAAAAGCCTGTTTTGGTGTGTGTTTGTATTGTTTTAACTGCTGCGTGTACATGACACATGAGGCTGGTGGAAGGGTTGCTTTACAGGGTCATCCAAAAGCTGTGGCCTTTGCCTCTTGTGGTCGTTCCTATCCATGTTTTTGTGAGGGCTGGGGGGGTGGATGTCACCTCCAGAGCCCATGGCCATGTGCCAGTAAGGCTCAGTACATTCCTTCCCTCTGAATTTCTTCTGCGTGTTCAGCTGGCTAAATTATGCTTCCCTTGTGTTAGCTTGATCCAAACCTACAGAAGTCAATGAGAAGATTCACAGCTATTTCAAAAAGGACCAGGCCCTCAGTTTGCTGTTGGTGATTTCACCCCAGAAGTGGCTTCCCTGTCTTGTTCTGAGTTTATCACTTTGCTGAGTCCTTCGCTTACCTGGCAATTTATTCAGATTAAAGACACTGCAGCCCCTCTGCTCTCTCCATTTACACGCCTGTGAAAGTACCCTTACATCATGCTATGTATAACAACATTAAATTGGTTGCACAAGGCAGCACAGAAATTCTTTTCCGGCTACTTCTCATTCTTTGTGGTCATCTCTTCTCCCTAACTTTAGGCAAACCATTGTGCTAAAGAAAATGCACTTTGCTTGGGAATTCCTAAGTTACCTTCAGTATTGCTCTTAATATTGGACTTTGCAAACCATTCCTGTTTCAAACCAGTTGAAGCATGTACTGCACTAGTACCTTCAGTGATAAACTCTGTGGACCAGAATGCGTCACAAGGAGACAGAACAGGCATATGTTGTTGGCTATATTTCTGATCCTACTAAAGCATCTAAAGATATTCATCTGCTTCTGAACATGTGTGAGAGATCCAGAAAATAAGGCTGGATTTTAAAAGTGACTCAAATAAATTTAGTGTTATTTAAATGTGTGGGGTTTTTTCTGCAGAGTAGATCTAGCTGAGTTAAAGTGTGTCTATTTGTGTATGTATATACACATACATTCAGACATATATATACATTTAAATATATGTGTATATTAAAAAATGCTTGAATTAAAAATATGTCAGAAAAAGTACGTAATGCATCACATAATGTATCATATGTTTATAATATGATGTAGTATATATTTAATGTAGTCTACAAGGTGAAAAGAATAGTGATCACTTATCAATATTACCATTGTTTATTGTTATTGTGATGGTTGTTCTATTATTATTATTATTATTACAGTATTGTTGTAGCATCTATTTTACTTCCTGATCCCAGAACAGCTATTTTTATCTCACTTAAATGAAGATGTATGAAGCAGCTGAAGATTCATAAAGTTACAGAAGGATAAGCATGAATGATTTGTGATAGCAAAATAGTTTAGCATTAACCAACAGAGAAATAAGAAAGAGAGGTCCTATGAGGTGAGTGGGAAATATGCTCTGGAAGTCACCAGTGCAGAGACCTGCAATTTGCCCCTTCAATATACAGAGCTGAGAAAAGCAGGACTGCAGAACGGAGTTCAGTGTGGAATGGGAACAAGTATTTTGTTGAAGTCTATTTCTGTTTTTTACTGAAAAGTCAGGAATTGATTTAATAAGAAGTCCACATTTAGAAAGAAAAAAATAAAAGCTAAATAGAGGAAAAGATCTAAATCAACAGTAAGCTAGGAGAGTCAGGCCAATCCTTTGCCTCAGTTCTATATCCCTATGTATCCTTTGGAAGCCTATCCTCTAGTAAACTCAACAGAGAATAAAGTAACCTAATCCAGAGTCTGTTCTTGAGATTAAGTTTCCCTTAACAGTAAAGGCAATAGCAATGTAATACTGTTAAAAATCTATGTTGTGCTACTGAGTGATGCAACATTCAACTCACAGTTTAACAATAAATGAACAGGGTTAAGGTGGTTTCAAATTACTCTTTTTTTTCTCACAGCCACTAGGTTAAACCAGGGACTAGAGATTTCAACGTCATTTTGAGATGCCTGGATGAATTAATGGGACCTTCCCTATGGTGCAATATGGGCTGCAGTACTGTCCAGAAACTTTTAAACATTAGTTCTTCATCTAATGCAGAAATGATTGTGCTCTTCTAGGTCTGCGTGACACTGGAGATCAGCAAAGATAATCATAATAGCTTCCACTAGTTTTAAAATACAGGATTCACCTGCTTATCCTATAAAAGCTTGCCATATTATGGGGATACTCTAGGGAACATCTATACAATCTCAAAAGGATCTATCTCCATTTACTTTTTTTATCTAATAATAAAATGATTTAATCTGTAATTCACAGCTATTTCAGTGATTCTATTCTCTCCCCATAAAGCAAACTGAAACAGAAAAGCAAATCTTTTTCCAAAGCCCTCCCTAGCACTTTACATTAGGATTTTCTTTCTCGAAAAAGAAAACATCTCATTCTCTTCCTCCTGACCAGAGTATTTCTATCTGCTGTTGGGCTTGGACCCAGATATTTTCTACCCTGCTAACTTATGTTTTGTTAATTTCCTTTCCTGTCTCTCATATGATACTTATCGCTTCAGCTGTACTTTATCTGCCATTTAAACCACATTTTCTTATTTGATTTCTCTTTTGTCAAGCACATGTTAATTTCCTTCTCTCATCCTCTGTGTCACTGCCTCTCCTTTTCTCTAGCAAAATCTTCAGGGCCAAAAGCTACGCATTTTCTCCTGAGCATTAGGATATTTTACAGAACTTTCTTTTTTTGGCACCTGTTCAGACCTATCCATCATTATCTTTCACTGAACAACTGAGTGTGAGACAACACAGCTGAATGATTGATGCTCTCCAAGTCCCAAGTTTCTTTTCCTCATTTATTCACACAGTCACCCTCCTGAGTTAAGGGTTTCGGTTGGTACCTGCCATGATGACTAGAAAAACAAGGGTAAACTGCCAAATCCAGTGACTGTTTTCTTGTTCTCATATTGCATTTCCTTATTGGTTGTGACAATGTGCCACAATTAATGATAGCAGAAATACCTATGTTTGATACCATATGCATCATACTTAGTGGTGATGGATTAGCAATCAAGAAAATTAATTCTGTTTTTACAAAGTAACATCTGAATTTTGAAGTTAGGCAAAAGCTTTATAGAGTAGTACAGATAAAAAATTCTCCTGGAAATGGGATTGCCATGTTTCCATCGTACCTACATAATTTGTTCCGGACTGAGCCCAAACAGAATGGTATATTTCCCAAGCAAACGCAAGGATCACTTATAAAAAATTGTATTTCATGTAGCTCTTTGATTCTCAGGCAACACTTTAAATATGAAACCAGTTCCAATGAGTAGGAGTCTGAAAAAGGGTTCAGGACAGCAGAATTTGATGCCAGGAGCATATCCGGATCTCCTGGATGACCTTGGATAACTAGCTGCAGCTATTCTGAGCCATAGATTTTAATCTATAAAGTAGAGCCTGCCTTAGTTCATAAATTAATTTTGTGAATAAAATTTGTTAATAAATTTGAGAAACTTCCATATTGTAGAGAGAATGATGCACATACCTTGATTGCTAGAATAACAAAAACCCAATGATAAAAAAAGCTATTCAGTGTAATGTCCTTACTTCATAGTCTGAAATGTCTTTAAAGAATCCCATATAGGACTAAGACAGCCAGAATTTCATGTGGTGTTGGACACTAATTTATCTAAGTTTCACCAAACACAGGTCATTTACCTTACTGGAAAAGGTCATAGAAACTTAAATTGCCGCCCAAAATCATATACGACATTTCTGTTTCCAGATACCACAGTAATCTTACCTGTTTGAATTAAAATAATCATAGAATCATAGAAGCATAGAATCGTTAAGGTTGGAAAAGACCCTTAATCTCATCAAGTCCAACCGTCAACCTATCACTGCCAAGTCCACCACTAAACCATATCCTCAAGCACCACGTCTACCCATCTTTTAAATATCTTCAGGGATGGAGACTCAACCACTTCCCTGGGCAGCCTGTACCAATGCCTGACTACCCTTTCGGTGAAGAAGTTTTTTCTAATATCCAACCTAAACCTCCCCTGGCGCAGTTTGAGGCCATTTCCTCTCATCCTATCACTTGTCACTAGGGAGAAGAGACCAACCCCCACCTCGCTACAGCCTCCTTTCAGGTAGTTGTACAGAGCAATAATGTCTCCCCTCAGCCTCCTCTTCTCCAAACTAAACAACCCCAGCTCCCTCAGCCGCTCCTCATAAGACTTGTGCTCTAGGCCCTTAACCAACTTCGTTGCCCTTCTTTGGATACGCTATAGTACCTCGAAGTCCTTCTTGGAGTGAGGGGCCCAAAACTGAACACAGTACTCAAGGTGCGGCCTCTCCAGTGCCGAGTACAGGGGCACTATCACCTCCCTGGTCCTGCTGGCCACACTATTCCTGATACAAGCCAGGATGCCATTGGCCTTCTTGGCCACCTGAGCACACTGCTGGCTCATGTTCAGGCGGCTGTCCACCAACACCCCCAGGTCCTTTTCAGCCAGGCAGCTCTCCAGCCACTCCTCTCCAAGCCTGTAGCGTTGCATGGGGTTGTTGTGACCCAAGTGCAGGACCCAACACTGAGCCTTGTTGAATCTCATACAGTTGGCCCTGGCCCAACGATCCAGCCTGTCCAGGTCCCTCTGCAGGGCCTTCCTACCCTCCAGCAGATCGACACTTTCATGAAGCTTATGACCATTTTATGATCTCAAATCAGCCCGGAAAGCAGAATAGATGCTTTCAAGAGTCTGAGACCCTTTCAAAGCTCATTGTCCAATTATGACAATGTGTCGTGGTTTAACCCCAGCCAGCAACTAAGCACCACGCAGCCGCTCGCTCACTCCCCCCTGGTGGGATGGGGGAGAGAATCAGAAGGGTAAAAGGGAGAAAACTCGTGGGTTGAGATAAGAACAGTTTAATAATTGAAGTAAAACAGTAGAACAGTTAAATAGGCAAAGCAAAAACCGTGCACGCAAACAAAGCAAAACAAGGAATTCATTCACTACTTCCCATGGGCAGGCAGGTGTTCAGCCATCCCCAGGAAAGCAGGGCTCCATCACGCGGGATGGTTACTTGGGAAGACAAACACCATCATACGCAATGTCCCCCCCTTCCTTCTTCTTTCCCCAGCTTATATACTGAGCATGACGTCACATGGTATGGAACAGCCCCTTGGTCAGCCTGGGTCAGCTGTCCTGGCTGTGCCCCCTCCCAGCTTCTTGCGCACCCAGCACAGCATGGGAAGCTGAAAAGTCCTTGACCAGTGTAAGCGCTACTTAGCACCTATTTAGCAACAGCTTAGCACTACTTAG
Source organism: Nipponia nippon (assembly GCF_047370975.1). Taxonomy (NCBI): domain Eukaryota; kingdom Metazoa; phylum Chordata; class Aves; order Pelecaniformes; family Threskiornithidae; genus Nipponia; species Nipponia nippon. The sequence continues at coordinate 2,370,105 of NW_028262346.1, forward strand.
CAAGAACCAAAGCATCAGTGTATCATCGACATTGTTCTCATCCTAAACCCAAAACACAGCCCCATACTGGCTACCAAGAAGAAAATTAACTCTATTGCAGCTGAAACCAGGACACAATGGTATTGATTCTGAAAAATACCTTAGTGCTCACTGTGACTCTTTGTCTTGTTGCTATCTTCCTTTTGATGCTAGGGCTGGGATTAATTTTTACCTTATTTCAAACAGGTACAAGCTAGATATCGCCATTGCAAGCAACCATTCCACATTGTCTTTGTTATTAATGGATTAAACCAGTAATTTGGGGAGGGCATAGCATATATATTTGCCATATTTTATACATGCACTTGAGGATGAGAGGGATCTCATCCTAGACTGCAATGACTATAATAACTAGATCTCCATTGGTTGTAAATGCTGAGGGCTACTTCTTCTGATGAAGACATTCACCTTTCAAGCATCTACACCTATGGCATGAACCTCAGTTGTTGTATCTTTATTTAGCTTTCTCTAAAATGAGAGCAATACCTTGCTTTGGCAGGCATAAATAGGCAGAAACACATGCACACAAATGCAACAAATAAACTGAATATGCAACATCCAGTATTTTCTTAGGATAAGCTTTTTTTTTTTTCAAATAAACTGAAGTCTGTGTTCATGTTGGAAGTTCTGAGAAGCATCCAAAAGAGTTTATATTGTGATGCAAAACTGGTGAGAGTGAGAAGAAAGTTTTCAGCATAGAAAAATAAATGCCTGAAGATAGCAGAGAAAGAAGTGGATGTGGTGCTTTGGCAAATAAGAGGGCACCTCTTCTCTTCCAGGTAAGAGTTTGGGAATGGTATTACATGAAGATATAATGCCCTTTAGCAGAGAGTAACAGGAGAATTGAGGGGTTTGAATTTTTCATATGGTGTCACTTCATGTGTATATTTATTTATTTATTAAAAAGTAAGAAAAAAGTATGGGTGTTTAATAATTAGACATGCTTTTTTTGTCATAGAAATGTTCTGTTTCTTTTCTCTTCATGACATAAAGTCTACTTGGACTTCAGTAAGACCTTTGACACAGTCTCTCACAGCATTCTCCTGAAGAAGCTGGCTGCACAAGGCTTGGATGAGTGCATTCTACGCTGGGTTAAAAACTGGCTGGATGGCCGAGCCCAGAGAGTGGTGGTGAATGGAGTCAAATCCAGTTGGCGGCCGATCACGAATGGTGTTCCCCAGGGCTCAGTACTGAGGCCAGTCATGTTCAATATCTTCATTGATGATCTGGATGAGGGGATCAAGTGCAGCCTCAGTAAGTTTGCAGACCCTCAGTAAGTTTGCAGATGACACCAACCTGGGTGGAAGTGTCGATCTGCTGGAGGGTAGGAAGGCCCTAGGAAGGACCTGGACAGGCTGGATCATTGGGCCAGGGCCAACTGTATGAGACTCAACAAGACTAAGTGCCAGGTCCTGCACTTGTGTCACAACAACCCCATGCAACACTACAGGCTGGGGGAGGAGTGGCTGGAGAGCTGCCTGGCTGAAAAGGACCTGGGGGTGTTGGTGGACAGCCGCCTGAACATGAGCCAGCAGTGTGCTCAGGTGGCCAAGAAGGCCAATGGCATCCTGGCTTGTATCAGGAATAGTGTGGCCAGCAGGACCAGGGAGGTGATAGTGCCCCTGTACTCGGCACTGGAGAGGCCGCACCTCGAGTACTGTGTGTTTAGTTTTGGGCCCCTCACTCCAAGAAGGACATCGAGGTGCTGGAGCGTGTCCAGAGAAGGGCAACGAAGCTAGTGAAGGGTCTAGAGCACAAGTGTTACAAGGAGCGGCTGAGGGAGCTGGGGTTGTTTAGTTTGGAGAAGAGGAGGCTGAGGGGAGACCTTATTGCTCTGTACAACTACCTGAAAGGAGGTTGTAGTGAGGTGGGGGTCAGTCTCTTCTCCCTAGTAAAGAGTGATAGGATGAGAGGAAATGGCCTCAAGCTGTGCCAGGGGAGGTTTAGGTTAGACATTAGGAAAAACTTCTTCACCGAAAGCATAGTCAGGCACTGGAACAGGCTGCCCAGGGAAGTGGTTGAGTCTCCATCCTTGGAGGTATTTAGAGAATGGATAGATACGGTGCTTGAAGACATGGTGTAGATGGACTTGGCAGTGATAGGTTGACAGTTGGACTCGATGATCTTAAGGGTCTTTTCCAACCTTGACGATTCTATGGTTCTATGATTCTATGATTCTATGATTCTATGACATATTTCTTTAGTCAGAGATTACCTTTATACAGACAGACTATGGTGATTAGAAGTTTCTAAAGGACTTTCCATTCACCATAAATACTGATAGCTTTAACCTACTGAAAGGATGTTTATAGCAGTTTATTTTCATAACCGTAGTCCATAAGTCTAGCTTTTAGAAACAGCAGGGCTGATAAACCATGAAAGAGCAATTTATGGAAGATCCTGTAACCTGGATTGCTGGAAAGAAGGGGAAGTAAAGAATTTTAAGAAATGACCACTATTGATCACCTCATACAGTGGATGACACTTTGCCTTCATCTTCAGGATAATTGGACTGGGGGATTACAAATCCATAGCAATAGAAGGCTTTCCTTACTAGACAGTTAATGCACCATAAATCAGCTAGTAAGAATAGCTCCTATGTTGCAGTTTAAGTATGTTTTCATTCAGCTCATTTGCACTTCAAAGCTGAAGTCAATAATTCAGCTCCAAGTAGGTGCAATTGGGGGATATTTACCTTTTGTAGAATATGAATACAAGCTGAGAAAAATCTCTAAATTCATTTGCACAGGACATTACCAGTCAGAGTCTGTTACTCAGAAAAGCAAACCAGCTTCCAGCTGAAGTCAAGAGGTGAGCTTGTAGCTGCTCATAAATCCCTCAAGGTCTGTGTGCTGTGGCTAAGCAATGTTTACTCACTATTGGTGATCAATTGTTTTTTGCTTAAGAGGTAAGCATACCCTTTGTTTTTTAAATGCTAAATAAGCAGTCCCTTCCCTGTCTTATCTCTGGCAGGGTGACTGGAAGTAGGTGCCTTGAACCCAGTTTGTGCAGCATCCCTCAGAGGGGAGGAGGGAAGGCAGCTCTAGGAAGGCACAAATGAGCTTCTCAAATCATGTGTCAATGCTAGATAAAGTTCAACTAGGTTTGAAATCAAGGAAATAGAGTCATCAAGGAGGGAAAAAATAATTGAAGATGATTCTTTTTTTTCACCCATCATTTTACGACATTTCTTCCAAACAAAACTCTCATCAGAGCAGCAATGAAGAAAATCCTTAATTTGTCTTTCCTTCTGCCCTCCCTCCCACACATACACACACTCATACACACACATATTAGATTATTTAGTCTTCTGCAGTACTTGGACAATATTATATTGCCACACATTGTTTTGTGGGTTTTTTGCTACCTACATTATGTCTCAGAGCACAAAGAAATATGCATCCTTTTCAGTGCAGCTTGCAGCTTTGAATGAAGTGAATGTATAGGCAGCTTTATCATTCCCATCTGGCTCCATTTTCTACTGTGCTAAACAGTGGAACTGAATCCAGGTTGGGCAGAAATGGTCTGAAGTATCATCTCCAACAGAAGACAAAGTAGGACTTTTTTCCTCTGTGGTGACGCTTTTCGACATTGGAATTTTTCTTAGGTTTAGGGGATGAGAAGGAAGATGAGAATTGGACTTTACTCCATATTTTACAGATGGGAAATGAAGCTTCTCAGTTCAAACCCCACACCTTTCCCTCAGAGCCCGGCTCTGCACCAGTACAATCTGAAGCTCACTTCAGTCATTACAGCTGGTACCTGAACATTAGTTTTCAACAATATCTGTTCTATTTGCTGGCCTTTAAAACTTTTTCCAGGAGAGCTATAGCTCCCAGTGTCAAGAAATCAAACTTCATGGCAATGAACTTGTTTTTCTTACCAACTATGTAAGGGACCGTTTTTGAATTATCCTCTAACTCTCCCGAGAGCTAAAGGTCACAGATAGAAAACCTCAGTCTGAACTCCCATTACTCCAATAAGAACATTCCAGTTTGTAATGGAGTGAAAGTATTGCCTGTGTCTGGAAGTTTCCTTTAAGACACAAACATGGAAAAGTAAAGGAGCCAAATTTTCTGCTAGCATGACATCAGTGAGTTTCTGGACAGAGGGCCTTCCCTAATGGATGTCTAGGAAGGAGATAACTATGGGTCAAGCACTCCTAGCTGGGCACAGAAGAGGAAGGAATTCAAGCTTTGAGAAAAAACACCAAAAAAGTTAGCAGAAATTGAGTGCTATCCATCTTGATCCACTGAAGAAACTAGTGCCTGTTGAGAAAACAGTTTCAATACTATTGAGTGTGACCGGGTATAGGTGGCATGCTTAGATATCTCTGTGGAATCTGGTCTTGAAAAGAAACCCTGGGAAGTCTCAGGAGGCTGAGTGGGTAAGTAATAAAATATATTATTAAAGTTAAAAAACAAAACCAAAACCAAACCCAAACATGAAAGGCAAGTCAGTCAGGTGCCAAAAGAAATGCAGTATTACTTGAAAGATATTCCAGCATCTACCAGAGATTGCTACATACCCCAAATCATTGAAACTATTTTGCTACATGTATTTTTTAGTTTTTCTTCTGCATATGTCTGCATCATTCCAGGCAGAACTCAGCAGACCTGTTTTAAAGTGATTCTAGATTATGTGGTTATGTAGCAGTTTGACTCAGTCTCTTTTCTGCATTATTTCCAGGTACATACCAAATGTGGAATTAAAAGCCCCATATTATACTAACCAAAATCAAATTAATTTGAAGTAATTTTGAATCAAAATGGTGTAAAAATGACAAGTAACTTTTCCTCCAAAAGAACTATCTATTTTATTTTCAAGATTGAAATTGTTTACCTATGAGTTACTGTTCCATTGAACTAATCTCCATGGGTATCAGTGGTAGAGTTTCTACTTCATTTAGTAAGCCAAAAACATAGTTTTAATCTAATCCCTGTTTGACATAGATGTTCACATTAAAAAAATTCATTTTCTATGTATAAAATGTTTTACAAGAGCATCCAGACTGACAGCTTCCTCACAGTCCACATAAAAATGGAGGATCAACTAGCCTGTTATTCCTATAACCTTTTTGGCAGGGGTCATTTCTGAAACAAAACCTAGTGTCCCTTCAAGTGCATATCTAGGAGCCTTGGATACTGAAATGTATCATCTGGCTACTTGTGACAGGTAACATTTCACTGCTCATCAAGCATTTTGTCCAATGGTACTGTGACAAAACTTGGAGGGAGGGATGAAATAAATTTAGGCTTGCTGGCAGTTTATTACTGATTTAGATAAGAATTCAACCCCTGAAGTGTCTTTTTACTAATCTTAACCACCATCCTCAGTGTATTGCTGTGAAAAAACAGTGGAGCAATATGTTCTTCTAACCACCATTATCTTCCCCCTCTGTGTTACATGAACAGGCTCCAGGTATGAGCAGATCCATCTCCTGTTCTGCAATACTTCTGTTCAAAAAGGTCTGTAACCTGCAGTGATTGCAGTTCAAGCTCTGGGTAAGAAAGCCCTCTCCAGAGTCAGCCCTGAGCTAAGTTTCTTGTCATTAGAGCTTCAATCCAGCCAAGGCGAATTCAGCCCAGAGCCTCATGGCACTTCCCAAACAGTCTCAGCTCTCTTGTAGCCTTTCTGATGGCCTCACACCAGCCTCCGTGTTGTGTTCAAAAGTGCATCTAGCATGTTCCTCCTCTCTGAATCAAAACTGTCCCTGTATTTTATTTTCTAAAAATGATTATGTGTCTCAAAATTAAATCACACCTTGCTCATTCTCCCTGTTCTCCAACAGCAAAAATGCTTATCCCATTAAGGAATATGTATCCATTTTATATTCTCAATCACTTTTTAGACCTCTCCCTGTGATCACCAACCAGTCACAAAGAGATATCTCTGCTTTTAGGGTTCAGACTTGTAAAGGTTGAGACATAACTTGAAGGGAAGACAGCACTGTCATTCTTGTAAAACCAAAGATTTCAGGGTCTGCTGTTTCCAAGACTCTAACCTAATTCTTAACTTCTTCCCCCCACCCTCTGTGGCTTAGGTTATTTTTCTGATTCTGTTCACATGTGGAGGCAAATTTAGTGAGTGAAAAAACAATCTAAATTTGAGCATATGTGTGACTTTCCTAGCCCTTTGCCACAGGCAGAGGTTATGGTGCATAGTTGATAAAACTTCTATGTTTTTTCCAATGGAGTTGCAAGTGAGTATGAAGAAAAAATAAATAGATCTATAAATATAGTAGTAATGGAGGTTGTTTACTTTGCGTAGATCTTTTAAATTTAGGTCCAGGTTATTCAGAGTTACTAACTGCCTGAATTCTGTGTTATTTAATAGGCAGTTTTGCTCAAGTAGGATCCTAATTGGAATGGCTCAGTACACAAAGTGTAAACATGCTGCCTTACTTAGAAAATGGATCATTTAGTTCCCAGTTTTTAACATGTGGGTTTTTTTTTTTGTTTTGGTTTGGTTTTTTTTAAGCAAGAAAGGCCTGATTTAACAGTGTACAGACAAGTTATATTATCTCATGGGACTTTGGTATGGTTATAGGTATATCCATAAACATCACCTCAATTTCTCCACACAAAAGAGTGAACCAACATGTTTTAAGGTATTGGGCAAGTATGTTATAATTGAAAAATCTTCTTGACCTTGGAAAACATATCCTTGTTATATAACTTGAAGAAAGAAGGCCACATGGAATTAGAACTTGTTAGAATCTAAAAATTAATTATACAGGTACATTTGTGAAATGTATATTTTTTTAAACCAACTAAGAACACTTCTTACCTTCTATGGATCCCTTCATTTTTTTGCTTCATTCTCCTATTTCCTGTATATGTTTGACTTTTGTGTAGACTACATCTCACATCAGACCTCACAACTTCCTTTTTTAAAGTGTTTCTATGTATATAATAGATGCCACAGTATGTTATGGGATATTGCTTTAAATTATAGACTGTGTTCTCACCAAAAGTCTCAAATTTGGGAATTTTCACAATTTCTCTGAGAGAATATTTCAAGCCTAACGTGCTTGGATGATGAGGATGTTCTTCCCAACATCCCACTACAATTTTCCATTTCTTTATTATGATGATTTACTGGTTGTCAGACCATCTGTTTATCATTCTAATTACGATTCCTCCCTTTGGTGTTTACAAACTTCAGATATTAAAAATATCTGGTCAGAGCTCACACTGGCAAACTTTAACTCAATCTCTGATGATGGGGCTGAGCTTTCTTTATAAAATCCCACTGAAATCACTTATGATTGGTTTCATAGAGGTGTAGACAACTATTTGTGAACTTTAGTAGCCTTTGAGAAAAAGTGGAAATATCACTTTAAAGTCATTCCTTCCAGTGAGATTGCAAAAACAGTCTGAATAAACACAAATACTGATCAAAACCATATTTTTTAAAATATTTATGTTCTTTTACTAAAGGACACATACTTATTAATTAATTATACACACAGCTGTATTAAGATGGTCTAAATTTCACAGCAGCTATTTTGTTTTAATCTAAAATCTTTAAAATTGTTGTCTAATCTATAAACAGATCCTGAGAAGGAAGAACTGTTTGGAGGCAATGTACTGGGAAGCAATCCTTATTTTTCACTGAGTCATCTTTAGTGCAAAAATTCAAGATTTTAGTATTTTTCTTTTGTCATTTGAAAATTATACTGAGATTTGAAAGCTACATTTTAAGAAGCAGGAATACATTTTGGAAAGAGTTCTGCTTGTTTGTTCCTAAGCATCTGCTAAAACTCACAAGACTTTTAAAATCTTATTTCAGTTGTCTAGAAGAAAAACACAAAAAAATGCCCCAAACCATGAAAAAAACCCCAAACAAAAATACTCAAACATCTGTTAAATATCTCTTGAATAAGCAGTAGAATCATTATGTCACTACTCACTGATGGGTATCTGAAAATAATGAAGACAAGATGAAGAGATAATAGACTCCAGGGTCTTACATGCTAGTCTTCAAGTCAGAAAAACTGACTTGGCTAGATTCTTTACTGATCTATTCTGACACCATGACTCTATTTCATCTCCCACATTTTATCCAGTTTGATTATAAATTCATTGGCCCAGCAACTATTTATCCATATATAAAGAGTCCAACAAGCCTCTGAACTTAGATAAGGCCAGTAGATACTGTTATAGTAATCCATTACTCTCTTGAGGTCAGAATGGTTGACTTAATGGACCTTCCCAGCCATCATCTCAATGAATAATGACTGCTTCATGACAATCAGTACTAGTTTGCAAAGGATATTTAAGGAATAAAAGAGGCTAAATTCATAGCAAATGTTATCTACATAAAATGATGTGACCAGCACTACCCTAATCATTTTTATTGCTCGTCTCTCCAATGTACTGATGGAATCATTATATTTGCAAAACTGTTACTGGCATTTTCCTTTGCTATCGCTGACAATCTCTTTTGTGTCAATGCCATTGCTTTTCAGGGATGCAAAACCAGTGTTTCCTTTTGTAGCAAGCATGTTTCTAATGCACTCTTTGATGTATCCAATGATAGTATCATGCATACTGACACATCGTACCACTTCAGCAGTGGAAGCTATGTCTGTCTTAAAGTTTTATCCAAAGCATTCTCTCTCCCAGAGGTGTTTTCAGATTTTTTGCTTTCATTTTTTCCCATCAGAGTTGCATTTAGTAGGGAGTTTTTTTGATTTTTTTAATATTTTTTTTTTAAATTATGTTAGCTTGATGTTGTGTTTTCATGCCATGGGCAGATGAGAAAGGTGCTCTTGTGGCTCCCCAAAGCCTGGCTCCCTCCCAGAAGTCTATCCCTGTCCAAGGAACTGACTCAAGATGAGGAAGAAGAGATGTTTAGAGACTAAATTTAAAGATGCTGAACACCCAGTGCCTATTATAAACAATACACTTGGTTTACAGCTTCTCTATAAATGAAGGGGACATCCTTCCCATGATCCATTTCAGGACCTGCAAAATTGTTTAGATAATATAAGTTGCTTAAATGCCTTAAGCAAAGAGGCAAAATCAAGTAATATTTCCCTCAAAAAAAATTGAAATTCTCATAGGAATGAGATTGAACACACATATAAAATGATTACATATGTATGATGCATACATGACAGTTACCTCTTTGTCAAATTAGCATTGTATTGGGAGCTTCTGTAAACCAGGAATCTTGTTTCATTCTTGTTTTTTCTTTATCAATGAGTGTTTCATGGTTTTTTGGATCAACTTTCTACAGAAAATGGGATGTAAAAGCAATAGAAGAGGAAAAGAGACAGTGAAGTAGTGATTGCCTAAAACTAGAGTTCAGTGGTTTGTTCCTCAGCTGATTTCTTATGTGGCTGTGGAACAGATAATTCTCTATTTCTGCATCTCCAAGAATTACTAGCACCTCATTCTTGAGAGGTCAAATCAGCTGAAAATTGAGAGATTCTCAGGCAGACATGTCAAAAGGAAGACTCAAGTGTGCCGCTCCTGTCTCACATGCCAAAACAATAGGGATAGTACTTCACAGGTCTGCAGTGCTTGCTCTGTGCTCCCATGTGGCGACACAGCCAGGCAACCTGCAATTGAGCTGTAGCTTCTGTGGAGCCAGGGGTCACAGTGAAACCTTGTGGATCTGTGCTGCAGGGGAGGTTGGATGTCCAAACAAAAGGAGTGTTATGCCCAGTCCCCAATTGCAGAATAGTTTCATGCCTCTTCACTGATAACCTGCTAGGTCTCACATGCTAGGAGATAAGAAAGCTGAGATTTTTGCTTCTAGAATGTGTCAATAACAATGTTTTCATGTGCCTTAAAAAGTTGTGGAGAATTGATGGTTGCAGGACTGTAGTAACAAGCAACCCCTGGGTTTGGTGATCACTGTTCCCTACAAGGCTAAAGGGTGTTCTGGGTCTACTGGTTTGTTATGTAGATAAAAACCATTTGATTATCAAATGCATAATGAGGCAGTACACTGGGTAAAAGGTGTATCTGTAGGCATATTCACACTAGGAACACAACACAGAGGGCTCAAAATTAGCCACCAGAGCTGACTATAAATGAAAGTAATCCTTGCTGCTTCAGTTACTGAAGAGAAGGCATTTATAACTCAGGTCCATTGTTGTGCTAATGCAACTTCTAGGACACCACCAAGTAGATACGAGTTGCACTGCATCAGGCACCTGCATCAAGCTGATTAAGGCTGCCTACCTTTACATCACACTCCCAGTGGCACGATAGAAACATGTCTTAGAAAAGTGCTTCATCAGATAGTCTACCCAGTTATAAGAAACTTACCCTACAGCTCTCCTGGAATGGTCCTCACTGCTAGCGTCACTCACTGCTAAGCATCCCTCTGTGAGCCTGAACCACAGAGTATATGAGTTAGTTACAGTTCCTGATTGTGGCAATTTGTTCTTATTTCAAGCTATAAAGACTTGTGCTATTTTCCTTTCAGTAGATCATCCTGATTTAAATCTAGTATCACCCAAAATAGCAGGCAGACACCAGAAGTACTAAGGGACGTACTGGAGCTGTCTGAAGGTTATTTTAAAATTTGTGCAAATGCTGATCACTTCTCTGAACCACCCCAGGACTTACAGGGTCTGTCCTGTTAACCCTGCTCCAGACGTGGAACGGGACAACTAATAATTGTGCTCTTTTTTTAGAAACAATCCTGCTTGTGTAATTTTTGCCACTTTTCCCACTCGTCCTTTAATTGTTGACATCATTTGCATGAAGATGGGATCTTCATTTCAGAGGAGTCCAACTTCTCTGGCTGCTCATTCTCTTCCTGAAGTTATAAACCTCTCTTTGCAACATAATAATCCTCTCGCCATGGCAACCTGTGGTGAGGTCACAAGTGGAGGATTGTGACTTCAGGTGGGGAAATGAGCAGCAGGAGCAGATGAACTGTTAAGAAGCAGAGATTCTCCATTTTCATTGCAAATGACCTTTGCATTAAAGAATGAGGCTAAGAAAAGGCAGCCAAGGGAGGACACTGAAGCACAAAACCATGCACACAGAAAACATATTCAAATGCTTTAAACAATTGCATATGGTGAACTAGCTCTTAGAAGAGCAATATATTAAGATGTAAAACAATTAACTTCTTCCAGTCATGCTGAGAATTGAGGATGAACAAAACAAAAAAAACCCAGCCCTTCCTTAGAAAACCTCACTTTTTCTTTTTTCTTCTCTTCTCTTCTCTTCTCTTCTCTTCTCTTCTCTTCTCTTCTCTTCTCTTCTCTTCTCTTCTCTTCTCTTCTCTTCTCTTCTCTTCTCTTCTCTTCTCTTCTCTTCTCTTCTCTTCTCTTCTCCTCCTGGCCTTTCACCAGGGGAAGGTAGCTGATGGACAGCCCTAGAGAGTGAAATCCCTCCTGTCATGTGGAGCAGCATTTTTATCACAGGCAGCAGAAGCCCAGGCTTTTCCCTCACTGCCATGCAACAAACCTTACACTGGGATCTGGCAGATGACATCTTGGCACTGAGAAATACCACACTGGCAGAGTTTCTTATCATAGAATCATAGAATATCCTGAGTTGGAAGGGACCCACAAGGATCATCGAGTCCAACTCCTGTCCCTGCATAGGACAACCCCAAAATTCACACCATATGTCTGAGGGCGTTGTCCAAATGCTTCTTGAATGTTGTCAGGCTTGGCGCCATGACTACCTCCCAGGGGAGCTTGTTCCAATGCTCCACTACCCTCTGGGTGAAGAACCTTTTCCTAATGTCTAACCTAAACCTCCCCTGGCATATCTTCCTGCCGTTCCCTTGGGTCCTGTCATTGGTCATCAGGGAGAAGAGATCAGCACCCGCCCCTCCTCCTTCCCTTGTGAGGAAGCTGTAGACCGCGATGAGGTCTCCCCTCTGTCTCCTCTTCTCCAGGCTGAACAGACCAAGTGACTTCAGCCGCTCCTCGTACGGCTTCCCCTCTAAACCCTTCACCATCTTCGTGGCTCTCCTCTGGACACTCTCTAGTAGCTTTGTATCCTTTTTGTACTGTGGGGCCCAAAACTGCACACAGTACTCAAGATGAGGCCGCACCAGTGCAGAGTGGAGCGGGACAATCACCTCCCTCGACCGGCTAGCAATACAGTGCTTGATGCACCCCAGGACACGGTTGGCCCTCCTGGCTGCCAGGGCACACTGTTGGCTCATGTTCAACTTGCCCTCGACCAGAAGCCCCAGATCCCTCTCCGCGAGGCTGCTCTCCAGCCTCTTGTTCCCCAGTCTGTATGTACATCCAGGGTTGCCGTGTCCCAAGTGCAAAATCTGGCACTTGCCCTTGTTAAACTTCATACGGTTGGTGATTGCCCAGCTCTCCGATTTGTCCAGATCTGCAGGGCCTCTCTGCCCTCGAGAGTGTCAACGGCTCCTCCCAGTTTTGTGTCAAAAAAAACACAGTGTCTTGTAGGGGATTGAACAGGAACTGCTGCTAAATGAGTGAACATGAAAGACAATAAGTAGAGACAACCTCTGTGAACTATACAGCACCCTAAATTATGAGATAATAATGAGAAAATAGGTCATGTTTTGATCAGGTCCCTGATTGTTAATTTTTAGTTGTTTCTTATGTATTTTTGTAAATAGAAATAGTTTTTCTGTGTAGGAAGAAGAGCTCACAGTTGGAATTTCAAAACACTGAATAGTGTAAATATGAAATTCATGGGAACTAGGCCTTTCATATTCAGAAACTATCTTTGTCTGTCTTGCCTGGCTTCTTTCAGTCTTGCAGGCCCCATTTGTATCTAAGCAGCACATGTAGCACGGTGGGTGTTGGTCTCTTTTCCCAAGTAACAAGTGATAGGACAAGAGGAAATGGCCTCAAGTTGCACCAGGGTAGGTTTAGATTGGATATTAGGAAAAATTTCTTCACTGAAAGGGTTATCAAGCATTGGAACAAGCTGCCCAGGGAAGTGGTTGAGTCACCATTCCTGGAGGTATTTAAAAGATATGTAGATATGGCGCTTAGGGACATAGTTTAGTGGTGGACTTGGTAGTGTTAGGTTTACGGTTGGTCTCGATGATCTTAAAGGTCTTTTCCAACCTAAATGATTCTATGATTCTATGTCTAAACTCAGAGTAACTATAATTCAGCAGAGGCGCATTGTTTTTACTCTGGTGCATCTGCAGTTCAAACGCAGCCCTCCCATTTTGCACAAGAAATCTGCTGCTCAGGAGGAGGTAGGTATCTCTCGCACAAGCGAGCCACAGACAGTGCATGTAAACACCAGGACATACACACATGTACAAATTGCAAGTCCAAAGCAGCTGAATAGGAGCCCAAACCCACTCTGACAGTAACATCAGCACTACTGTCTTTCCATTTTACTACTCAAGGACAAGGGTACTTGTTCCATGATATTCAAGAACCATAAAATGTCCCCTGGGATGTTTAGTTCATCATGTCCTGGTACGAGGTGCAGAGTGAACCCCGCTTGTCAAGAGTGCTATGTGTGAATTTGGTGGCCTGGAAGAGAAGGTTTGCAACAGGGAATATCATGCTGGAAAGTGGCTCTGCCTGTTTTGACTTGAAAAAGAAGGGGGAGGAGTAGGCCAGAGAACACTTGACATTTTTTCCCCGACTCTTTCAAATTCAAGATACATTACCTCTGGCAAAAAGTCACCCTGCCTATGTGAGTCCTGACACGCTCCCTGACAGAAGAAGGTGACATGGCTGTTTGACATTCAGGGCTACAAGGTCGCTGGGCTGTAATCTCTAGTTAAAACTCAATCTTGTACATTGCACCCAGCCACTACAGCCAGACTCCTGATAATTATTTAGATGCTGCTGTATTTGGATTTTTTTTTTCCCAGTGAAGAGAAGGGTTAATTGGATTTAGAGTTCATCACTGGTTGCAGATTAAAGGAGGGTAATTTTTTTTTCTTCTTCCTCTTTAATGGTTAATGTGGCAGAGCCAAATAAATCTGTGGGGATTTTTTTTTTTAAAGAAAAAATCCTCCGTAAAGGCAGGGAGGAAGAAATTTTATGTCAACACACTTTTCAAGAATCCACCACAACTGAAGAAAAGAACTTTTTTACTTACCCATCAATTGTTAACTTGCTTGTTCCCATGATATAAAGAAGAAGAAAGTGCTATACAGATGCCACAGGCTATAACAACATAAGTAACAGGAAGATTTTAGACAGAAGAAAAGGAAGGTCAAATTCACTTAAGCAAACAGCCAAGGCAAAGAAATGAATTTAAACTTTACATTAAGACCTGGTGTGTTATTGCATTTTAGGTTATTACCATTTGATGATGTTTTTTATATATATACATCATATATATATGGTATAAAGGAAAACTTATCAAAAGGAAGACAGGACTGAGTAACTCCTTAGGTGCCACATGTTATACATCTTTGCAGCAATGAATTTGTATGGTTTGAAAAAGGAAGACCTTCAGTCCAAGCCGCTTGTATTAATTACTGGGACAGATAAGGATCTTGCCATCAGATTTTTTTCATCACAATACAAGCCTGTTCAAATGGCTAGGGTCCTGAGGATCTGCATCTTAAAAAGTCAGTGACAGAGAGGGACCAACTGATGCAGAACAAAATTAAAACCACGTTCAAGTGATGGTAGAAATTGATGAGCCTTGGTGTTGCTTGTTAGCTTGTATTTGACCTAGTATTAGTATCTTGAACTTAACACCTATGAAGGTGGAATGTACATTTTTTTAAGTGGTAGATAATGAATGCTGTCTTTTGACTGCAGCTTTCCAAATACACTAGTGAAGGCAATGCTCCAGTGGTGTATGTTTCGAAGCTTGCAATGATGGGTAATATACACTGAACAGCAGGAAATGCTGAGCTTAAAGAACAGCCTGAAGTCCTGGAGGCATCCACAAAGGTGGATATGATCCCTTTATAATACTTGAGTGAATTAAAAGAGAAATAAAGGAAGGAGAAATGACTTGTTAAGGAAGCCACTATATAAAGATCTCCACTTTTAGTAGAAAATATCCATAAGAGGCTTGTAACAGCCTTAGCCGCAGTACGTGGAAGTTCCAAATAAATGAGGAAGAAGGAAGAAGATGACGTGGAAAGACTGTCATTCAGCTTTTCTCTCTGCCCCAAGGTTTCTATGAATCAAAAGAAAGAAAAATAAAGTGGCTCAAATTGGTGTGAAGGCCCATGAAGACTCTAAACAGCTCTTGAACCATTAGTACCAAAACTCCCTCTTTTCCTCTTCCTGTGGTCCATGAATGAAAGACGAAGTTCAGAATTTCAGTTGTCATACCTGAACAAGCAACACATATGTCACGTAAGCAGTTCTCAAGATCTTCCCCACATGTTGTGCCCTTGCAGTAATGTGCTTTCTTCTTATTATTTTTTTTAACTTCAGAATAAAGAATCAACCTCTCCTTTTCTTCCCATCCTAAAATCTGCATTGTTTTGCAATAGAAATCTGATATATTTAGAAATAGAAATGAAAAAACACTCTTCGTGTGTCTGAAAAAGTATGTCTGATGTGCTAGTCTCTGCAAAGGGATCCCAAGTCATTGGAAAAACTTTTTCCCAATTTTTTGGAAAATGTCTTCAAGGTGGCCTTTCCAGGGCAGGTTGTCATTGCTGTGTCAGTAGAAGTATCTTATTTTTTCTGATATACATACAGCATTTAAATTGGTATTGACAGTGACATTTGAAATGCTGTATCTCTTTTCCTCAGCTGAAACTGTGCTGGCAGTTCTTCCTGTGGATAGTTTTGCAGCAAACTGCTGAAAGCCTTGTAAACTTTCTAATTTTTTGTTGCAGAGTCTGCAAGACACACACACACATGCACATTCTTCTTTTATAATGAAGCTAATTTTCCCACTCATGGAACAGTGAGTTACCAAAATCAACGTAATCTGAGTCACAAAGCATTAAGTTAGCAGGACATTTTCTTCTGCCTCAACAGGGGCTTTTTTTTTACATGAAAACCTCTAAGAAGTAACTGATTTCTTGTTTCTTTACCATCTGTTCTATGAGTAGATGTGAATATCTAAGCTTATATGCTCAACATTACACACATCCCTTCCGGTTTCATGCAAAAGGCACTTCCTACACAAAGTAGTCCATCATGCTCAGAATTATTGCTTGAAATCCCAGAATATTTCACTGATGGGAACAGAAGGTGCTTTTTAAAATGTATCAAAACATGAAAATAAGCACCTGAAGGTGATCTAGAAATACGGTGTGGTGTGTGGTGCTTGAGGACATGGTTTAGTAGTGGACTTGGCAGTGCTAGGTTAACGGTTGGACTCGATGATCTTAAGGGTCTTTTCCAACCTAAACGGTTCTATGATTCTATGATCATCTTTTTTATAAATGCATATCTGTCTATTCATCCACCTCTTCATAACCATTTTTGAACTGCCTGATGTAGTGATGACAAAATATTCAATTACTAGTTTTTATAAAATTGTTACATAATAAAAGGAGTGAGAATGCATTATTTACCCCTTTGAGGGAGAAGCAGCCATACAAACTAGCCTCTCAAGAGGCATGAGAAAATCAGTGCTGAGATCCAAATTTTATTAATGTCCCATGTTCAGGAAAATCTTCAGTCAGAGCTCATTAGAGATTGCCACAAAGCTGTAGGAAACCAAGAATCACATGCTCCATCACCAGGGGATGATACGGCTTTCATCTGTTTGAAGTTGTTCAGGATTGTTGCCAGACGTTTTCAGAGCAGACAGGGCAGTCAGAATCGATGTGCTTTGTCCTCTGCTCCTGTGATGTACCTCAAGAAGGTTCTGTAAGGGTCCTTTTGAGTAGTATCATTTAAGTTAACATACTTACTTGGCAAACAAGTCATCTTTCATGACTGCCAGAACAAATATGCACCATGAATGTTTTTATATGCATCTGCTTTCCATATTCATTCACTGGCCATGATCCTAACTCCACTGGTGTCATTGAAAAGACCTTTACTGTTTTGGACTCAGCTTACCTGTCAAGGAAGGTGGGATCTTTCTCAAGGGTAGAGACATATCTAGCCTGACTAATCTATTCCTCTGAAATATTTTGATTCTGAAATCATTATGGCTGTGAGTTAGGGTAACTATGGCACCTAACTTTACTCCCAGGTGGGTAAACTGTAAACCATGGCATATCTGGAAGAGGTTTTGTTGTTATTGTTGTTCTTCTCATATGCAGCTCAGTGTGCCTTTGAAGAACATCAATAGATTTCTTTGATTCTGGACCAGCAGTGCTAAAATACTCAATAGATGATTGAATAGGATGGGTTGTAGGGAAAGGTTTGTCAGTAGCAGCCTCTGTGGGAATAAACGAGATTGTGTTTTACTTTGACGAGATGCAGCTGTGCCCTTGAGGCTTGTTACAAACAGGTTCGCAGGAATGCAGCTGTGCCCTTGAGGCTTGTTACAAACAGGTTCACAGGAATGCAGCTGTGGCCTTGAGGCTTGTTACAAACAAGTTTGTGAAACTTAGAGGCAGAAAAATAAGGATGAGATTGGATACATCCCTGAAAGAGGAATTCGCGTGCACCAACTTGAAGAACCAATGGGTAACGCTGAGGGGACGCGTGGATGCAAGACAGTAGCCAACGAGATGGGTTTTGCTTGCTCGTGAACACTAGATCCTATTATAAAAGGGATAGATTGTAAAAATAAAGTCGTCTTCACTTGTCTTCGCTTGTCCTCGCCTAAACTCATACGCGGAGTCCGTGATTAATTGCCACACATGGTGACCCCAACGTGATTCGGTCCTACGACGTGATTCGATCCTACGACGTGATTCGGTCCTAAGAACTGCGGACGAGAGAGTGGCCGGTGGCAAGCCCAGCTGAACTTTATTGCAGCGGACCAGAGAGCTGAACTCTACTGCAGCGGACCAGAGAGCTGCTTGTCGACAATCAATCGCCTCGGGGAAAAAGAGGTGAGCAGCTGGGGACGGGAAAATGGGGGCGCAAATGTCCTCGGAAGAAAAATCTATTTTGCGTATATTTTTGCGAATCCTTGCAAAAAGGGGCATAAATTATGATGAAGGAAAGGTTCGGTTGTTGTTAACTTGGTTGTGAAAAAACGGGCAACAAGCGAACGCAGTGACCCCGTTCCAGGTGGAGACTTGGGAGGAGGCAGGAAAAGTGTTATGGGAAGCGGCCACCAGGGGGGACAGTAATGCCACAAGTGTTTTGACGACATGGCGTTTACTGAAAGACTCTTTAGAACAATTAGACCGAAAGGCTGCAGCTTCTGCTACCACTCCAGAGCTAACCCCGCAGGGCACGCCAGAAACACCGCCATCGGGTTCGTCCTCCGACATGCCCTTGCTCGCAGGTGCTCAGGCTGCACAACCCTCCACCCCCCCCCGCGCCGCCGCTACCCTCTGCGCCGTTTTCTCCTTCACCTGCTCCTATGCCTTCAACAACTCTGCTAGACCTTCTGATCCCTGCAACCAGTTCTCCACTTCCCCGCCCATCCCCGGCCCCTGCTGCGTCGGCACTCTTACCGCCTTTCTCTACTGCTTCTAATGCCGATACTCCACAAACCCATAATCAATTGCCGCCCGAGGAATGGGGGGCGTCAGCCGCTGCTGCAAGGTGGCAAAAGATTAGACACCAAGCATTGCAAGCGGGGGATACAGCTTTTTGTTCAGCGGTAGCGTGTCCTGTCATACGCAGCAATGCAAATGTCCCCGATGAGCATGAACCTTTTGGCTATAATGTTTTAAAAGATCTACAAAAAACAGTTGCCGCACATGGACTGGGTTCTCCTTTTACACAATCCCTGCTACGGGGAATATTTACAAATGAAATAGTACCATTTGATATATGCACGCTTACTAATCTTATATTGACCCCAACGCAAAAGGTGATCTTTGAAAGCACCTGGCGTACCGCCTGCCAAAACACTACAATTATCAATATGCAGCGACAACAAGGCAACCCTTTACAAGGGGCAGGACTCCCACAACTTATGGGGGATCCGCCGCTAAATCACCCAACGTTACAGGCACGATTACGACCAGAGATATTAGCACAAGGCAGAGACCTTGCTTTACAGGCATTACTAAGAGTGCCGGATGCCGGAAGAGCGACAAAATCATTTACATTAATAAAGCAAGGAAGAGGAGAGGGATATGTCTCATTCTTAGATCGTCTTAAAGAGGCTTTGGAAAAACAAATCGAAAATGCAGAAGCAAGAGAGGTCCTACTCCTAAAATTAGCCTTTGAAAATGCGAATATGGACTGTAAAAAAGTGCTTTTGCCTCTAAAAAATCCCTCCTTAATGGACATGATAGAAGCTACCCAGAAGGTGGGGTCAATGTCCCATCATATGGAAACATTAGCTACAGCTTTTGCTGCCGCAATGAAAGTACAGAAATCATGTTTCTTCTGTGGAAAAACTGGACATTTTAAAAGAGATTGCCCACAACTGAGAAAGAGAGGAAAACTGAGCGCAC
The DNA here is from genome assembly GCF_047370975.1 of Nipponia nippon. NCBI lineage: Eukaryota > Metazoa > Chordata > Aves > Pelecaniformes > Threskiornithidae > Nipponia > Nipponia nippon. Next base: position 2,389,554 of record NW_028262346.1, read on the forward strand.
CGAGTGCATCTGGATTGTGTCCAAAATGTAAAAAAGGAAGGCATTTCGTGAACCAGTGCCAATCGAAATATGACGTAGATGGCAAACTATTGTTATCGGGAAACTCGCGAGGGAGCGCGAAAGCGGAGCGCGCTCAGACAGCAAATACGCCGTTACAAGCCTTTCCGATTGTCTCTGAGCCAACACCGTCGGCAGTGCCGGACTGGATGTTTCCACAGACACCACAATTCTAATTACGGACCGAGCAGTGCATAAAGTACCGCTACAAGCCAAGGGACCAATCGGAAATGGACTAAGTGCTCTGCTATTAGGTCGCTCCAGTGCCACCCTACAAGGACTATTTGTTTTACCAGGACTTATAGATGCTGATTATGAGGGACAATTACAAGCGATGCTATGGACTCCCTCACCTCCAGTACAGATTCCCAGAGGAAGCAAAATTGCTCAGTTAATACCATTCAAAGCGCAAGTTCGACAGGCCGAGTCAAAAACAAGAGGCACTGCAGGTTTTGGCTCCACAGGCCAGCCAGAAATCTTTTGGACACAACAAATACTAATAGTGGTCGGTCATTCTGTATGCGCCTTGTCTCTGCATCATGGAAAACCCCCTCAAATCACAGTAAGAGGCATGATCGACACCGGAGCCAACATTACCGTTATCTCTGCTCTTCATTGGCCGCAAACATGGCCACTGGTCTCTGCCCACGGTGCCATAGCAGGTATTGGTGGCTCAATGGTAGCCAAGCAAAGTGCTAATATTGTCCAAATCATTACTCCTGAGGGTCAAGTAGCATCTACAAAACCTTACATAGTGCCGGCTCCGCTAACTTTATGGGGAAGAGATGTACTAAGTGCCTGGGGGACCACTATTACCACCACTACGTCTACTTCTGCTGCACATTTTTAATAGGGGCCACTGAAGAGTGGGCCGAATATCGACCCACACTGAAACTAACCTGGAAAACAGAGGAACCGGTGTGGGTGGACCAGTGGCCCCTGACTACTGAAAAGGCCCAAGCGTTGAAAGATCTAGTGCAGGAGCAACTGGAACAAGGACATATAGTACCTACCACTAGCCCTTGGAATACGCCGGTATTTGTTATCAAGAAGAAGAGTGGAAAATGGCGATTACTGCATGACCTCCGGAAGATAAATGAAGTTATGGAGGATATGGGAGCTTTACAGCCTGGGATGCCATCACCAACAATGATTCCTCGCAATTGGATCATCCTGGTTATGGACCTAAAAGACTGTTTCTTTACCATTCCCCTTGTGAAGGAGGATGCGAAACGCTTTGCCTTCTCTGTGCCAGCAGTCAATCAATCGGAACCCATGCAAAGGTATCATTGGACTGTTCTACCGCAAGGAATGAAAAATAGCCCAACAATTTGTCAACAATACGTAGCCCGTGCTTTGTCGCCAATTCGGATGCAGTATCCGCAATTATTGTGTTACCATTACATGGACGACATTTTAATAGCCGGAAGACCGGAAATCGAGTTACAAGCAGTAGACAAAAAGAGATACGATGAGCTCTAAACAGATATGGACTTGAAGTAGCCCCTGAAAAGGTACAAAAAACTGAGCCTTGGAAATATCTGGGCTGGAAAATCTTGCAACAAACAATTGAACCCCAATCGATACAGATTAAACTGAACATCAAAACCCTAAATGACGTACAAAAAGTGTTAGGAACCATCAACTGGGTCCGGCCATATCTTGGACTGACAAATGAACAGCTAGCTCCTCTTTTTGAATTGCTAAAAGGAGATAACAACCTTGCATCTGCACGTCAGTTGACGTCTGACGCGCGACAGGCTCTGCAAGAATTCAGTCAAGCGATACAAAACCAAAAAGCACACCGTCGTGTAGAAGATCAACCCCTGCAACTTTATATATTCTCCCACAATTACCAAGCCTTAGGATTGTTAGGCCAATGGGTACCCACACTAACAGATCCATTGGTTGTTTTGGAATGGATTTTTCTGTCATACCAGCCCAAAAAGACAATTGTTACTCAATTAGAAATGCTAGCAGGTATTATCTGTAAAGGGCGAAAGCGTGCGGTCCAATTAACAGGCACGGAAGTACAACATATTTATATACCATTGACAGGGGAATATCTGGAATGGTGCCAAGCAAATAGCCTCCCATTGCAAATAGCATTGGAAGGATTTCCGGGAAAGATAGATATACATTATCCTGCCCACAAACTCATCCAATTACATTCAGAAGTTCTGATCCAGAGAACACCATTATGTCAAAATTATCCCATAGACGGGCCCACTATCTTTACAGATGGCTCTGGAAAAAACGGAAAAGCTGCCCTTGTGTGGCTTGATAACGAACAATGGCAGGAAAAGGTGTATCATACACAAGGATCTCCACAAGTGGTAGAACTCTATGCAGTGGTACAAGTTTTTACTCTATGGACTAACCAGGCTATAAACCTCGTTTCTGACTCTTTATATGTTTGCAATGTAGTTCGCAGATTAGAAAAAGCATGGCTTAAACATGTCCCGAATGAACACCTGTTTAGCCTGTTTAAACAGTTGTGGCTGTTAATTAATAATAGGCAGCATCCATATTTTGTGATGCACGTACGAAGTCATACTCAGTTACCCGGGTTCATAACAGAAGCAAATGCTAGGGCTGATCATTTAACAGCACCGGTTTGGTCACAACCTATACCGGAAAAAACACAACAAGCAAGGCTCTCTCATGCCTTTTTTCACCAAAACGCAAGGGCATTAAAACGACAATTTGATCTCTCGTGGGGAGAGGCAAAGGAAATGTTGCGTGCCTGCCCAGACTGTCAACAGTTTGCATCTATTCAGGCAACAGGGGTTAACCCACGGGGCCTACAGGCACTTCAGCTTTGGCAATCCGACGTCACCCATATAATGGACTTTGGTTGCTTGAAGTATGTCCATGTTTCTATAGACACTTTTTCTGGAGCTGTATGGGCTACTGCGCACAGTGGGGAAAAAAGTAAAGATGTTATTAGACACTGGCTATCAGCCTTTGCTGCCCTTGGCGTCCCTCACCGCATAAAGACAGATAATGGTCCTGGATATGTTAGTAGTAAATCTACACAATTTCTTAATCGATGGGGAATTCAACATAGCACTGGAATTCCTCATTCACCACAAGACCAAGCCATAGTAGAACGCGCACATCGCACTCTAAAATCCATGTTGCAAAAACAAAAAGGGGGAATGCCAGGAGCCACTCCAGCAGACAAAGTAAAGCCGTGTATGTGTTAAGCTACTTGAATATGTCTGAAAATAATATTCCTGTTATTATCTCTCATTTTCTGTCTCTTCAATCAAAAGATTTAACAGCCACACCACAGAAGGCCCGAGTTTTTACAAAATCGCTACAAACAGGTAATTGGGAAGGTCCTTTTGATCTACTAACCTGGGGCAGAGGGTATGCTTGTGTCTCAACAGATGTAGGACCTAAGTGGGTACCCGCAAGGTGCATAAGACCGGCTCTTGCATCGGATAACAAGAACGAACAGCAGAAGACACTGAACTCTGAGAAGACTGATGGGGAATGACTTATCAGATAACTCCAAATTAATCCATAAAGCAATCAAAGATTTGAAGTTAGCAAATTACAAGTCAGTGATGGATTTGGTTGGTTGAATCACTTACTAACAAGTTGGGGAATTGGCGGGTGGATAATGTCTCTAATCAAAATGGGTTTTTTCTTGTTACTAATATTTTGTGCTATAATAATGATAGTTTCTTGTCTAGTGTCTTGGGTATAGAAAATGCTATAGAATATGATTAAACAAGCTTTTGTGATAGAAAAACAAAAAGGGGGATTTGTAGGAATAAGTGAGATTGTGTTTTACTTTGACGAGATGCAGCTGTGGCCTTGAGGCTTGTTACAAACAAGTTTGTGAAACTTAGAGGCAGAAAAATAAGGATGAGATTGGATACATCCCTGAAAGAGGAATTCGCGTGCACCAGCTTGAAGAACCAATAAGTAACGCTGAAGAGACGCGTGGACGCAAGACAGTAGCCAATGAGATGGGTTTTGCTTGCTTGTGAACACTAGATCATATTATAAAAGGGATAGATTGTAAAAATAAAGTCGTCTTCGCTTGTCTTCGCTTGTCCTCGCCTAAACTCATACGCGGAGTCTGTGATTAATTGCCACAAGCCTCAAGCAAAATACAAAGATTATACCAGCAGATTTCAATAGATTTCCTCTATCTGCCTCTAAGACTCTCAACTTTGGGGGGTCTTGCATACAAGTGTGAATTTGAGCCATCTGTTCATCTCAGGAATATAACAAGAAAAATCACCCATCACAAGTATGACACTCTTTCCCATAGTTTTTCAATATTGGATCTTCCAAAGCTGCTCTCATTCTTGCTGGGCACTGTCAGATTCAGAGCTTGTCATTTCAAGTCTGTTTAAATCTTTTTTATTGTCAGTCATTTTTACATATACACCACCCTCCCAAAACCAGTTCACACATACACGAACACATACAAAATACTTATCTTCTTTTGCTGATCAGATTTTAGCAAAGGTTTTGTCAAAGGAGGGAAAAAAAACCCCTAAAACTATCCTTCTTTTAACTTCCTGTTTTAACATACTGGGAACACAAAAGATTTCCTGACCTCAAAGGACTCTTCACTAGTCTTGAAAAGGATATTTTTTTCAAACTGTTCTACTTAAGCTTCTTTTTAGTTATTTGTAACTTCACAATCCCATTCACAAACTGTTGCCATGGTAAATAATTGTATCACAGATGAATTGTGCATGCTCCCACTTCATGGCTGGAAGAGAAATTGTAAAAGGAGAGGTGAGAATGAGGGGGGGGATCAAAATCCTTTAAAATTATAGGGGAGAGAGTTGAGAAATGATTGCCTCCTCATTAACATAATTAACTCCATTAATTATAAATTGGTATTAGAACTTCTGACAAAAGGAGTAATTATATTTACTCATGTAAAATTAAACAATACAAAAAAAATTAATGGGATTCACCAGAAGCTCTGTTAATATTATCATAAAATTCAGATATCCAAGTAGTTCAGATTCAGAAGTGATTTAAGCAGCATAAACTTTAGTGCTTCTTAGATTTGGATAGAGTGGTTTCCTCAGTGGTTTATAATCAAACTGTGGCAAAAAGCATACAAAACCACCCATTCTTCAGACAAGGGAGTACTAATATACAGAGACAGCTGCCTTCTTTCTAAACAGGGACTGCTCATAGGTAACTCTTTGTTTTTGCAGGGAATTTGTGCACACACACACACACAAAGCTATATACAGCTACGCAGACACTTATGAGAAGAATAAATCCTGTGGTTGATCTCTGAACTCTGGGAGAACAAAGAGAATATAACAGATGCAACTGTAAGGCGAGAGGTAATCTAAGCCACTGGTTTGCCTTTGATGCTACCACTCCCATAATTCATAGAATCATAGAATGCTTTGGGATGGAAGTCTACCGAATAGAGAATTACTACCTGAAACTTCTGGTGGTAGATGATACAAGCTAGGCAAAATTTCCTAATTTTTATTATTATGATTAAGAGATTGTGATCATTTTACATTGCACATGTGATGTACAGCTTGTAAATTCTTTGTCAGTTTTAGGGCACTATTCATTTGACCCACTGAGGTGAATTACAGCTCAGTGGTAGCCTAAGCTGCATACTTATGACCTGTGTTGTAGAAGTCATTTTTAGCTCAAATAAGGATCCAAAGACCTGCTGAAGCCTTAGACTGCACGCTGTGAACTTTCACCTAGATATGCTGACCGTATGCTGAACTCCTACCTAGCTACATGAAGGAAGGCCCTGAAACCAGTGCAAATCAGGAAGATAAGGTAGCCGAAACAATCAGCAGAAGCCGCAGCTAATCAAGATAAGAAAAAGAATGACCTGCCTGGAGACTGGGAAAGGATCCAATAAGGAACAAGAAGACTCCAGACCCAAATATTACTATTGGACGGAACCGTCGCATGAGGGGAGGGGAACATAGACTGTAAGGGTATAATTGCCCAGGGATTTCTTTGTTTGGGGTCCCTCTCTGGAGGCACACAGCTTGAGCTGCTCTTCACTGCTGTACCACTCAATAAATTCACCTGGCGTATGTCATGTCAGAGACTCTGCTTCGGGGAAACCTAGGGTCGAGCCTGAAGGGAGAAGAAGCGCCCGAGTGTGCGTGTGCGAGCAAGGAGTAGAAAAGGGGTGCCCGTCAGCTCAGTGGAGCTGCCCGCTGTGAAGGGACTCCGGTCCTAGCAGTTAAAGTCTCGGGTGGTGTGTGTGCGACTCCCCGGATGGTGTGTGAATGCTCGGGCGGCTGCTGCTCCCTTAACAACCTGAGTGTACTAAAGATGCAAGAATGTTCTGCTGTGAGGAATGTATTAATGCTTTGCCATTTAACTCAAAAACCACAATTCATTTCCTCTTATAATTTGTATGAATATTTCTTAATTGCATCACCTTTTTTAAACATTCCCCAGCAGTGACAATAGAAAGGTCTGTTAGTCATCCAAACTTTCTGCAGCATTGCTCTGAACCATCTGAAGATCATTAATGTGCTAATCACAAAAGGAAGGAGAGAAATTTGCAGAACTTTATTAGCAGTTAAAGCAAAGTTAGAACCCAGGCTGGTATTTTAAAATAGAAGCAAAAAATGCCTAATATGCACAACTTCTCATATCATACAGGAAGAATAGCATGACTGACCAGACTGGCCACCAGCCAGTAGCACAAAAGTATCACTCTTGGCAGGTGGATTCACTCATGGTGCATATGTGACATCTTACTGATGGGACTGTAGAAAACTACTGATATGATGTCAGAGGTGACTCGTTTCATCTCTGCTAAGGTCAAGGTTGGTTCAAGCTCCATATGGCTCAGGACCTGGACCAAATCCTAGCAAAGTTAATATGACCATTTCCATTGACTTTGATAGGTTTTGAATCAGGCAGTGTAGATAGGAGTACTTGCTGGAATTCAATCAGGGAAGAAAATGGGAGTAGAAAAATGAAGTAATATGTGTGAAAATCTGAAGAACTCTCACAGGTTTCAGCTGCGGTCAAGTTTGCCCCTTTGTTGAATGAAATTCCTTAATGGTAAATGTCTCAAGTTTGGATTAGCAGCAAACGGTTAAAACATTCTGTAAACTCAGATTGTTATCAACAATCTATTTTTATCAGAATTTGTTCTTTTTTGTCTTTTCTATGGATTTCACAAAAGAAAATTACTATCATATTGTGAGAAATAAAACCAAATGATGACAACACATGATGACACATCCTCCATCAAGCCCAGAAATGCCCACATGTTCCCAGGCTTAGTCAAGGTTGACCTCCCTTTAATTGTTCATTTCAAAGCAGCAGGAAAGAGAAAGCTCATTCACAGTAGGTATTTAGAGAAGAGTGAGAGGCTGAATGTGGACGACTCCATTAAAATTTCCTGGAGTTTAAGTGCCATTGCTTCAGAGACAAAGATGCCATACTTGTGTGTGGGTAACAGCATATTCTGTCAATAATGAGAAATGCCATGTAAAGAAGACATCCTTAAGCAGCTGAGTGAGCCAAGGAATCAAATGGACAATTAGTTGGCTTCATTCTCTCACAGGTATTTAAGTGGTTCATAAATGGGGAATATAAAGAGGGAAACGAGGTGCTCCAAGGTAGGAACTGGAGGTGAAGAAAACAGAATTTAAAAATAATGGCTTTCATGTTACACCATGTTACTGGTATTATCTGGAAAAGTTAGCCAAAACAAACAAACCAACCTATCGTGTTTATTAAGAACAAACAGATATGGAGGTAAAAGAGAATCATAGAATCGTTAAGGTTGGAAAAGACCCTTAACATCATCGAGTCCAACCGTTAACCTAGCACTGCCAAGTCCACCACTAAACCATGTCCTCAAGCACCACATCTACCTGCCTTTTAAATACCTCCAGGGATGGGGACTCCACCACTTCCCTGGGCAGCCTGTTCCAATGCCTGACTACCCTTTCGGTGAAGAAGTTTTTCCTAATATCCAACCTAAACTTCCCCTGGCGCAGCTTGAGGCCGTCTCCTCTCGTCCTATCCCTTGTGACTTGGGAGAAGAGACCGACCCCCACCTCACTACAACCTCCTTTCAGGTAGTTGTAGAGAGCAATAAGGTCTCCCCTCAGCCTCCTCTTCTCCAGACTAAACAACCCCAGCTCCCTCAGCCGCTCCTCATAAGAATTGTTCTCAAGACCCTTCACCAGCTTCATTGCCCTTCTTTGGACACGCTCCAGCACCTCGATGTCCTTCTTGTAGTGAGGGGCCCAAAACTGAACACAGTACTCGAGGTGCGGCCTCACCAGTGCCGAGTACAGGGGCACTATCACCTCCCTGGTCCTGCTGGCCACACTATTCCTGATACAGGCCAGGATGCCATTGGCCCTCTTGGCCACCTGGGCACACTGCTGGCTCATGTTCAGGCAACTGTCAACCAACACCCCCAGGTCCTTTTCTGCCAGGCAGCTCTCCAGCCGCTCCTCCCCAAGCCTGTAGTGTTGCATGGGGTTGTTGCGACCCAAGTGCAGGACCCGGCACTTAGCCTTGTTGAATCTCATGCAGTTGGCCCCGGCCCATCGATCCAGCCTGTCCAGGTCCCTCTGCAGGGCCTTCCTACCCTCCAGCAGATCGACACTTCCACCCAACTTGGTGTCATCTGCAAACTTCCTGAGGGTGCACTTGATCCCCTCATCCAGATCATCAATGAAGATGTTGAACAGGACCAGCCCCAACACTGAGCCCTGGGGAACACCACTCGTGACTGGCCGCCAACTGGATTTGACTCCATTCACCACCACTCTCTGGGCTCGGCCATCCAGCTATTTTTTAACCCAGCGGAGAATGCACTTGTCCAAGCCGTGAGCAGCCAGCTTCTCCAGGAGAATGCTGTGGGAAACAGTGCCAAAGGCCTTACTGAAGTCCAGGTAGACAACATCCACAGCCTTCCCCTCATCCACTAAGCGGGTCACCTTGTCATAGAAGGAGATCAGGTTAGTGAAGCAGGACCTCCCTTTCATAAACCCATGCTGCTGATCCTGATCCCCCGGTTGTCCCACACTAGCTGCATAATGGCTCTGAAGATGATCTGCTCCATGACCTTCCCCGGCACCGACGTCAGGCTGACAGGCCTGTAGTTCCCCGGATCCTCCTTCTGACCCTTCTTGTAGATGGGTGTCACATTAGCTAACTTCCAGTCATCTGGGGCCTCCCCGGTTGACCAGGACTGCTGATAAATGATGGAGAGTGGCTTGGCCAGCTCCTCTGCCAGCTCCCTCAGTATCCTTGGGTGGATCCCATCTGGCCCCATAGACTTGTGGGCATTCTATGAATGGGTCCCTCACAGCAGTGATACATGTCCTGAGAGAATGTGAGATGCATCACTGGCATTATTCTGAAGAGAGGAGCACATCTCTGGAGTACCATAGAATGCTTTGGGATGGAAAGGACCTTTAAAGGTCATCTAGTCCATCCCTCCCTGCAATTGGCAGGGACATCTACAACTAGATCAGGTTTCTCAGAGCCCCATCCAGCCTGGCCTTGAATGTTTCCAAGGATGGGGCATCTACCACCTCTCTGGGCAACCCATTCCAGTGTTTCACTACCCTTGTAAAAAATTTCTTCCTTATATCCAGTCTGAATCTACCCTCTGTTAGTTTAAAACCATTACCCCTTGCCCTATTGCAACAGGACCTGCTAAAAAGTCTGTCCCCATCTTTCTTATAAGCCCCCTTTAAGTACTGAAAGGCTGCAATAAGGTCTCCCCGGAGCCTTCTCTTCTCCAGGCTGAACAACCCCAGCTCTTTCAGCCTTTCCTCATAGCAGAGGTGTTCCATCCCTCTGATCATTTTTGTGGCCCTCCTCTGGACCTGCTCCAACAGGTCCATGTCTTTCCTGTGCTGAGGACCCCAGAGCTGGACGCAGTATTCCAGGTGGGGTCTCACCAGAGCAGAGTAGAGGGGCAGAATCACCTCCCTCGACCTGCTGGCCACGCTTCTTCTGATGCGGCCCAGGATACAGTTGGCTTTCCGGGCTGCGAGAGCACATTGTCAGCTCACATCCAGCTTTTCGTCTATCAGTACTCCCAAGTCCTTCTCAGCAGGGCTGCTCTCAATCCCTTCACCCCCAGCCTGTATTGATAACAGGGATTGCCCCGACCCAGGTGCAGGACCTTGCACTTGTCCTTGTTGAACCTCATGAGGTTCACACAGGCCCACCTCTCCAGCCTGTCCAGGTCCCTCTGGATGGCATCCTGTCCCTCAGGCGTGTCAACTGCACCACTCAGCTTGGTGTCATCTGCAAACTTGCTGAGGGCACACTTGATCCCGCTGTCTATGTCATTGATGAAGATATTGAACAGCACTGGCCCCAGTACAGACCTCTGAGGGACACCACTCGTCACTGATCTCCATCTGGACATTGAGCCATTGACCACTACCCTCTGGATGCGACCATCCAGCCAATTCCTTATCCACCAAACAGTCCGCCCATCAAATCCATATCCTTCCAATTTAGAGAGGAGGATATTGTGGGGGACTGTGTCAAAGGCCTTACAGAAGTCTAGATAGATAGATGACATCCGTAGCTCTTCCCTCGTCCACTGATGTAGTCACTCCATCATAGAAGGCCACTAGGTTGGTCAGGCAGGACTTGCCCTTGGTGAAGCCGTGCTGGCTGTCTCGAATCACCTCCCTGTCCTCCATGTGCCTTAGCATAGCTTCTAGGAGGATCTGTTCCATGATCTTCCCAGGCACAGAGGTGAGGCTGACAGGTCAATAGTTCCCAGGGTCCTCCTTTCTACCCTTTTTAAAAATGGGTGCAATGTTTCCCTTTTTCCAGTCCCCAGGGACTTCACCTGACTGCCATGACTTTTCAGATATCATGGAGAGTGACTTAGCAACTACATCAGCCAATTCCCTCAGAACTCTGGGATGCATCTCATCGGGACCCATAGACTTATGTACGTTCAGGTTCCTCAGGTGGTCACGAACCTGATCTTCTCTTACAGTGGGAGGACCTCTGCCCCCCCGATCCCTGTCAAATGGCCCATTGACTCGGGAGGTGTGAGTAGAGAGGTTGCCAGTGAAGACTGAGGCAAAGAAGTTGTTGAGTACCTCAGCCTTCTCCTCGTCTGTTGTTACCAGCTCACCACTTCTGCTCATCAGAGGGGGTATGCTTTCCTTAACCTTCCTTTTCTGGTTAATGTACCTGTAGAAGCCCTTCTTATTATTCTTTGCATCCCTCGCCAGGTTCGGCTCCAGCCGAGCCTTGGCCTTCCTGATCCCACCCTTACACAACCGGGCAGTGTCCCTGTACTCTTCCCAAGATACCAGTCCCTTCTTCCACTGCCTGTGCAATCTCTTCTTGCCCTTTAGTTTGACCCACAGGTCATGGCTCAGCCATGCCGGCCTCTTCCCTTCCTTGTCTGATTTCTTGCACCTGGGGATCGAGAGCTCTTGTGCCCTATGGAAAGCATCCTTGAAGACCTGCCAGCTCTGTTCTGCTCCCTTGTCCCTGAGGGCCATTTCGCAGGGGGTCTTGTTGATTAACTCCTTAAAGAGCTGGAAGTTTGCTTTCCTAAAATTCAGGGTCCTGACTATACTCTTCACCCGACCCTTACCTCTCCGGACTGTGAACTCTACCAATGTGTGATCACTACAGCCGAGGCTGCCTCCAATCCTGACATCACCAATGAGCTCACTTGCATTGGTGACCACCAGGTCCAGTACTGCGTCCCCTCTGGTAGGGCTATCTATTACCTGGCTTAGGAAGTTGTCCTCCATGCACTCCAGGAGTCTCCTAGATTGCCTACCGCCTGCCGTGTTACTTTCCCAGCAGATATCAGGGTGGTTGAAATCCCCCAGCAGGACAAGAGCCTGTGAGTGTGAAGCTTCCTGTAGCTGGAGAAAAAAGGCTTCGTCAATAGGCTCCCCTTGATCAGGCAGCCTGTAGTAGACCCCAACCACAAGGTTCCCTTTGTTGCCTCGGTCTCTAATTCTTACCCATAAACTTTCAACCTGCTCATGGCTATTCTTCAGGGACACTTCTTCACACTCTATCCATTTCTTGACATAGAGGGCAACGCCTCCACCCCTCCTACCTCGCCTGTCCCTTCTGAACAGCCTGTAGCCTTCAATAGCTGAATTCCAGTCATGGGATTCGTCCCACCAAGTCTCAGTGATGGCAACTAGGTTGTAGCTTTCTAGCAGCATGGTAGCTTCCAGCTCCTCCTGTTTGTTGCCCATGCTGTGTGCATTGGTATAGAGGCACTTCAGCTGGGCTGTCGTCCATGTCACCTTCTTGGAGGAACACCCCTTGGTTCCCTTGAGGAATTTCTCTGATATTTCCCTGTCGGCTCCTATTACCTCAAGAGCCCCCCACTCATCCCCGTAAGACTTCGACCGTGCTGCAGTGTCTCCAGCATGCCTCAGATCAACAGGCTGAGGGCCCCTGCTAGCATCCCATCCCCTGCTAGTACCCTGTCCCTCTAACCACGGCATGCCATCCCACCCCTTGTCACAGGCAAACCTGGTATCGACCCCCTCCCCCTTCAAATCTAGTTTAAAGCCCTGTCAATGAGCCCCACAAGCTCCTGAGCAAAGACCCTCTTCCCCCTTCGGTCTTTGAGAAAGGTGAACCCCGTCGGATGCCAGCAAGCCTGGTGCCGTGTAGGCCATCCCATTGTTGAACAACCCAAAATTGTGACATTGACACCAGCCACAGAGCCATGTATTAATGGACTGGATCCGTCTGTTCCTCTCAATGTTCCTGCCCGCAACTGGAAGGAGGGAGGAAAAAATAACCTGTGCTCCCGATTCCCTCACCAACCGTCCCAAGGCCCTGAAGTCTCTTTTGATAGCTCTTGGACTATGGGTTGCAGCTTCCTCTCCACCTACATGGAAGATCAATAACAGGTAGTAGTCCAAAGGTCATACCAGGTTGGGAAGTTTCCTGGTGATGTCCTTAACTCGGGCCCCAGGGAGGCAGCAGACTTCCCTTTGAGGAGGGTTTGCCCGGCATACTGGACCCTCTGTCCCCTTTCAGAAGGGAGTCACCTACAACTATAACCCTTCTTTCCCTCCTCGTGGAGGTGGTCGTGATACAGGGGGTAGGCCTTTCTGACCTTGGTGACACCTCTGGTGCAGATGGACTGTCATCCACATCATCCATGGACCGGCTTTCCACATCCAGAGCCTCGTACCTGTTGTACAGAGACACCTGGGAAGGCAAGCTGGGCAAGGGAGGGGTTCGCCTGCTGCCCCGAGTGCAGACTTGCCTCCATTCATTCCTTTCCTTTAAGCTACTGCCTTCAGCTTGGTGGGAGGAGGATACAGGATCCCCTTGATCTTGTGTTTTTTCTGGTGGCTGTTCCTGTTTCTGCCTCAGGGAGGGCAGAGCACAGGTCCACCAGTCTATCTCTTTCTCAGCCTCCCTGATGCTCCTTAACCTTTCTACTTCCTCTCGTAGCTCTGCCACCAAGCTGAGCAGATCGTCCACCTGTTCACACCTCACACAGCTGTTCTCGCTACTGCCAACCGTTACCAGTGAAAGGCTCTGGCACTCTCTGCAGCCTGAGACCTGGATGGCTGCATGTTTTGTTAGGAGCGCAGTTTGGGTTACCACATCCATTCTGGTGGTTGTGGAGGACATGGCCTTCTGCCGGGTGGAGACCATAGCTGAGCTCCTTCTGGGAGGGCGATGACCACCGGCTGAACTTACCTTTTGAGCTGGCAGAGCTTCAGTGCCCTGCCTGCGCAAACTGCCGCGCCACACCCTGTTTGCCCGTCCTGGTCGCTCGCGCTCCCTAGGGGCCCTTTAAATCTCCCGCGGTTGCTCCTGGCTACCCCGCCACGTCGGCCTCGCTCGCAAGAGCTGGCGGCTCCCAGATGGTCTTCCCCAGCACGTCCACGGGTTTCCCGGGCTCCAGCAACCTTCCCTTTAGCCTCATCGCCTTGTGCTCAGCTGTGGAACTTACCGTTGACACAGCTGTGCTCCTCGCTGACTAACTTGTTCTGTTTTATTTCACCCAAGCACATACATGCACATTAGTAAGGAATGGTATAGGAATAATCATATGGATGTGACCTGGAAAATCACCTCAGATATCTAAGAGGTACATCACTTTAGGTGCGTGTGGGAAGAACTGCTCACGTGATTGCATTCTTCCTGGTTGGAATTTGGTAGAGAAATCAGAAATCACAGTTAATAAATCTGAAAGTTCCCCCCCTTCCCCTAATGCCTTCTCAGGTCACTTGTTACAATAAATAACACAGTCATTCCCAGAAGGACTTGTACAGTATTCCTTTAAAAATCTTCGGAGAGAGAAATTCCTGCAGTGTTTCCAGACATACCCAGCTCAAAATCAACCTGAGACTTTATCAGCACTGAGTATGTCTGAAGATTTTCATGCGTCCCCTTGAAAATATTCCTCTTTCTACATTATTTTGTCCCTTCAGCATGAAATACTGCCTGAACAGTCATTCCCATGCCTGTGGTTGCACAGTTGGTTGATTGCCAAGCATGAAACTTTGCATTCAAAAAGTCTGTTTTCATTCAGGTTTTTAATGGAAATATGAAATAGTTCTTGATCCAGGTTGTTTCATAGTATCATATGTAACAACATCAAAAGCCTTACTTAAATCAAAAATCTTAGCTCTATCATTCCAGAATAGTTTAGGCAATGAAAGACTGGGAAATGCCTCTGAACTTTCTTCTGGCTCTTTTCATAAGAACGCACTCTTGTGATATACTCTTTCTCTTCCACAAAACCAACCAACCAACACCAAACCAAAAACAACAACAACAACCACCACCAACCTAAAAAACAAAGACTCATAAAGATGCCCTAGAGAGAATAGGCTTTTCTTTAGAGGGTGTGGTAGCTCTTAAATTTTCTGTATTTGCTCAAAACTACTTGTAAGTTAGCTTATAAATGAGTGTTTTCATTTATGACTAGCCATGAATGTCCATTCATTTTCAGCTTTGTGGTTGCTATTATGGAAAAAAAAAAAAGAAGAAAAAAAATATTTTCAAATGATGACAAAATGTTTTAGAGAAAGTTAAGATACTTACATCTAGCTTCTGATAGGTGAGCTTTCCAAAATGGAAGCATTCTCTGTAGCTGCAATAACTACCCTGCTTCCTTCCTGCTTGGAGGAATAGGGAAATAATTTAATTCTCATCAATAGCAGAAGCAAGTAATAACTCTTCTCATTCAATATATAGAGCAGGTGGAGAGAATAAAAAATTCTACCCAGATTCAATCCAATTGGTAACATGCCTGTGCCAAACTCTAAATTCAAGGAGCTCATAAGGGACTCATTCAAGGAGCTCAGTGTGTCCCTATAGTGCAAATAATACCACCCAAATTAGAGTTCGGCCCTTCTTAGTTAAGGCACCCTCTGCTATTGAAAAGACGTACTATTTGAGTGTGTCAGAAACATAATATCGAAAGGAAGTGTTAATGTAGTACAAAGTATTTTTATGCTTATTAAAGTGGTAGTCAAGTGGGAAAAGTAAACTGTGGTGCACTGAACAATCAAGGAAACTTTTCTGGAGAAGATTATGCACTCCTGACAGCCCCAATATGATAAGTATATCAAGATTTAGTGTCCATTTATTAGTTTCTCATGCAGGAGAACCCTGTGGCTGCCAAACCTGAATCATTACCCTCATTTTTCATGATATAATCAGTATGAAAATAGTGACTACCTGGATATTTTCCTGGACATGAGGTGTTCTAACTAAATACAGCTAGATCACTATTATCGCATCATTGATTGATTATCATTCTGATTGTCTCTTCTTTATTTTCATTCCCTGTACTGAAACAATGCATATGTCACTGAGTAATTACATTAGTGCCTGCTTCTGAATTATGCCCTTGACAAGCATGTACCTTTGTCACTGCTACTCTAGCTTTACCCTGTTCCTTGAACCCTTTCCCTCAAAACCAAATAAATTAACACCTGATGACGTTTAACCAAGCTCAGGGTCAAAAACTGAGAATATTCCCCTTATTCTCTGCTACATGCAAATCCCTTGCTGCTAGTATTTTCTTTGACCATTACATTCTTCCCTCAAAGAATCTGTCCGAGAGATATGCTTATTGGGTTGTATTTAGATGCATTCAAAATCTGCTTCTTTCAGCTCAAAATGATGGGAGTGCTGATGTGAAAGTTTTCGACATACTTTGAAGCTGACTAAACAGGCAATTCATACAATCAGCCTCTCTGTTCATGGATTTGCCACCATTCTGAAGGTCTGAGGTCAGCTTTTCCCATAGCAGCATTCCCATTTGCTACATTTAAATGAATACATATATAAGGCACAAAGGACTTTATTTTCATTTGAATCTGAAACTAAACCATTCCTGCAAATTTTAATATTAAAGAGCATCCAAAACCATTATTAAAAACTCACATCTGCAGTTTAATGAAGCAACCATTTTAACAGCATACAGTGTTAACCCCCTGTAACACCTATCCTCCATTGGTGTCATTTGCCAATATCTCCACTGATTATGCCTGCATACATCTGTTGTCAATCTGACCAACTAATCTGTAATAAATCACCAGAGTAGAGGAAATTAGCAAAATCTTTTGCTGGGAATTGGAAAATACATAAATACTGCTCCCATTATAGAATATCTTGCTGAAAAACATCCAAGCTGACAGAGTGACTCAGGAGATTGTGAAGTTCTCCACTGTCATTCCACCCTAATCACAACAATTTCTGTAGCAAACACTACACATCAAGGTTATCCCACCAGATCGCCAGCCGACCTGGGCTTTATAGCCCCAGCAGTAGGCGTGTCATGTTATAAGGGGCGGAGACAAGGGAGGGTCGACCCTTAACTCTTTCCGTACAGCACGTGATCTTCCGGTCGCCAGCCCTTATCTTCACTACATTTTCCCCTCCCTTAGCTCCAGTAGTTCTGGCATGGACCGCAGCCACTACCGGTTGCATACTTTGCACCTGTTCCTGTTCCAGCACATAACAAATTATCTGTGAAAGCATGGTCCCTATGGGTAACTGTCTTAACAACACTGCAGTTTGTGGGTTTGCTTGTGTACGTGCACAGTCAAGCAATATCGCCTCCTTAGCCTGCTCAGGAAGTCGAGCAACCTGGAGCGCCGCTTGCAGCCGGTCTAAAAACTCTGTGAAGGGCTCACTTAATGATTGCCGTATTTGGACCCATGGAGGCTCCCTTTTATCAAGAGCCGCGATGATGCGTATCGCTTCCTGGGCAGCTTTCGAAGATGCAGCAAAATCGCGCCCCCGCATTCGCTGAGCCTGTGCCTGAGGAGTTGCGAACTGCCCTTCACCCATCAGCTGCTCTAAAGTCACTCCTGCCATGAGATGGTTGGCCTGTTGCGCCTCGATAACAACTTGGGTGCACCGATTCCTCCACTCCTCCCTAAACAATACCATCATCGAGGGGGTCAATACGGCCCGCATCAACTGAATGATATCAAAAGGTGCAAGCAGCGTTGCAAAAACACAGTCTAGTAGGACTTGGGTTTCTGGGGAATTTAATCCATGACTTTTCACCGTTGTGAACAATTCTTTCACCAACTTCATATCTAACGGTTGCCACTCATATCCTCCACCTGGGGCTGCTCGGATAGGAAATGCTTGAATTGGAGGGGCCTGGAATCACACTCCTTCCAAGACACAATTTTTTGCAATCATCCGCCAATCCGTCCCGTTTGCCCTCTCTTTCGGCATTCCCCCTGGCATAAGACTTTCTACATTTGCCACCACCCCTCTCAATCAGCTGATCAATGCCTCGAGTTCCCTTGAAACCTCATTAGTCCGTCTCGGAAGCAGGGGCGGATGAGCAACAATCGAGGATCCCTCGTCACCCCCTTCGCCCTCACTGCTATCAGAGCTCATGGGGTAATCATGTACAGGCTCCCTCCACTATGAGGGAATACCAGTTTGATTTCTGAGCTGGCAGAGCTTCAGTGCCCTGCTTGCGCAAACTGCCGCGCCACACCCTGTTTGCCCGTCCTGGTCGCTCGCGCTCCCTAGGGGCCCTTTAAATCTCCCGCGGTTGCTCCTGGCTACCCCCCCCCCGCCACGTCGGCCTCGCTCGCAAGAGCTGGCGGCTCCCAGATGGTCTTCCCCGGCACGTCCGCGGGTTTCCCGGGCTCCAGCAACCTCCCCTTTAGTCTCGTCGCCTCGTGCTGTGGAACTTACCGTTGCCGCTGCTGTGCTCCTCGCCGATAATTCCTTCTGTATAATGCACATCAACGTCATGAACAGGATCCTTTTTGCTTAAATTTAGATATACAAAACTCAGGGTTTAATCTGACATGGTTCTTCTGGAATCAATGTAGAGAGACAGACAGTTCAAAACAGCGATTTGGCCCATCTAAAATAGAGCTCTGTAGTAGATGGGGTTGATTGCTTTGTGGAGTTGTCCTCCTCGTTTTTCTCCCAACTTAAAGGACACCTTTTTTTTTTCTTTTCCAAACTCCTATGTAATTTTACTACTTTTTCTTTGTGTTGTAAATATCCAACAGCACTTTTTTTCCGCTTGATAGCTTAAACTGTTGGCCATGCCCCAGTGTTTTCATGTTTTGCATTTGCTACCTGGGTTTATCTATTTATTTATCTATCCTTTTATTTATTTATTTATTTATTTTTCACTGTTGCCCTTATTTCTTTCCCAGCAGGAAGCACTCATGAAATCCTACATGCACTGTGATGCATCATTCATGAGGTTTCAACCATAGGTCTATAAAGTAGTAACAGGATCTTTGGAGCTAAAGAAGTTGGTCCACTGAGCAATAGCCAGTATGACTAGATCTCTGCAGAGGAAGAAACTGGCAGAGATGGTGCAATGTGCTAGTATTAAAGCAGTTGTCCATTTTAATTGTTTGTGGATGCAGTATTTACCCATCTTCTAAAGTTGTTTCCCTAACTCCAACACCAACCAGGTGTCCATAGTCTCTTTAGCTCATGAACCCAGCCAGATATTTTCAGCCTTAGGTAAATGATCAGCCTTGAAATCCCTCCCCCACCCCCGAAATATTGCACTTGGGAACTGCATTTAACTTTCAACAGGTTTTTGTATCCTGTATGAATCCTTCGTTTCCATCCTGATCAGACATATAGAAAAGAGTAGTCATTTCACCCAAGGCTTGTCTGCATTTAGTATTTCACCCAGGGCATTAATTTCATTTTTTATGTTTCTACGCTATTTTTTTCCCCTGCCCTCTCTTCCTCTCTTACAACTTTGTATATGCCAAAAGCCTTACCCGCCAACTGTTGTGAAAAAAATGTGATTTCTATTGAATAGTGCACTTTGGAATGAAAGAAAACATTGTATAAACGAGGCTGAGGAACTCATTCACCTATGCCTATATTACTGTGAAATCAATTATGCAGGGCTCTTTCAAAAGTTACTGATTGTAGCAAATTGAATGGCCTCCATTTCAGCATAATTTGGAGAGGCTGATGTAATCAGAGACCTTACACCATGGTGAGATACAAGATTCGTGATATTCAGATGGGAAAAAGGCTACAACAGTTAAGCTTATTCTGTACTCTCTGCTTACTGGCTGTAATGCTTTCATAAGTACAAATGAAATTGTTTTGATGAAGGCAGAGATGGTTTTAAGGTACAGGAAAAGGGGAGAAAAAGAGAGAGGGGAGGGAAAAAAAACCAAACCCAACCAACCTATATCAGGTTGTTTGAAATCAAGGTACTGTACTGTTAAATGAGGTGGCAGTGAAATCTAATCCTGAGCATAATCGGTTGCAAATGAAACAATTTAATACCAAATCTTAAGTTGTGCCCTGGAGCTGCAGTTCAGGTTTGCATGAGCTACATGTAATTGGAGGTAAAAAGTGTCTGTCTTTTTTTTTCTTTTGCAAATGTACATTCTATTTCAGTCTGTTGGAAATTTGTGGGACAAAATAATTGCTCTTCAGCTATATGCAAAGATATTCTGCCCTGAGAAGGTTTGTTCTCCTAAAAATAACAACAAACAAACAAACAAACAAACAAACAAAACAACTCAAGAACAACAAAAATAAGCAAACTCCCAACAAAATCCATCTCATAATGTCAGCCTATGGCTCAGCGTTCTGTGATGTGTGGACGTTGATTAAACCTATGGTGATACTATATAATGACATTTTATTTGTACTGACAATCTTTTGGATAAGTGTCACACTAAACAGACAGAAAGCAGCAGAAAGTGAAGTTGTCTGGAAAAGAGAAGGAATATTAGCACTTTGGCTTCTTAATTTCTCCATGCACTGGAAAACTTCACATTCCAAACCTAATCTGGAGGTGAATCTCATCATTTAGATTTGTCTCTCTTTGTAAAATGAAATTACACTAATTACATGCTCCAAGATCATTTTTGGAGAGGAAAAATAAACCAAAATAAAAATAACCAACAAGTTAGGAAACTCATGAATGATGGAAACCTGAAATCCTGGGCCTTGATCCAGAAATGCTCACTGTCCTGGTTTCAGCTGGGATAGAGTTAGTTTTCTTCTTAGTAGCTGGTAGAGCTCTGTGTTTTGGATTTAGGATGAGAATAATGTTGAGAACACACTGATGTTTTGGTTCTTGCTGAGCAGAGTTTACACTAGCCAAGGACTTTTCAGCTTCTTGTGCTCTGCCAGGTGCACAAGAAGCTGGGAGGGAGCACAGCCAGGACAGCTGACCCAGACTGGCCAAAGGGCTATTCCATACCATTATGACATCATGCTCAGCATATAAAGCTGGGGGAAGAAGAAGGAAGGGGGGATATTGGGCGTGATGCCGTTTGTCTTCCCAAGTAACCGTTACGCGTGATGGAGCCCTGCTTTCCTGAGGATGGCTGAACACCTGCCTGCCCATGGGAAGTAGTGAATGAATTCCTTGCTTTGCTTTGCTTGCGCACGCGGCTTTTGCTTTACCTATTAAACTGTCTTTATCTCAACCCATGAGTTTTCTCACTTTTACTCTTCCGATTCTCTCCCCCATCCCACCAGGGGGGAGCGAGCGAGCGGCTGTGTGGTGCTTAGTTGCTGGCTGGGGTTAAACCACGACACTCACCGAATACGTTCCAAGTGGCTGGAAGTTCATAATATTTTCTATAGGATCCATATTTACTCAGTTAATTTACCATAGGCCATAACAGAGCTGCCTACATTCATTTTCCTACTTACAGAAAAAGGAAAATTGACTTCTTTCAAGGCACTTTAAGACTCTTTCTTTGCATGACAAATTTACTCTGCAGTATAGGTGGCTGCAATGCCTTCCCAGGGATAAAAAATTAAGAATTGTGTATATTTAATACAGCATGCACCCTGCCTATAAATTTCATACAAAATGTAAAAAGAGAAAAAGCATGGAAACATTACTGATTCTTGACTGAGATTATATGCAAGGGTAACTAAATGATATCAGGCTGATAGGGAGTTTGACAGAAAAGAGTCACGACATCCTCTGTAGCCTTTATATCTAGAAACTAGAAGACTAAATCTGTTGTTTATCCAGACCCTTTATATTTATGATTATAAAACTGTAGATATTTACTCCCAATAGGTGATTCTTGGAAACTATTGCAATCCTAGGGATGAAGTTCCCTAAAACATACTCTGTGTCACCATACGCTAACCGGCAGCTTACTGCCACAATGGCATCTCAATACCATTACACAAAATAGATTAAAAGTAATATAGACTTCAGTCAAATGTAGAATACCCAGAGAAGCACCTGAAGAAAACTTTTAAGTTTCTAAAGACATTGACTTTGAAATTGTCTTATTCTGTTTCAAATCTAAAGAAGTATTTCTATGTCCAAAATAACATGTACTACACAAGTTGCTCAAATAATAGATACTGACTCTTCCTACAAACACTGCTTTGCCTCTCAGCTGCTGAAGGTCATTTTTATCTGCAGCTGTCTTCTTGTCTCCTTAGCTAAATTCTTCTCCAAACATTTCAAAATGCAGTCTGCTTTATTTTGCTCTTCTATTTCCTTCACTAAAAAGACAAAACCAAAAAGCTGCATGTAACTTTCAATTACAACTAGTTCTCCAACTTTGCTCTTAGTCCTTGTTGCATGTGAGGAAAAGAGAAAAGGAAAGGGTTACAGCCTAACTCGGTGTCCTGGTTTCAGCTGGGATAGTGTTAATTTTCGGCTTGGTAGCCGGTATGGGGCTGTGTTTTAGGTTTAGAATGAGAACAATGTCGATGATACACTGATGCTTTGGTTCTTGCTAAGTAGTGCTTAGTGTTGCTAAATAGGTGCTAAGTGGTGTTCACACTGGTCAAGGATTTTTCAGCTTCCCCTGCTCTGCCGGGTGCACAAGAAGCTGGGAGGGGGTACAGCCAGGGGGGCTGATCCAAACTGGCCCAAGGGCTATTCCATACCATATGACGTCATGCTCAGTATATAAGCTGGGGGAAGAAGAAGGAAGGGGGGGGACGTTTGGAGTGATAGCGTTTGTTTTTCCAAGTAACCGTTACATGTGATGGAGCCCTGCTTTTCTGGGGATGGCTGAACACCTGCCTGCCGATGGGAAGTAGTGAATGAATTCCTTGCTTTGCTTTGTTTGCGTGCACGGTTTTTGCTTGCCTATTTAACTGTTCTAATTTATTTTACTTCAATTATTAAACTGTTCTTATCTCAACCCACGAGTTTTCTCCGGTTTACCCTTCTGATTCTCTCCCCCATCCCTCTAGTGGGGAGTGAGCGGAGCGGCTGTGTGGTGCTTAGTTGCTTGGCTGGGGTTAAACCACGACACTCGTCAATTACATACAACAAATACAATTGAATGGCAGCTGGACAATGAACCATCTACAATATAGAATTCCTATTAACTTCTTCAGCCCATAAACCTGGAGTAGCCCACACAGTTCATAAGTGGAGAAACAGCTAAGCCACCCATCCCTACTGTCTGAAAGATTTCTTGGAAAACATTTCTTATTTGCCTGAATTTCACTCTGCTGTTAGTGTGAAAGGAGATGGGGGCAGCAGGGAGGAAAGGAAAAAAAAACCCTGCAGATAAAAGTAAAATTTTACAAGGGGGGAAATAACTATAAAATAAGGGGAAAAAAATACAGTATAACCCAAAGAGAAGCATGTCTCTTGAAAATAAATATCTCCTAAGCTCATAAACAGTGAGGCCAATGGTCATGAACATAGATGTTCATTGCCTTGTGCACCCTCTGCTACTTTGGGATAATCACTTAAATATCACCAAATCCAGTTTGAATTTAAAATAGCTTCATATTTTCTTTCATGATTATTCCATTTTAAAAAATCATAGGATTAGCCAATTAAACAGAGAGGGAGAATGGGGAAAAGAAAACAACTGAAAAAAAAAAAAAAGTAGGAGAGCAATAGCCTTTAATATTTTCAATTAAGATGCAGTGCCACCAATAAAAGAGGCTTACTTTTTTATTTTATGGGCACCTATGGAGAGCATTATGACACAAATGACTCAGAGCAAGGTAGTAATTTCAAAATATATTGTAGTGGAGGACTGTAAACAGTGCAGTGTATTAGCTTAGATGGCATGTGATGAAAATATTAAGTTTCCAGAAGTGCATTCAGTATTGGTTTAAATATTTCTTAGGGCATGCATTTGCAATGTATGTCATCTTTTATGGGAGCCAAAGCAATGTCCTTATGGAGAGCAAAGCCCACTGCCACTGAGGATCCTGCTCCTTGAGCTGTGCTTACATGTCACGCTGGCTTTTGAACTCTACCCAGATACATCAGGCTGAGGCACCAAGTGTGGAAGAGGTTTCTAACACTACCCAATCCCATTAAATCATTTGAGGCTAGTCAAAATGAGCTGTGGACAGAGGGCGTGTGGTGGGTTGACCCTGGCTGGATGCCAGGTGCCTACCAAAGCCACTCTATCACTCCCCCTCCTCAGCTGGACAGGGGAGAGAAAATATAATGAAAGGCTCATGGGTCAAGATAAGGGCAGGGAGAGATCATTCACCAATTACCATCACGCGCAAGACAGACTCGACTTGGGGAAATTAGCTTAGTTTATTACAAATCAAATCAGAGTAGGATAATGAGAAATAAAACCAAAATCTTAAAACACTTTCCCCCCACCCCTCCCTTCTTCCCGGGCTCAACTTCACTCCCTATTTTCTCTACCGTCTTCCCCCCGAGCAGCACAGGGGGATGGGGAATGGGGGTTGAGGTCAGTTCATTACATGTTGTTTCTGCAGCTCCTTCCTTCTCATGGGGAGGACTCCTCACACTCTTCCCCTGCTCCAGCGTGGGGTCTCTCCCACAGGAGACAGTCCTCCATGAAATTTTCCTATGTGAGTGCTTCCCATGGGCTACAGTTCTTCATGAACTGCTCCAGTGTGGGTCCTTTCCACGGGGTGCAGTCCTTCAGGAACAGAGTGCTCCAGCGTGGGTCCCTCGCAGGGTCACAAGTCCTACCAGCAAACCTGCTCCAGCATGGGCTGCTCTCTCCATGGGTCCACAGGTCCTGCCAGGAGCCTGCTCCAGCGCAGGCTTCCCACAGGGTCACAGCCTCCTTTGGGCACATCCACCTGATCCGGCGTTGTAAGAGACTGGAATGTCAAATAATTGTCTCAAAGCTTGCTCGTGTATACTTGCAAAACCAGCGAAACCCAGTGACACTGCAGCCTGCGGGGAAACTTATGCAAACTTGCTGAAGCAGCAGACCATTCTTTTGCTTATCAGGCACCATCAAAGCAAGATACTAACCGTTGTCTGGGCTGGGTCAGCTGCCCACCAAGAATATACATTGTTACCTGCTGATGGTCACATAAAGGCCGCGTGCGTGTGAACAACGCGTGAGGCGTATAGGCATATACCGGACTGTGGACACGTGCCATATATAAAAGACTGTGGAAACAAACCACGGTGTGCACCCACCACCGAAGAACTGAAGACTGAGGACCAACGGGATGCCACTGGATCCATGGTGGTGACTATCCTTTGCTTATCTTTCTGAATGCTTGCTTAGTTTCCTCCTAATATTTCCTGCCTTTCCTATCGCTCCATTCCTCTGCTTTTATCCAATAAAAACGGCCTGGTAGGCGGCATTTGACCTCGCTTGTGTCTTAATCTCACTCTTGGGATCATTACAAACCTTCCCCGAGCCCAAAATCAAACCAGGACTTTACAGGCGTGGAGTCATTCATGGGCTGCAAGTGGATATCTGCTCCACCGTTAACCTCCATGGGCTGCAGGGGGACAGCCTGCTTCACCAAGGTCTTCAGCACAGGCTGTAGGGGAATCTCTGTTCTGGTGCCTGGGGCACCTCCTCCCCCTCCTTCTTCAGTGATCTCGGTGTCTGCAGGGTTGTTCCTCTCACATATTCTCACTCCTTTCTCCAGCTGCAGTTGCACAGAAACTTTTTCCCCTTCTTAAATATGTTATCCCAGAGGCGCTACCACCGTTGCTGATTGGCTCAGCCTTGGCCAGCAGTGGGTCCATCTTGGAGCCAACTGGCATTGGCTCTATTGGACATGGAGGAACCTTTTAGCAGCTTCTCACAGAAGCCACTCGTGTAGCCCCTCCACTACCAAAACCTTGCCACACAAACCCAATACAGGGGCAAATCAGATATTTATCAGCAAAATGCCAGCTAGGAGCCACTATCGCTGCCCATACATAACTCAAAGAAAGCAAGATGAGTTTATCAGAAATCCTTCCATCCCTGAAGCCCAGACAAAACCTCCATTATCTTCTTTATGGTAACATCCAAGAAAGTATAATAATGCCAGAAACACGGGGTTTGAGTTTTAGCAAGGGATAATCCCTTCCAGTAAACTCCAGTAAGTGATTTGATCTTTTCTCAGTTTAAAGATATTTATCACTTTAGAATTTTAACTTTTTTTTTTTTTTAACTTAAAATAGGAAAAAATCTCAGGATAATACTTATATTGACTTTCTCTGACAAAATCTTTTTCTTTCTTTCTTTCTTTTCTTCCCTCTCTTTTGGAATTCCACACTTTTCCCTTCTTAGAAAAGAGTTTGCAAAATACAAAAAGGGGTAGATCTGCTTGGTTAATACTTCACTAAATGATCTCTCACTACTTTGCTGCCAGGAAAACACATACCAAGCCTGTTACTTGTAATTTCCCTATGAGGTAGCTTCAGGTAGCATTTATTTCAGCAAAGGTTTTAACTTGACTCTATCAGGCCACTTTCTTGATCTTGTCAGTCTCCTCTTTTTAATTAAAATATTAAAACAGGTGTACAGTAATACATAGGAAGGTACCTTTGGGAGACTTCACCTTCCTTGTTAAAGGAAAAAAGATGTCAGGTGAAGGAATGCACAGCTCATTAGGAGTGTGAATAAAGCAATAGCTGAGACTGAAGTCTGAAACAAAAAGGTTGTTAGAGATGGATGAATTTGGAGACTGAAGTGGAGGAAGCAGCCCCGTTGTTATTTTGCATGTATCTGTAACCCATTCCCCAGGAAAATTTTGGAGACTAACTTCCTACTAGTGTCCATGAGTTGCTTACTGCAACATTGTTCCTCCTTTTAAAACATGACCCAAGGGAAGGATGTCTTTGAATGTAAATGGTAGATGAAATTTAGCATCTGACAGATAAGACTCATCATAGCTTTTTGTTAATTTGCCAAGAAGGTCGCATTTATGACCAGCATTTCTGAACCCCAAATATTTGAACCGGAGATCAAATTCTGTTGGAGTTAGTTACTTAACTGAACAGTAAAATGTCATCTTTTCAATATAATGGGTAGAAATGGTATGATTTTGGATCAAAGGGAAATTTGTAGTAAAGATAAGGACTGGCGACCGGAAGATTACGTGCTGTATGGAAAGAGTTAAGAGTTGACCCTCCCTTGTCTCCGCCCCTTATAACATGACACGCCTACTGCTGGGGGTATAAAGCCCAGGTCGGCTAGAGATCTGGCGGGATAATACTGATGTGTAGTGTTTGCTACACAGTGGTGGCCCCGACGTGATGAGGCAACAGCGATGGAGCTCGCGGAACTCATAAAGGTACTAAAGTCGGTAATGACAAGGGTGCTCAAGAGGGGGTTTGCGGCAAGGCGGCGCCGGCCTGCCGCACGTGGCGCGCTGATGGGGCATGAATCTCCTGGGAATGAAAAGCCAACAAGTTTAGTTTCGGAGGGGACACAGGCTGGCTGGGAAGGAGTGGCCTGTGGGACACAGACGGAACCGTTGTTACTGGGGGCTGAGCCAATGGAGGAAGGGGAGGTGCAGGGAGACTATGGTGCAGCGGGAACAAAGGAGTCGGGAAAGGTGTTCCCGATACAAGTGGGGAGTTTAGAGCGGCCACCCACGGAACCTTCGGCACCTCCTGCACCGGCGGATCTGCCACTTCCTCAATACCCCTGGGGCGAGTTGCAACAATGTGTGGAAAGGGAGCTGACTGATAGGTTGCTGGATTGGGTCCCGGGGGCCGATGTGGGATCCCAGCGGTATCGCGAACTACGTGAAGGAAGATGGCGGGAAGGAGAAAAAGAAGGCAAAACACCTGAGGACGCCCCGTTGCATCCCAGTGATCGACGAGTGCTGGACGCACAGAGAGCAGAGCGCAGGACATCGAGGGGGGGTGGTGGTAGGGCTCCCCCGGCACTGCCAGTGATACCTGAGCCACCAGAGGGAACCCCTATCCCTGGGGTAGTGGGAAATCAAACTGGTATTCCCTCATAGTGGAGGGAGCCTGTACATGATTACCCCATGAGCTCTGATAGCAGTGAGGGCGAAGGGGGTGACGAGGGATCCTCGATTGTTGCTCATCCGCCCCTGCTTCCGAGACGGACTAATGAGGTTTCAAGGGAACTCGAGGCATTGATCAGCTGATTGAGAGGGGTGGTGGCAAATGTAGAAAGTCTTATGCCAGGGGGAATGCCGAAAGAGAGGGCAAACGGGACGGATTGGCGGATGATTGCAAAAAATTGTGTCTTGGAAGGAGTGTGATTCCAGGCCCCTCCAATTCAAGCATTTCCTATCCGAGCAGCCCCAGGTGGAGGATATGAGTGGCAACCGTTAGATATGAAGTTGGTGAAAGAATTGTTCACAACGGTGAAAAGTCATGGATTAAATTCCCCAGAAACCCAAGTCCTACTAGACTGTGTTTTTGCAACGCTGCTTGCACCTTTTGATATCATTCAGTTGATGCGGGCCGTATTGACCCCCTCGATGATGGTATTGTTTAGGGAGGAGTGGAGGAATCGGTGCACCCAAGTTGTTATCGAGGCGCAACAGGCCAACCATCTCATGGCAGGAGTGACTTTAGAGCAGCTGATGGGTGAAGGGCAGTTCGCAACTCCTCAGGCACAGGCTCAGCGAATGCGGGGGCGCGATTTTGCTGCATCTTCGAAAGCTGCCCAGGAAGCGATACGCATCATCGCGGCTCTTGATAAAAGGGAGCCTCCATGGGTCCAAATACGGCAATCATTAAGTGAGCCCTTCACAGAGTTTTTAGACCGGCTGCAAGCGGCGCTCCAGGTTGCTCGACTTCCTGAGCAGGCTAAGGAGGCGATATTGCTTGACTGTGCACGTACACAAGCAAACCCACAAACTGCAGTGTTGTTAAGACAGTTACCCATAGGGACCATGCTTTCACAGATAATTTGTTATGTGCTGGAACAGGAACAGGTGCAAAGTATGCAACCGGTAGTGGCTGCGGTCCATGCCAGAACTACTGGAGCTAAGGGAGGGGAAAATGTAGTGAAGATAAGGGCTGGCGACCGGAAGATCACGTGCTGTACGGAAAGAGTTAAGGGTCGACCCTCCCTTGTCTCCGCCCCTTATAACATGACACGCCTACTGCTGGGGCTATAAAGCCCAGGTCGGCTGGCGATCTGGTGGGATAACCTTGATGTGTAGTGTTTGCTACAGAAATTGTTGTGATTAGGGTGGAATGACAGTGGAGAACTTCACAATCTCCTGAGTCACTCTGTCAGCTTGGATGTTTTTCAGCAAGATATTCTATAATGGGAGCAGTATTTATGTATTTTCCAATTCCCAGCAAAAGATTTTGCTAATTTCCTCTACTCTGGTGATTTATTACAGATTAGTTGGTCAGATTGACAACAGATGTATGCAGGCATAATCAGTGGAGATATTGGCAAATGACACCAATGGAGGATAGGTGTTACAGGGGGTTAACACTGTATGCTGTTAAAATGGTTGCTTCATTAAACTGCAGATGTGAGTTTTTAATAATGGTTTTGGATGCTCTTTAATATTAAAATTTGCAGGAATGGTTTAGTTTCAGATTCAAATGAAAATAAAGTCCTTTGTGCCTTATATATGTATTCATTTAAATGTAGCAAATGGGAATGCTGCTATGGGAAAAGCTGACCTCAGACCTTCAGAATGGTGGCAAATCCATGAACAGAGAGGCTGATTGTATGAATTGCCTGTTTAGTCAGCTTCAAAGTATGTCGAAAACTTTCACATCAGCACTCCCATCATTTTGAGCTGAAAGAAGCAGATTTTGAATGCATCTAAATACAACCCAATAAGCATATCTCTCGGACAGATTCTTTGAGGGAAGAATGTAATGGTCAAAGAAAATACTAGCAGCAAGGGATTTGCATGTAGCAGAGAATAAGGGGAATATTCTCAGTTTTTGACCCTGAGCTTGGTTAAACGTCATCAGGTGTTAATTTATTTGGTTTTGAGGGAAAGGGTTCAAGGAACAGGGTAAAGCTAGAGTAGCAGTGACAAAGGTACATGCTTGTCAAGGGCATAATTCAGAAGCAGGCACTAATGTAATTACTCAGTGACATATGCATTGTTTCAGTACAGGGAATGAAAATAAAGAAGAGACAATCAGAATGATAATCAATCAATGATGCGATAATAGTGATCTAGCTGTATTTAGTTAGAACACCTCATGTCCAGGAAAATATCCAGGTAGTCACTATTTTCATACTGATTATATCATGAAAAATGAGGGTAATGATTCAGGTTTGGCAGCCACAGGGTTCTCCTGCATGAGAAACTAATAAATGGACACTAAATCTTGATATACTTATCATATTGGGGCTGTCAGGAGTGCATAATCTTCTCCAGAAAAGTTTCCTTGATTGTTCAGTGCACCACAGTTTACTTTTCCCACTTGACTACCACTTTAATAAGCATAAAAATACTTTGTACTACATTAACACTTCCTTTCGATATTATGTTTCTGACACACTCAAATAGTACGTCTTTTCAATAGCAGAGGGTGCCTTAACTAAGAAGGGCCGAACTCTAATTTGGGTGGTATTATTTGCACTATAGGGACACACTGAGCTCCTTGAATGAGTCCCTTATGAGCTCCTTGAATTTAGAGTTTGGCACAGGCATGTTACCAATTGGATTGAATCTGGGTAGGATTTTTATTCTCTCCACCTGCTCTATATATTGAATGAGAAGAGTTATTACTTGCTTCTGCTATTGATGAGAATTAAATTATTTCCCTATTCCTCCAAGCAGGAAGGAAGCAGGGTAGTTATTGCAGCTACAGAGAATGCTTCCATTTTGGAAAGCTCACCTATCAGAAGCCAGATGTAAGTATCTTAACTTTCTCTAAAACATTTTTATATCATTTGAAAATTTTTTTTTCTTCTTTTTTTTTTTTTGTAATAGCAACCACAAAGCTGAAAATGAATGGACATTCATGGCTAGTCATAAATGAAAACACTCATTTATAAGCTAACTTACAAGTAGTTTTGAGCAAATACAGAAAATTTAAGAGCTACCACACCCTCTAAAGAAAAGCCTATTCTCTCTAGGGCATCTTTATGAGTCTTTGTTTTTTAGGTTGGTGGTGGTTGTTGTTGTTGTTTTTGGTTTGGTGTTGGTTGGTTGGTTTTGTGGAAGAGAAAGAGTATATCACAAGAGTGCGTTCTTATGAAAAGAGCCAGAAGAAAGTTCAGAGGCATTTCCCAGTCTTTCATTGCCTAAACTATTCTGGAATGATAGAGCTAAGATTTTTGATTTAAGTAAGGCTTTTGATGTTGTTACATATGATACTATGAAACAACCTGGATCAAGAACTATTTCATATTTCCATTAAAAACCTGAATGAAAACAGACTTTTTGAATGCAAAGTTTCATGCTTGGCAATCAACCAACTGTGCAACCACAGGCATGGGAATGACTGTTCAGGCAGTATTTCATGCTGAAGGGACAAAATAATGTAGAAAGAGGAATATTTTCAAGGGGACGCATGAAAATCTTCAGACATACTCAGTGCTGATAAAGTCTCAGGTTGATTTTGAGCTGGGTATGTCTGGAAACACTGCAGGAATTTCTCTCTCCGAAGATTTTTAAAGGAATACTGTACAAGTCCTTCTGGGAATGACTGTGTTATTTATTGTAACAAGTGACCTGAGAAGGCATTAGGGGAAGGGGGGGAACTTTCAGATTTATTAACTGTGATTTCTGATTTCTCTACCAAATTCCAACCAGGAAGAATGCAATCACGTGAGCAGTTCTTCCCACACGCACCTAAAGTGATGTACCTCTTAGATATCTGAGGTGATTTTCCAGGTCACATCCATATGATTATTCCTATACCATTCCTTACTAATGTGCATGTATGTGCTTGGGTGAAATAAAACAGAACAAGTTAGTCAGCGAGGAGCACAGCTGTGTCAACGGTAAGTTCCACAGCTGAGCACAAGGCGATGAGGCTAAAGGGAAGGTTGCTGGAGCCCGGGAAACCCGTGGACGTGCTGGGGAAGACCATCTGGGAGCCGCCAGCTCTTGCGAGCGAGGCCGACGTGGCGGGGTAGCCAGGAGCAACCGCGGGAGATTTAAAGGGCCCCTAGGGAGCGCGAGCGACCAGGACGGGCAAACAGGGTGTGGCGCGGCAGTTTGCGCAGGCAGGGCACTGAAGCTCTGCCAGCTCAAAAGGTAAGTTCAGCCGGTGGTCATCGCCCTCCCAGAAGGAGCTCAGCTATGGTCTCCACCCGGCAGAAGGCCATGTCCTCCACAACCACCAGAATGGATGTGGTAACCCAAACTGCGCTCCTAACAAAACATGCAGCCATCCAGGTCTCAGGCTGCAGAGAGTGCCAGAGCCTTTCACTGGTAACGGTTGGCAGTAGCGAGAACAGCTGTGTGAGGTGTGAACAGGTGGACGATCTGCTCAGCTTGGTGGCAGAGCTACGAGAGGAAGTAGAAAGGTTAAGGAGCATCAGGGAGGCTGAGAAAGAGATAGACTGGTGGACCTGTGCTCTGCCCTCCCTGAGGCAGAAACAGGAACAGCCACCAGAAAAAACACAAGATCAAGGGGATCCTGTATCCTCCTCCCACCAAGCTGAAGGCAGTAGCTTAAAGGAAAGGAATGAATGGAGGCAAGTCTGCACTCGGGGCAGCAGGCGAACCCCTCCCTTGCCCAGCTTGCCTTCCCAGGTGTCTCTGTACAACAGGTACGAGGCTCTGGATGTGGAAAGCCGGTCCATGGATGATGTGGATGACAGTCCATCTGCACCAGAGGTGTCACCAAGGTCAGAAAGGCCTACCCCCTGTATCACGACCACCTCCACGAGGAGGGAAAGAAGGGTTATAGTTGTAGGTGACTCCCTTCTGAAAGGGGACAGAGGGTCCAGTATGCCGGGCAAACCCTCCTCAAAGGGAAGTCTGCTGCCTCCCTGGGGCCCGAGTTAAGGACATCACCAGGAAACTTCCCAACCTGGTATGACCTTTGGACTACTACCTGTTATTGATCTTCCATGTAGGTGGAGAGGAAGCTGCAACCCATAGTCCAAGAGCTATCAAAAGAGACTTCAGGGCCTTGGGACGGTTGGTGAGGGAATCGGGAGCACAGGTTATTTTTTCCTCCCTCCTTCCAGTTGCGGGCAGGAACATTGAGAGGAACAGACGGATCCAGTCCATTAATACATGGCTCTGTGGCTGGTGTCAATGTCACAATTTTGGGTTGTTCAACAATGGGATGGCCTACACGGCACCAGGCTTGCTGGCATCCGACGGGGTTCACCTTTCTCAAAGACCGAAGGGGGAAGAGGGTCTTTGCTCAGGAGCTTGTGGGGCTCATTGACAGGGCTTTAAACTAGATTTGAAGGGGGAGGGGGTCGATACCAGGTTTGCCTGTGACAAGGGGTGGGATGGCATGCCGTGGTTAGAGGGACAGGGTACTAGCAGGGGATGGGATGCTAGCAGGGGCCCTCAGCCTGTTGATCTGAGGCATGCTGGAGACACTGCAGCACGGTCGAAGTCTTACGGGGATGAGTGGGGGGCTCTTGAGGTAATAGGAGCCGACAGGGAAATATCAGAGAAATTCCTCAAGGGAACCAAGGGGTGTTCCTCCAAGAAGGTGACATGGACGACAGCCCAGCTGAAGTGCCTCTATACCAATGCACACAGCATGGGCAACAAACAGGAGGAGCTGGAAGCTACCATGCTGCTAGAAAGCTACAACCTAGTTGCCATCACTGAGACTTGGTGGGACGAATCCCATGACTGGAATTCAGCTATTGAAGGCTACAGGCTGTTCAGAAGGGACAGGCGAGGTAGGAGGGGTGGAGGCGTTGCCCTCTATGTCAAGAAATGGATAGAGTGTGAAGAAGTGTCCCTGAAGAATAGCCATGAGCAGGTTGAAAGTTTATGGGTAAGAATTAGAGACCGAGGCAACAAAGGGAACCTTGTGGTTGGGGTCTACTACAGGCTGCCTGATCAAGGGGAGCCTATTGACGAAGCCTTTTTTCTCCAGCTACAGGAAGCTTCACACTCACAGGCTCTTGTCCTGCTGGGGGATTTCAACCACCCTGATATCTGCTGGGAAAGTAACACGGCAGGCGGTAGGCAATCTAGGAGACTCCTGGAGTGCATGGAGGACAACTTCCTAAGCCAGGTAATAGATAGCCCTACCAGAGGGGACGCAGTACTGGACCTGGTGGTCACCAATGCAAGTGAGCTCATTGGTGATGTCAGGATTGGAGGCAGCCTCGGCTGTAGTGATCACACATTGGTAGAGTTCACAGTCCGGAG
Source organism: Nipponia nippon (assembly GCF_047370975.1). NCBI lineage: Eukaryota > Metazoa > Chordata > Aves > Pelecaniformes > Threskiornithidae > Nipponia > Nipponia nippon. The sequence goes on from NW_028262346.1 coordinate 2,423,562, forward strand.
AGGTAAGGGTCGGGTGAAGAGTATAGTCAGGACCCTGAATTTTAGGAAAGCAAACTTCCAGCTCTTTAAGGAGTTAATCAACAAGACCCCCTGCGAAATGGCCCTCAGGGACAAGGGAGCAGAACAGAGCTGGCAGGTCTTCAAGGATGCTTTCCATAGGGCACAAGAGCTCTCGATCCCCAGGTGCAAGAAATCAGACAAGGAAGGGAAGAGGCCGGCATGGCTGAGCCATGACCTGTGGGTCAAACTAAAGGGCAAGAAGAGATTGCACAGGCAGTGGAAGAAGGGACTGGTATCTTGGGAAGAGTACAGGGACACTGCCCGGTTGTGTAAGGGTGGGATCAGGAAGGCCAAGGCTCGGCTGGAGCCGAACCTGGCGAGGGATGCAAAGAATAATAAGAAGGGCTTCTACAGGTACATTAACCAGAAAAGGAAGGTTAAGGAAAGCATACCCCCTCTGATGAGCAGAAGTGGTGAGCTGGTAACAACAGACGAGGAGAAGGCTGAGGTACTCAACAACTTCTTTGCCTCAGTCTTCACTGGCAACCTCTCTACTCACACCTCCCGAGTCAATGGGCCATTTGACAGGGATCGGGGGGGCAGAGGTCCTCCCACTGTAAGAGAAGATCAGGTTCGTGACCACCTGAGGAACCTGAACGTACATAAGTCTATGGGTCCCGATGAGATGCATCCCAGAGTTCTGAGGGAATTGGCTGATGTAGTTGCTAAGTCACTCTCCATGATATCTGAAAAGTCATGGCAGTCAGGTGAAGTCCCTGGGGACTGGAAAAAGGGAAACATTGCACCCATTTTTAAAAAGGGTAGAAAGGAGGACCCTGGGAACTATTGACCTGTCAGCCTCACCTCTGTGCCTGGGAAGATCATGGAACAGATCCTCCTAGAAGCTATGCTAAGGCACATGGAGGACAGGGAGGTGATTCGAGACAGCCAGCACGGCTTCACCAAGGGCAAGTCCTGCCTGACCAACCTAGTGGCCTTCTATGATGGAGTGACTACATCAGTGGACGAGGGAAGAGCTACGGATGTCATCTATCTATCTAGACTTCTGTAAGGCCTTTGACACAGTCCCCCACAATATCCTCCTCTCTAAATTGGAAGGATATGGATTTGATGGGCGGACTGTTTGGTGGATAAGGAATTGGCTGGATGGTCGCATCCAGAGGGTAGTGGTCAATGGCTCAATGTCCAGATGGAGATCAGTGACGAGTGGTGTCCCTCAGAGGTCTGTACTGGGGCCAGTGCTGTTCAATATCTTCATCAATGACATAGACAGCGGGATCAAGTGTGCCCTCAGCAAGTTTGCAGATGACACCAAGCTGAGTGGTGCAGTTGACACGCCTGAGGGACAGGATGCCATCCAGAGGGACCTGGACAGGCTGGAGAGGTGGGCCTGTGTGAACCTCATGAGGTTCAACAAGGACAAGTGCAAGGTCCTGCACCTGGGTCGGGGCAATCCCTGTTATCAATACAGGCTGGGGGGTGAAGGGATTGAGAGCAGCCCTGCTGAGAAGGACTTGGGAGTACTGATAGACGAAAAGCTGGATGTGAGCTGACAATGTGCTCTCGCAGCCCGGAAAGCCAACTGTATCCTGGGCCGCATCAGAAGAAGCGTGGCCAGCAGGTCGAGGGAGGTGATTCTGCCCCTCTACTCTGCTCTGGTGAGACCCCACCTGGAATACTGCGTCCAGCTCTGGGGTCCTCAGCACAGGAAAGACATGGACCTGTTGGAGCAGGTCCAGAGGAGGGCCACAAAAATGATCAGAGGGATGGAACACCTCTGCTATGAGGAAAGGCTGAAAGAGCTGGGGTTGTTCAGCCTGGAGAAGAGAAGGCTCCGGGGAGACCTTATTGCAGCCTTTCAGTACTTAAAGGGGGCTTATAAGAAAGATGGGGACAGACTTTTTAGCAGGTCCTGTTGCAATAGGGCAAGGGGTAATGGTTTTAAACTAACAGAGGGTAGATTCAGACTGGATATAAGGAAGAAATTTTTTACAAGGGTAGTGAAACACTGGAATGGGTTGCCCAGAGAGGTGGTAGATGCCCCATCCTTGGAAACATTCAAGGCCAGGCTGGATGGGGCTCTGAGAAACCTGATCTAGTTGTAGATGTCCCTGCCAATTGCAGGGAGGGATGGACTAGATGACCTTTAAAGGTCCTTTCCATCCCAAAGCATTCTATGGTACTCCAGAGATGTGCTCCTCTCTTCAGAATAATGCCAGTGATGCATCTCACATTCTCTCAGGACATGTATCACTGCTGTGAGGGACCCATTCATAGAATGCCCACAAGTCTATGGGGCCAGATGGGATCCACCCAAGGATACTGAGGGAGCTGGCAGAGGAGCTGGCCAAGCCACTCTCCATCATTTATCAGCAGTCCTGGTCAACCGGGGAGGCCCCAGATGACTGGAAGTTAGCTAATGTGACACCCATCTACAAGAAGGGTCAGAAGGAGGATCCGGGGAACTACAGGCCTGTCAGCCTGACGTCGGTGCCGGGGAAGGTCATGGAGCAGATCATCTTCAGAGCCATTATGCAGCTAGTGTGGGACAACCGGGGGATCAGGATCAGCAGCATGGGTTTATGAAAGGGAGGTCCTGCTTCACTAACCTGATCTCCTTCTATGACAAGGTGACCCGCTTAGTGGATGAGGGGAAGGCTGTGGATGTTGTCTACCTGGACTTCAGTAAGGCCTTTGGCACTGTTTCCCACAGCATTCTCCTGGAGAAGCTGGCTGCTCACGGCTTGGACAAGTGCATTCTCCGCTGGGTTAAAAAATAGCTGGATGGCCGAGCCCAGAGAGTGGTGGTGAATGGAGTCAAATCCAGTTGGCGGCCAGTCACGAGTGGTGTTCCCCAGGGCTCAGTGTTGGGGCTGGTCCTGTTCAACATCTTCATTGATGATCTGGATGAGGGGATCAAGTGCACCCTCAGGAAGTTTGCAGATGACACCAAGTTGGGTGGAAGTGTCGATCTGCTGGAGGGTAGGAAGGCCCTGCAGAGGGACCTGGACAGGCTGGATCGATGGGCCGGGGCCAACTGCATGAGATTCAACAAGGCTAAGTGCCGGGTCCTGCACTTGGGTCGCAACAACCCCATGCAACACTACAGGCTTGGGGAGGAGCGGCTGGAGAGCTGCCTGGCAGAAAAGGACCTGGGGGTGTTGGTTGACAGTTGCCTGAACATGAGCCAGCAGTGTGCCCAGGTGGCCAAGAGGGCCAATGGCATCCTGGCCTGTATCAGGAATAGTGTGGCCAGCAGGACCAGGGAGGTGATAGTGCCCCTGTACTCGGCACTGGTGAGGCCGCACCTCGAGTACTGTGTTCAGTTTTGGGCCCCTCACTACAAGAAGGACATCGAGGTGCTGGAGCGTGTCCAAAGAAGGGCAATGAAGCTGGTGAAGGGTCTTGAGAACAATTCTTATGAGGAGCGGCTGAGGGAGCTGGGGTTGTTTAGTCTGGAGAAGAGGAGGCTGAGGGGAGACCTTATTGCTCTCTACAACTACCTGAAAGGAGGTTGTAGTGAGGTGGGGGTCGGTCTCTTCTCCCAAGTCACAAGGGATAGGACGAGAGGAGACGGCCTCAAGCTGCGCCAGGGGAAGTTTAGGTTGGATATTAGGAAAAACTTCTTCACCGAAAGGGTAGTCAGGCATTGGAACAGGCTGCCCAGGGAAGTGGTGGAGTCCCCATCCCTGGAGGTATTTAAAAGGCAGGTAGATGTGGTGCTTGAGGACATGGTTTAGTGGTGGACTTGGCAGTGCTAGGTTAACGGTTGGACTCGATGATGTTAAGGGTCTTTTCCAACCTTAACGATTCTATGATTCTCTTTTACCTCCATATCTGTTTGTTCTTAATAAACACGATAGGTTGGTTTGTTTGTTTTGGCTAACTTTTCCAGATAATACCAGTAACATGGTGTAACATGAAAGCCATTATTTTTAAATTCTGTTTTCTTCACCTCCAGTTCCTACCTTGGAGCACCTCGTTTCCCTCTTTATATTCCCCATTTATGAACCACTTAAATACCTGTGAGAGAATGAAGCCAACTAATTGTCCATTTGATTCCTTGGCTCACTCAGCTGCTTAAGGATGTCTTCTTTACATGGCATTTCTCATTATTGACAGAATATGCTGTTACCCACACACAAGTATGGCATCTTTGTCTCTGAAGCAATGGCACTTAAACTCCAGGAAATTTTAATGGAGTCGTCCACATTCAGCCTCTCACTCTTCTCTAAATACCTACTGTGAATGAGCTTTCTCTTTCCTGCTGCTTTGAAATGAACAATTAAAGGGAGGTCAACCTTGACTAAGCCTGGGAACATGTGGGCATTTCTGGGCTTGATGGAGGATGTGTCATCATGTGTTGTCATCATTTGGTTTTATTTCTCACAATATGATAGTAATTTTCTTTTGTGAAATCCATAGAAAAGACAAAAAAGAACAAATTCTGATAAAAATAGATTGTTGATAACAATCTGAGTTTACAGAATGTTTTAACCGTTTGCTGCTAATCCAAACTTGAGACATTTACCATTAAGGAATTTCATTCAACAAAGGGGCAAACTTGACCGCAGCTGAAACCTGTGAGAGTTCTTCAGATTTTCACACATATTACTTCATTTTTCTACTCCCATTTTCTTCCCTGATTGAATTCCAGCAAGTACTCCTATCTACACTGCCTGATTCAAAACCTATCAAAGTCAATGGAAATGGTCATATTAACTTTGCTAGGATTTGGTCCAGGTCCTGAGCCATATGGAGCTTGAACCAACCTTGACCTTAGCAGAGATGAAACGAGTCACCTCTGACATCATATCAGTAGTTTTCTACAGTCCCATCAGTAAGATGTCACATATGCACCATGAGTGAATCCACCTGCCAAGAGTGATACTTTTGTGCTACTGGCTGGTGGCCAGTCTGGTCAGTCATGCTATTCTTCCTGTATGATATGAGAAGTTGTGCATATTAGGCATTTTTTGCTTCTATTTTAAAATACCAGCCTGGGTTCTAACTTTGCTTTAACTGCTAATAAAGTTCTGCAAATTTCTCTCCTTCCTTTTGTGATTAGCACATTAATGATCTTCAGATGGTTCAGAGCAATGCTGCAGAAAGTTTGGATGACTAACAGACCTTTCTATTGTCACTGCTGGGGAATGTTTAAAAAAAGGTGATGCAATTAAGAAATATTCATACAAATTATAAGAGGAAATGAATTGTGGTTTTTGAGTTAAATGGCAAAGCATTAATACATTCCTCACAGCAGAACATTCTTGCATCTTTAGTACACTCAGGTTGTTAAGGGAGCAGCAGCCGCCCGAGCATTCACACACCATCCGGGGAGTCGCACACACACCACCCGAGACTTTAACTGCTAGGACCGGAGTCCCTTCACAGCGGGCAGCTCCACTGAGCTGACGGGCACCCCTTTTCTACTCCTTGCTCGCACACGCACACTCGGGCGCTTCTTCTCCCTTCAGGCTCGACCCTAGGTTTCCCCGAAGCAGAGTCTCTGACATGACATACGCCAGGTGAATTTATTGAGTGGTACAGCAGTGAAGAGCAGCTCAAGCTGTGTGCCTCCAGAGAGGGACCCCAAACAAAGAAATCCCTGGGCAATTATACCCTTACAGTCTATGTTCCCCTCCCCTCATGCGACGGTTCCGTCCAATAGTAATATTTGGGTCTGGAGTCTTCTTGTTCCTTATTGGATCCTTTCCCAGTCTCCAGGCAGGTCATTCTTTTTCTTATCTTGATTAGCTGCGGCTTCTGCTGATTGTTTCGGCTACCTTATCTTCCTGATTTGCACTGGTTTCAGGGCCTTCCTTCATGTAGCTAGGTAGGAGTTCAGCATACGGTCAGCATATCTAGGTGAAAGTTCACAGCGTGCAGTCTAAGGCTTCAGCAGGTCTTTGGATCCTTATTTGAGCTAAAAATGACTTCTACAACACAGGTCATAAGTATGCAGCTTAGGCTACCACTGAGCTGTAATTCACCTCAGTGGGTCAAATGAATAGTGCCCTAAAACTGACAAAGAATTTACAAGCTGTACATCACATGTGCAATGTAAAATGATCACAATCTCTTAATCATAATAATAAAAATTAGGAAATTTTGCCTAGCTTGTATCATCTACCACCAGAAGTTTCAGGTAGTAATTCTCTATTCGGTAGACTTCCATCCCAAAGCATTCTATGATTCTATGAATTATGGGAGTGGTAGCATCAAAGGCAAACCAGTGGCTTAGATTACCTCTCGCCTTACAGTTGCATCTGTTATATTCTCTTTGTTCTCCCAGAGTTCAGAGATCAACCACAGGATTTATTCTTCTCATAAGTGTCTGCGTAGCTGTATATAGCTTTGTGTGTGTGACTGTGTAAGAAGTTTGAGGGGTCCAACGTACTGCATGAATGCCATGGGAATGTACTCCAATAAGCAATTGGGATATGTTGGCCATAAGGCACATGCAGAAGATGACAGCACGAGTGTACAAAGAATCAAGAGCTTCCAGGATACATCATGTTCCCTGTGTATGTGCTGCACAGTTGATAAAAGGATTGGCAGAAAGCTTGGCACATCTGGAAAGCCTTTGGACTTACAGCATCTGTGCACGCAATCTTGTAGTGTTTGTTTACTGAAGATAGGTGCCTTCAAGGCACATCTGTATTGTGCAAGCTTCATAAAATTGATTAGGGTGTCCATATTGATGTTTTGGACAGCACTCCAGGTACCCAATAGACTGTTCCAAACTATTACTCTGTCAGAACAGTGTCTTCATTTTTTGTTTGTTTGCTTGCTTGCTTGTTTGTGTCTTTTCCCCTCCTTGGAAATATATCTGGGAAATTCAGTCAAATGGTGGCCCTACTTCAGGGGAACCTTGCACCAAAGGCTGAATTTGCCATTGCTGTAAGGATCTTGTGTGACCCTGACTAAGTCACTTCTCTTTGTTCCTCAGCTTCTATCTTTAAAATGGAAATAAATGCATTTCCATACTTAATGGGGGCCTGCTAAAATGCATTCATTACCAAGAAGTACGTTTTATCTCCAATTTACACATTTTTTTCCTGCTGTCCTTGCTAGAAATCTGATTGTCCAACTAGTCCCAATATAAACCCTCTTTCTTCTGAGTGGAAGCCAGGATCTACCTATTAAACTTTTTAGAACTCCCTATTGCATATTTTTCCTCTCTGAAACCACCAGTACTGCTCTTTTTGTGTACGGAATTCTGGACTGAACAGGAAGCTTTTCTGGCCCATTCTGACTGTTCCTCTATTGCTCATTTTGTGTTGTGTACAGTTCAGGGAATAGTGTCAGTGTTTAAGAGCAACTTCCCCCAAGTCATCAAAATGCAGCCATTATTTACAGAGGAACTGGTGCTAATTAAATGAGAGACACAGATTAGAGCATTTATGGAGATCATCGGGTCTTATATCTTCAGATCACTAAAAAGAAGGGAAATAAATTCTGGACCAATATCCAATTGCATCAAAACCATCTTTATATGATGTAATCCCTTCTGGGAAATATTATCCTACTACATTCTTCTAGATCACTGATTCTGTCCTGAATCTATTAAATTTAATCTAACATTTTATACATACATATCTATACATACATATATAAACACACACACACACACACAATTATAAATCTAGAGAAAGAGGTGCTGGTGAAACACTACGAATGGATTATAACTTGTTTTGTTGAACAAAATGAAAATGTTAAGAGATGTCAAGCTGTCTTCAGTTTTACTCACGGTGTTTTTATTTTTAATTTTTTCCTCTGGGCCTTTGTAGATTTTATAGCTGTGTTATATGGAGCTAGTCACTTGGCTGTTATTTCCAGCTTGGTTAATGGGGACTACAGAAAAAACACACGTATAGTTGTATCATAGGTTCTGATAGGTTTTGCTGTCAAATTTCAGATGAACTGAAATTTTCAAGGGAAAAAAAAAAGAAAAAAAGGATATAACTGAATGGGCCAAAAAGCATTTGTATTTATGTGGTGCAGTAGCTGGGACAAGAGGTTTTGATGCTTTTTAGTAAGAGGACACCTTTGCCTTCAGCAGTGAGGTCAAAAAGATCCAAGCAAAGCAAGGATCAAAAGAAAGTAACCTTTACCTAGGAATCTGTTTGTGGTGAACATGCAGCTGGGATCTTGTCTGCTACTGAGCTCCTCTGCAAAAAGCTGAAACATGGCAAATGTTGCTTTGAGCAAAGGTGAAGAGCTGAAGAGCGGAAGAGGCACTAGCAGGAGGAGGAAGGCAATGGGGAAAGTGTGGAGCACCTCTGAGAATCTGATTTACACAGATTTATTTTACCAAGCATACCTCTGTAAGCAATAGAACAAACTGTAGATCGCTACTGCCAACACTTCATTTGGGCACCCTTTAGGGTGAAGAAAGAGACCTGTCCCAAAGATGAACTGCCTAAAGTTGGGATAGAGAACTGATAGTAGAGTATAAATAACAAGGGAAAGTAGTTAGGGTTAATTTTCTCATCAATGACTAAAAACCAAAGCAGGACTGGGTTTAAGACTGTGGCCCATGAACATGCAGAGAAAATATCACTTACAGTTTTTTATTGATCAGGTTTTCCTGAGCTGCTAGTTCATTCACTTCATTTTTTTCCCTTTAAAATGGTTCTGCCACTTTAGTCACTGTTTCACACTACTTACAATTGGGCAGCATTTTAGTTCATGATGAATATTCATACAGTGCAAATTAGTTTTACATTTTTAGAGGGTGAAAAGGGTTTATACCACAGTTTTTCACATTTTATTTTCTTTCCAATAAGAAACTACATATGACAAAACTTAGTTTCTTTTTAACTGCCACACAGTACCCAGTAACAAGTAAATCCCATTAAGACCATGTGACATGTTTCTCCTATCTGTTTTAGTCATCTACATACCATTTAAGGTACACAGACTTGTGCCAGCACTTATTCAACTAAAAATGTGGGAATTTCAATTGATCAGAACCTCAAACCAATTAACTGTATGAAAAATTATAATATAACAATTGGATTATTAATTAATTATTCATTGATCGTTCATCCTTAGTTTTGCAGGATCTTTAGTCTCATGAGTTTAAGTGGTCTTGGTCAGCAGATGCCAACTGTAGATGGTTTGAATACATCTCACAATAAACTACAGAGCAGCCAAGAACTTTACAGTGCACAGATGCTAAGCTTAAATAACATGGAGAAGTACTGGCCCAGTAATTAAAGAATTACATCAACACACTGTACAGGACTTAATATAGAAGGGGCACTTGTATATTAACCTTGTATGAAGGTCTGGATAAATTCCACCTAACTTTTTGGTACACAGCTCAGGCACTCAAGCTGGGAGGCTAGTGGCCCTAGTCTCTATAGCCACCTGCAAGGAAAGATGCAGTCTATCCAGGAGCTGAAAACCCTTCAGACACCACCAGTTCTTTCAGTTTTCTGAAAAAGTAGCACAGGAATAGAATAGAATAGAATAGAATAGAATAGAATAGAATAGAATAGAGTATTTCAGTTGGAAGGGACCTACTGTTTAGTCTTTCTGTTTGGATATCCGGGTGTGTTAAAACGAGATGAGGTGAGCCTGGACTGGACAGTTGCAGCTGTCACAGTGTCACCCTCTATGATTCTGAGAGGCTTAAAGTCTGAAGCTTCAACTGTGTGCCCCCTGAAATGCCTTATTGGCCAGCAGTTTGTCAGCGCTTTAATAGAGACGTTGGACTTTAACAGTATTTTTGCTTCATGGAAAATGGCTTTTTGCCAATACCACTTATCTCACGAGTTCCCAGTTGTAGGAATCCCACAATTCCACTGTGGATATAGCATAGACAATTCCATAGTGAAGTCACAAAACTTTGTGTATGCAAACTTGAAGTTTACTTTCCAAGGTCAAAACTTCTCTCCATTCTGTGGGGTTGCAAGGCCACTGTTCAAATATTGAGCCAGGCATCTGTTTCAAGACATATCTCCAGCATATTCCAGAGAGCAACCCTGAATTGACTTGACTTTCATGAGACAGCACTTGCCTTCAGGTCTGTGACTTTGATATGCCATGGGCTCCTCTGCATTGTAGGCTGGCCTTCAGCTTCAAAACCTGTCTCCACATGAGAAATCCACACTGTGTCACTTTTTTATGGCAGTCAGAGAAGTGAAACTGTGCATCAGATGCTGATTAAACCATCTGTTCTGGGGCAGGTGCTTTCAAACCATATGGGGCAGGAACATCCGATTGCTATTTGCAAAGCTCAACAGCAGCAGTGTTTACTATGTTGTACAATCCACTGTACTTGTCACCTGAGCAAGCCCTAGCATAACCTTAAAGACTTGAACCACATTTCTGTTGAATGCAAAAGAGAGAGGAAACAGAGAGAGAAGAAGGTGCCAAAGCTCAGAACAAAGGGCTGAACTGTTCCATGACATCTTCTGAGCAAGGGCAACTCATCGCTGCACCTCTGAAGGGACTATGGCTAGGATGAGGAAATAAAGAGTTCCAAGACTATACAAGCAAAGATTAATTTTTATTGTCTTAGGTCTCCTGGCTAGCCCTTAGGTGCTCTCTCATTTTTCAGCCACTTGCTGCAAGTGGCTGAAAACACAGCTGGCAAAAGGCTGTGACCTTTTTCTTTGTCATAATGGTAGGACTCATAACTGTACTTGAAAGCTGAACTTGCTACATCAAGACTATTATTAATATCTGCAAAAGTAGAGCATGCCAGAAGACAACATTTTTGGTGTAACTTCCTTACAAAAAAGTGGCAAAACTCAGTCTTTTTCGCACTGAACGTGGCACCATAGGGAAATGGTAAGACCAATGACTGACATGATTCTTACTGAGTAACAGGAATCCTCTTGATATTGGAAAAGTATATTCTATTAAAAAAAAAGGTTGATGTAAAATGCCATATTTTCATTAAAAAATGGTTGGCTGGTTGGTTAGTTAGCTTTATTGTTGTTGTTGTTTTGTTTTTTAATTTGAACACTCCAAAATGGGATAGGGAGGATTTTTATGGGGTAGAGGGCTTGTACAAGCACATAAAAAAGAATAAAATAATAATCTCGAGAAAAATTAAGCAATTTTGTTTTTTTCTTTACTTTCTTTTCTGAGAAAAACAAAGCAATATACTTCTTAATCCATTAATAGGACTCCCCAAAATGTTAAAAGAAACAGCCCAAATATGCTGGCAATTTGAGAAGGAAGAGGATAAAATAGAGATAGTCATATTCTCTCTCTCTGAGCAGAGTCACAATCTCTGGGACATAAAGTGCATTAAAACCTAAGGAAGAACTATTCAGGTGGTTATGTTCCTCCTCAGCAGTTTTTATTCTCTGTTACCTTACCTGACTTTTAACCTTCTAGTCTCCCATGAATGAGATACATTGAGGGATGCCTGTCTGTGATGGGTCAGAAAGGAGACAACAGGAAAACATGTTGTTTATTGCATAGTATAATGTTTCCAGCTAGCCAACTGTTGCATCATTTTCCATTCAACGAGCACTTGAATGTTAGCAGATTGCCTCCAGGTTGAGTGCACAAAATGCTGTAGGTGCTTTTTGTGGCTCACTGAAGGGAATGTAACTGACACTGACACTATCTGGAGCTGAGACAACTTTAATACAATGAAACAAAACCTGAGTCAGGCCATGCAAAAAGAGTTTGGCCAGAATGCTGTCTACAGATTCCTTTTTTTCTTTCAGGACCTGCCCATGTTTTACCTCAGAGGTGACTGCATTGGAGCAATGTGTTTATCCTCAGCTCCAGTAGATTAAATTCTGTTCTCAAATGTATCTACAGATTTTACAAAGACTTATAGGGAATTTTACTCTAGGAATGTTCTATTCTTGCTTGGTAAATGTCTTCAGAAGCATCTAGTCTGAAAGACATATGGCAGCATGAGGCATTTGTGTATTACACTGTAATAGTAAATCTATATTTTTATCAAGGATCCTGTAGCAATATCTGTACAAATAAACTGAACTTGTTTAGTGCCAGGGAATATATGTGGGCAGAGGAACCTGATCAACTACAGCGTTATATACTTAGTCCTGCCTGTGACATATTTTTGACCTAAATCATCTAGAACTCTTTGAATCAATTCTCAGACTTGGATAAGGAGTTAGCTTAATCCAGAGATGATTTCTAATGAGTAGTTCACATGCAATTACTTTGTTTCAGAGGATAAGCAAATTAAGCCAGTACAGGTCAGGGTCATTCCGCTGCTTTCAGTGCCCGAGAAGAATCCCAGGTGTTTTTCATTTATGAGGATAGATGTAGCCACTAGCATCGCAGACACTTGCCACAGAGGTCTCACTGCACTATTGTAATGTCAGAAAAGGGCTTGGTCACCTCTGCAGTATTTCTTTTCCTTGGAGGAAAACACTGACCAGCACACACAAGATCATGTCACATTTTCTCACCTACTTCTCCTGGGTAAGGCTCCCATTTAAAAGTCCTTGTGGCAAGAAGTCCTTTGAAGAGAATGAGCAGAAGAACAAAATCCTCACCTCACCAGGACACAAAATAGATATAGAAATAGCAGACCTAGCTCTGAATTCAAAGAAATTTGTGGGTGTGCCATAGATTCAACACCTGGATGAAAGTAAGGAAAATAGCTACACCGCTTACCACAAAGAGACAGCCAGCAGGTTCACCTCATCTGAGAAAAATGAGTCATGAGAAATCCCACACCCCCTTGTAGGCTGATCCTATGAGTGTTTTGGGGGTTTTTTGGGTTTGGTTTTTTTTTTTTTTTGAAAGATGGTGGCCATTATTGCACTATGAGTGATGTGGACTACTTGCAAGGACATAAAATTGTCCTGAGTGACAAAGCAGTGAATAGAAAGGCTTGTGCTGACAAAAAAGAACAAAAACAAAACAAAAAAGCAAACACAGAATGATCCTCCTGAAGACAGAGGCATAACAGCAAGACATCAGCTGAGACTTGGTTATAAAGATTAAGAGGAATGTAATGTGTTAAACTCTAAGCTCTCCATTTAGTAAAGGATACATATACATAAGATTTAAATAGCTCAAGGCCCAGGATGAAGTCCAGTAAAAGCTTTTAAAAGACATCTCAAATGAACAAAAAAAGATAGTCACATCGTAAAATGATGTGGGTAAGAGACTGAGACTTGTGAAATGTCTGTCTCCATTACCTTGACAAAGAAACCACTGTTGTGATAAAAAGAGAATAGGAACAAAGCATAGGTTTTATGTACTTCTGCTTTAACTGGTCAGAAGTGAAACTGGGCTTATCTTGTTGAATTACCAAAGCAGAAAAATGCTTAAGACAAAAAAAGATGCAGTAATGTAATCATAAGCAGTAAAGCATCATAGTTTTAAACCTCTCAAAGTCATGAAGTTAGCTTAAAACACTACAGGTGAGTTTAAGTAGTAAATATAAACATTAAATATTCAATGAATTTGACCAGTTTCAAACCTACAACTATATAGTATCATAGAATCATAGAATCATTTAGGTTGGAAAAGACCTTTAAGATCATCAAGTCCAACCATTAACCTAACACTGCCAAGTCCACCACTAAACCATGTCCCTAAGCGCCACGTCTACACATCTTTTAAATACCTCCATGGATGATGACTCAACCACTTCCCTGGGCAGCCTATTCCAATGCTTCACAACCCTTTTAGGGGGGTTTGGACAGTCATCCAGATCGTTGATAAAGATATTAAACAGAACTGGCCCCAATACTGAACCCTGGGGAAGACCGCTTGTGATGGGCTGCCAACTGGATTTGACTCCATTCACCACAACTCTTTGGACCCGGCCATCCAGCCAGTTTTTTACCCAGTGAAGAGTATACCTATCCAAACCATGAGCAGCCATGTTTCCTTTTAATCTGGACCCACTTGATTCTTCCTGTTTCATGATCTACCACTGCACTCTCTAGGAGCTGTAGCTCTTAGTCTCACATAACCTCCTTGTTTTGCTTCTCAGGAGACATCCAGATTCATTGTAAGAGACTGGAATGTCAAATAATTGTCTCAAAGCTTGCTCGTGTATACTTGCAAAACCAGCGAAACCCAGTGACACTGCAGCCTGCGGGGAAACTTATGCAAACTTGCTGAAGCAGCAGACCATTCTTTTGCTTATCAGGCACCATCAAAGCAAGATACTAACCGTTGTCTGGGCTGGGTCAGCTGCCCACCAAGAATATACATTGTTACCTGCTGATGGTCACATAAAGGCCGCGTGCGTGTGAACAACGCGTGAGGCGTATAGGCATATACCGGACTGTGGACACATGCCATATATAAAAGACTGTGGAAACAAACCACGGTGTGCACCCACCACCGAAGAACTGAAGACTGAGGACCAACGGGATGCCACTGGATCCATGGTGGTGACTATCCTTTGCTTATCTTTCTGAATGCTTGCTTAGTTTCCTCCTAATATTTCCTGCCTTTCCTATCGCTCCATTCCTCTGCTTTTATCCAATAAAAACGGCCTGGTAGGCGGCATTTGACCTCGCTTGTGTCTTAATCTCACTCTTGGGATCATTACAAACCTTCCCCGAGCCCAAAATCGAACCAGGACTTTACATTCATCGTGACTGTGAGCTGCTCTGATATCTTTTGGAGTGCAAAACCTGGCAGAATGTTTTTGTGAAGTATTAAACCAAAGTGAAACAAAAGGTCTATTTTTTTCCAGACAAATAATTAAAAAAAGAAATAAAAAAGATAAATAAAACCAACATTTCCAGAATTTTTAGAATTGGTAGAATTTTTAAGATTTGAATTTCCATGTCAGACTGACTCTAAAAGTCATTATTACTTTTCATATAAAAATGGCAAAATCTAATAAAAAATAAAGTCAGAATGATATATTTTGATTTTAGTAAAATGTTTCAGTTGACCCCAAACATTCAATATTTTATTTCATGGGAATGACAAATTGTGTGTGTATGTGACATATTAATTAAAATATGTCTGAAAACTATATGTTCAGTAATTTTTAATTTCTAAATGAGCACAGTGCAGCAAGTTTTTTAGGAAGCACTTACATGTAAGTGAAATGGATCATGTTACATTGTCACAAGGTTAAATTCTTCTCTGTACCATACCCAATCTTTTCAATCTCATTTCAGACCTACATATTTTATTCTTTGTGGCACCTCAGAGAAATAAAATGAAATAGCATAAAATAATTCAATACTAAAAGGTGCTTCTCTTTTAATAGTAAGAATAACAATATCTTTAAAAGAATGTTTATAAGTAGGCAGGGTGGAAAAGTTAGAGTGAGAGAAGCTGAAATTGGAAAACATTGAGTGTTAAGAATGAAATGAAAATGATAAGAAAAAAACACCTTTTTACCTTATTTGGTTTCTAGTGGAACTGATTTGTGATCACTAGAGTGTCATTGTGGTGTGTTTTGTTTCACCTATATCTGCTTCAGCTTCCTCATAACTATATATTCCCTTAAAGTAATTTGTATGGAAACTACTGTATGCTCAGTGGAAACTACTGTGTTCCACATAACTTTAACTCCTTATATCCCACAAATTATTTTTATCCCATAAGTATATGTCTATACATTTCTATCTGTAATAAAAAGAATTAACTGTGAAATGCAAAATTTACTCAAAATTAGGAAATGTCAGAATGGATGTTATCTAAGCAATACGATTATAACTGCCTCATGTCCACACATGGAAATACAGGATCACAAGCTATTTGATTTCCACACTAACTAAAGGTGTGTGAGTCACTACAGTGTCTCAGCAGTTGTAGTTCCAGTTCTTTCATGTTCTTTTCCTGAGCCCTGACCTTAATCTTCCTGCATCATGTGCAGCGCATTGATGTTTCTGACTGTAGCTCTGGGCAGAACTCCTATAGCAAAACATTTCTGGTCTTCTGTCCTCTCCAAATCCCTGCCCCAGATCCTCCCTCCCCTTCTGTTCATTCCTCCTGATAAGATGTGCTGCAGGAGTGCACACGTAAAGTGCCAGTGGAAGGCATCAGAGAGTTTGTACAATTATTTTGCTAAACTAATAAAACTTAATGTTATCCTCAACAAATGAGCTAGAGTATGTGATTTTTAAATAAAGGTGTTAGCATCTTAGAGACCAGAATGGCAGACTTTTGTTTTCCTTTGAATGGATTTGAGTGTGACATCCCCTAGGGGCTTTAAGATACCTTTTGTCATTGTCAGGACAGAGCACATGCACCTGGTTCTTCATGATGATGGAAGCCCTCTATGATAAGGCAAGTTTCTCCTTTTTTTGGCTTGAAATTATTAAGTGGCAGGATTTTGAATCCATGAGATTCATAAGGGCCTGTTTCCTGTGTCATGGCAATGAGCTTTTCACATCATAATGCTTGATGCTAATACTGTGGTGTCCCAGGAAAACGAGCTGGTAAAGAATGGTCGAGACCTTTGTAGGCTACATCTCTCTCTTTCATTAGAAAGTAAGCATCACTGTGGACATTAACAACTAGATTTCCTTGGTGACATTCCATATTCATTTATATAAATTAAGGAAAGAACTCCAATATTTCAATTCCCCGAACTTAGTTGCTGTGGGAAGGATTGTCCAGATGAATCCTGAGCAACTTATATTGTAAATAATACGGATGATAAGTTTCTATAATTTTTTTTTTTAATCCAAAAGTGGCAACTCATTTTTCATTAAAATTTATTTATTAAGTGTTTTTATGCTCTTAAATACTCAGTATTAAAGCATTTGGAGGATAAAAATTTTATGAAGTAACAGTTTCAACACATAACATTTGTTCTTATCTTTTCTAATGGCTTTCCAGCAATGTGAGAAAGTGCGTGAGTGTGAAGGAACAGAAGTGTGTGAGTGTGAAGGAAAGGAGGAGGAAGGAATAGTACCACCTTTTCCTAGTTTCATTCTGGAAAAGTAGAATAACTTGAAAAGAGCATCTTGAAATGGGGAAACGTGGGAAATATTCTGGTCTTCTAAATAGGTGCATTTTAAAAGAAGCCCAAAGAAACCTGAGGAAAGCAGAATAATTTCACAAAGGAAACATTCTTTCTGTTTTCTGTGCAGAAGCTATGGACTCTCTTACTAATCAAAGAACATAGAAAATTCAGTTTGAATGTTATTATGCCAAAGCAGGAGAGCAAATTCAATCTTTCAGCCGTAAAAAAGATATTTTACTCCTATTTTAAATGCAAATCCCCAGACACCTTTGCATACTCGCCCCTTATAATGAATGGATTCTTCACTGCTGAAATCTTGAAATCTTTATCAAAACTAAGTGCCTTTCACCAATGTGTGTTCTAGTTCAATGACAGGCTTCAGGATTAGGTATAGGAATGGTGAAAGCCTATGCTGTGACTCATGCAGGTCAGATTACTTATCCACAAGGTCCTTTGTGGTTGTAAACCCAATTAATCTAATAATCATATATAAAGGTGGAAAAGCACATAGGTGAGAATGGAGGCAAAGCAGAAGAGGCATAATCCAACAGTATTCTAAATTCCCAAAGGAAATATAAAATAATAAAAATTACTTGGAAGGGAAAAATGCAAAAATTATTCTGATTTTCTTATGTATATGCATACACACATATCACACCTTGGAGACGATCTTAATTTGGAAGCTCAGAGCTGTGTAGATTATTTTTGTAAGAAGTTGCTGCATTAATGCAGTTTATATCTTACTTGCCACAACAATTGGTGATCAAGTTTAACCCTAACAAAACCTTGTTTCTCTATGCAAAATCATTGAGGAGGTAGTGTGACCACATGTCAATGACTGCTGCCATCCTGGACACTCTGCAGTTGGGAAGTGATTAATGAACTGTTGCAAGATAGAGATATAGAATTCAACTCACAAGATACAAATCCACAGCCTGATGTTGCCTTATGTTAAAGCGAGATTTCTTGTCCCAGTGGGTTATATGGGGACAAACAATAGTGAACAAACAATTTACCGTATCTCAAAAGTCACCACTCACCAGCTGAGCTACAGCAATGTCACCTATACATGTTTCTGGCCTGTTGCAAAGGAAAAGTAAAATGGTTTACTTGAACCATGATAGTTATTTATTATGGGGAGTCTAGAACGCAGGGAGTCCAGGCTGCATCACTAGGTTTCCTTTATGTCCTCAATCATTTTGCCTATAGAAGAGAGTTTTTGGAAAAGCTATAATACATTTATCATTGATGATATATAGAAAAGTATATTAGGAAGATATAAAGAACTAGGGCGAAGCATATTGTTGATTACTACAGTTTGACTGACTTGTTAAAACCACGTCAATGATCATCTGCCAATGCTGTCAGTGTCTCTGCCACTGCATTTCATTCAATTTATTGGATATAATGGAATTTCATTCCATTTTAAAACTATATTCTACGGATAAGTATGGTGTTTGTGGAGCAGAGAAACAAAACTCCAGTGCAACAGCTGACATTCATCCCTGAACAGATAATAATTTCAAGACTTAGATCAAGTAATGAAAAAAAGTGGGGCTTCATCCACCTCCCTGTCTGGGGGCAAAATTTTAGAGATTACTCTCTAGTCATGCAGTGTAAGAAGCAGGAAACACTTGTTTCAGGTTTAATGATTTTTGTTTGTTTGTTTGTTTGTTTGTTTGTAAGTGTTTGGGGAAAGAATAATATTACAATTCTTCTTTCTTTTTCTCTCATTTACTATTATATGTGGGTGAGTAGGGGATAGTGAACAATAAATTACACTACTTAGAGATGTAGGCTAAGGCTTTTCTTGTCAGTTGTGTCAATAAAGTACACACATAACATCATTTTCCCATTACACACATCATTCAGACTCATATATTACTCAGTATAATGGGAAAAGGGGCCACTGAAATCTAAAATGAAAAGAGAAATTGAAGTACAACCAGTAAGCAGCAGCTGAGCCAAAAAGCAGCTGTGATAGTGAAAAATTTAGTCACTGCTGCTGGAAAAAGAAGAGCCATCGGCATTGCGGACACACAATGCCACATGCCAGGAAGCTTTGCAGCAGATGGGTTTCTGTGGGACTGGAAGGTACTAATTTCTTAATATTTCTTTTTTTTTTTTTCCTAATGCATTTGTATTTCATTTAAAATAATTGAATACAAGCACAAAACACAACCCAGGTCATGCTATTGGCCAAGTCTTGCCAGCTGCCTTTATTGCTTGTTTATACTAAAGGGAAGATGCCACAATTTGTTCTTGGGCTAAATTCTTGTCTTACCAGTTGTGCTACTGGGTTACTTTACTGCTGTAAAGCCTCATATCCGGATCACCTTATGTTCAGAGTTAGTGTTAGATCTTGAAGCGATATGGTTCACCCATATGACTCATAGGACCAATTTTCCTTTTTCAAGCAAATTCTGCTCTGTATATTGTAGTGGTCAAACCAGTACTTTTCCATGTAGGCGGTTTGTAATAACACACTTAGAAACGTGTGATGAATGGCCACAGGTCATTGATAACATGTACAAAGTCTCAATTATAGGCTGTCAAAAAAGACAGTGCATTTTCCATAGAAGTACGTACAAGTAGTCTTTTAACATCTTTTAACAATTATTTCATAACAGCCAGCACACAGAGGGTGTGTTATACACAGTCTAAGGTTAAAACTGATAAATTCTCCCTTGTTTCAACTAAAGCCGTCTAACACTCACTGGGAGCTCCTGCGATGCTCGTTATTACTGTTGCTTGCATTGCATTGTTGCTGTTATAGAACCATAAAATAATCATAGAATGGTTTTAGTTGGAAGGGACCTTTAAGGATTACGTAGTCCAACCCCCCTGCCATGGGCAGGGACATCTTTCACTAGATCAGGTTGCTCAAAGCGCCATCCAACCTGATCTTGAACAATTCCAGTTATGGGGCATTTACAACTTCTCTGGGCAACCTGTTCCAGTGTCTCACCACCTGTTGTTTCACAGTAGGGCAAAAATAAATAGAACTCACAGGAACAGTTATTCTATTTGGATAACCAGTTACTTCCACTCCCTGATTAGAAAGCATCACAACTTGTTCTGAAGGATGCATTTAATAGAAAGCCCCAAAAAGGAAAAAGGTGGGGTGTTATCATCCCTATTTCACAGAAATGTGAAGATTAAAGAACAAAGAAGTAGAGCCTGAACCCCAGGTGATTTTTTTAATACCTGAGTTGTCTTCCCATAAAATTTATGAAGTGAACAGAAGACGGAAGAGCAGTCTCAATTCTGAGTTTAAAGCTGTGAAAAGCAAAACGACATTGAGGCTCATCATTATTATATCATAGAATCATAGAATACCAGGTTGGAAGGGACCTCAAGGATCATCTGGTCCAACCTTTCTAGCACAATCTAGATGAGATGGCCCAGCACCATGTCCAGATGAGTCTTAAACGTGTTCAACGTAGCAGAGTCAACCACTTCCCTGGGGAGATTATTCCAATAATTGACTGTTCTCATTGTGAAAAATTTTCCTCTCGTGTCCAATCGGAATCTCCCTGGGAGTAACTTGTACCCATTACTCCTTGTCCTCACCATGTGATTCCTTGTAAAAAGGGAGTCTCCAATTATTAATTATAACACACTAGAAAGGGAGGGAGAGGGGTGGTGGAATTAAAATCTATTTTCTGAACTAATACTTATAAAAACTGGATGGCATCATCTGTAATTTCATAAATGTTCTGGAAGAAAGTGTAGTGATTGCATAATAGCCCCATCAAAAGGGTGGTTGATTAGTTTAGTCAATTTGGCATACATTTCAGCTATTATTTTCATTTGTGAAGCAGAGGCTGAATGACACAGTTGCTTTTATCCTGTGCACTTTGCAAATGAGCACCCTAAAGTCTGAAGTGGTTCTTTCTTACTTCTCCACAACCTGGGACATAACTGTGACAACAGTGTTGGAAGAGCATAGAGTCAAAACCATATTCAGTACTTCAGGTTTGAAGGGAATTACGAATGTCTTATTTTGCCGCCATCCACTCAAACCAGGGCCAAAACCCTACATAACTTATTATCTCCTATAAGTATTCCAAGTTATTCTATATTCTAAGTATTCTATAAGTATTCCAAGTTATTTATTCCATTACTAGATTACTGCAATATCTCTAAGAAGATCATTTATACCAGCATGTAGTTACTCCTCTACTCCTCTTAACTCCATGGTGGAATCTTTTGATTGGAACTGGGTGCTCTCTGAAATATTTGCCCACAGCCAAAAGAACATCATTAGCTTCACAGGGGTGAAATTCATAGCTGACATGGTCCTGGAAAGTATGTAGATTGGCTCAAATTATTCATTTTGTAAGAAATAATTATTTCATACAGATTTTGTATGACCACAAAATCCGTATTTCAGAAGTTCTGTTTCTCTTCTGATAAACTGTTCAGTTATGTCCACCATCAGTATTTTAACCAAATCTGATTTCATCAATTCATTCCTTTTTTGGGATGTGGGGGGGGAGGCTTCTATTGGTTGCAAACAATAGCTCAATGCCATACTCTTCCTTACTCATCACATTTAGAGGAGGATTCACTAGCTCAAATGTACTGCTATGTTAGTATGACTCTATGGAAACCACATAGATGTTCTGAACAGCTTTAATTGTGAGAAAAGGAGCTTAATTCTGTTTTCATACATCTAAGTAGGCCTGTCTTGGATGAGACTAGATGAGACATAGGAACTGAAGCTACATTGTCTGTATCTAAATTGGGGGACCTTGGAGCATTTTGCATTTTTGAGTCAAAGGTATAAATACAGCCATGGTCTAAAGCTTCATCAGCAGAAACTAGGCCCTTATCCTGTGTATTTGTTTCTGTCATGGTTTAACCCCAGCCAGCAACTAAGCACCACGCAGCCGCTCGCTCACTCCCCCCCACCGGTGGGATGGGGGAGAGAATCGGAAGGGTAAAAGGGAGAAAACTCATGGGTTGAGATAAGAACAGTTTAATCATTGAAGTAAAATAAAATAGAATAGTAGTAATAGTAGTAGTAATAATAATAATATAATACAATAATAATATACAAAGCAAGTGATACACTATACAATTGCTCACCACCCACCGACCTATGCCCAGCACGTCCCTGAGCAGCAATTGCTGCCCCCCAGCCAACTCCCCCAGTTTATATGCTGAGCATGATGTTATGTGGTCTGGAATATCCCTTTGGCCAGTCTGGGTCAGCTGTCCTGGCTGTGCCCCCTCCCAGCTTCTTGGGCACCTGGCAGAGCATGGGAAGCTGAAAAGTCCTTGACTAGTGTAAGCACTACTTAGCAACAACTAAAACATCAGTGTGTTCTCAACATTATTCTCGTCCTAAATCCAAAATACAGCACTATACCAGCTACTAGGAAGAAAATTAACTCTATCCCAGCTGAAACCAGGACAGTTTCCAAAGGAAAAAAAAAACCAAAACCTGTATGAACAAATCTAGCATCACTGACAGTAGTTACAACCAAATCTCATGCTAGTCTACTGTGGAGTGCAGCGTCTTGGGGTGTGTTCTGCTGCACACCCAGGCCAATTGAGACATACCCAAAGACTTGGGCTTTTCATGATTTGAAAAGGTTATCATAAATTATTTTTATTAGCTCTCTTGCACATATCTTCTCTCCCAATCCTTGCTAGCATTCTGAAATATTCTTCACTCTAGGGACATTTTTTAGATTTTTCAGGACAGTGTCCGAGAAGTCTATGAAAGGATCAAACCCCCTTTAACCATCATTTTTCATAATTGTATATATGCTTACAGATACACCAAGGTAAACAAGACGTAGAGTCAAGGTATGCATGACATGGCTTTAGGAATCCCCCATACTTCTTGCAGGGAATCTTGTGTTTTCTATAAATCCAGATGGAGAGTACCAGACAGAAAGCAGAAGCAGAACAACTCTTGCTATCACACCTTGTCGGAGGAGGAAGGCAATGTGAATTCTTCCAGCCATTTTCTTTCATCCATTCTTATTTTGTTATGTCCCCCAGAATTTCATTTGTATTCCTCTTTTTCATCCTATTTCTCTTGTTTCTAGTTTATCATTGCTTTTTGTCTTATTTTTCCTCTTCTTTCTTTCCTCCCAAACCACTCCCTTTTTGTCAGTTTGCATCCATCCCCACCTCTATAAAATAGAGATTTCAAAGTTTACATAGTTAGTGCATGTTTCCTGCTCTGAGAGAACGAGGGACACAGAAAGTTGTGACTAATATCAGAATCATGAGTGAAAATATGTTTTATTCATAAATCCTGCATCTCCAGTGAAATTAAAAGCAAAGCAAAGGGTCAAAGCTCTGAACCCTCTTTCCTGGAGCCTGTAAACCAATAAAGGCTTTATGTTAGCTATCGATATA
Source organism: Nipponia nippon (assembly GCF_047370975.1). Classification (NCBI taxonomy): domain Eukaryota; kingdom Metazoa; phylum Chordata; class Aves; order Pelecaniformes; family Threskiornithidae; genus Nipponia; species Nipponia nippon. The sequence goes on from NW_028262346.1 coordinate 2,446,873, forward strand.
TATCTCTGACTTGGCTTAATAACATCTTATTCCCTGTTTTCAGCAGCCATCAATAATATTTCTGCCTGCCTGCTCAGGTCCCCATCTCTGCGTGCAATTGCATTATAAGGGTCTATAAGCCCAATTTGCTTCACATTCTTATTTTTGGAAAAGGCTGGCTGGCTTTTGTAATGAGAGCAGCTGCCAAGAAGGCTTGACAGAATTTGTGGCCCATCTGGCTTATAATCTTCATTCAATATCACAGGAGCCTAAACTCCCAAACCAACTGATAAGTCAGAGCGTATAGGCAAGCGGGGGCAGTAATCTTCCTTGTGATTTCTCATTAAGGACAGGGACATCTCAGTGAATCTCTCATATCCTGGATATCATATCATGGTTTTTTTCCCTCTTTTTTTTCTTTTTTTTTTTTTCTCTAACACAACCAGTGTTGTTCCACTTTTTAAAATTATGATAAAAACATGGCAGTTTAAAAAGTATTTGGGTTCCCTTGTATCATGTTTAAGAAACTGAGAAACCAAGGGTCTGATTCTGCCTATGAAATCAACAGCAGCTGGCCACTGTTCACACTTAAAGTATGTGTGCTGATGTTGTCCTCTCAGAATCACAGAAAGGAAGGCAATAAATGATCCTGAGAAATCATCTAGAAAATTTCCCTGCCACAAAGTGGGATCAGTTACATCTCCAGGATCCTCAGGCCTCAGTCATCTTTGTAGCATCCCCAGACTGTCTCTTTAGTGCTTTAAATCCTCACTCTTCAAAGGTTTTTCCTGTTATATCAAGCTCTCCACAACTTGCAGTTTCCACTCTGAACACAGAAATTAGTTGATTATCCTGCATGCAGCAGTGTCCCACACATCCCTCACTTCTTGAACACAAATATCTCCAGTTCTTTTACTCTTTCCTCATAAGTCATGTTTTCTGGAGTGCTGCTCATCTCCACTGCTGCTTTCACACTCAGTTCACTTTGTGGACTATTAAATGACATATAGAGATACTTGCAACCCAGATGTATCTCTCATGTTAGGCAGGCTGCTCGGCTTCCTGACTTGGAGCCCTGTTGTCCTTTAACATTTCATCCAGCTTCAGACGTCTGAAAGTTAAGCCTTCACTTTAAACGTACCATTTTGGCTCTTTCTAGAAACCTAGGCATCCTTCAAATGGCAGAGATGGATAGCTCCAGAGTGCTAATCATCATCTCACCTAGTTTAGAGATTTATCTTCAGAAGGTTTGAGATGCCTTTTGAGATAACAGATTTTCTCTGTTGACTACAGTGGGGACAAGCTATGACCAGAGGCACAACTTTTACAGGACTATCAAGATTAATTCCTCTATTAGCTGAGGAAATGAATAATGTATTTTTTTCTTACAGCTCTGCATGTCACATCTAATTTTTTGATTTCTCATAAGATGAGAAGTCCACAATTGCTAAGGCATTCATCACCCTTGTGATAAAAATTGAGCTCATACAGTGGTTATCTTTAATATGTTTGGGATTTTTATGTACATACTTTTCACAAAAGCCTCTGAGATCTCCTAACCCTTTGCCTCACCTGATCAGAAATAGCCCAGGAGATATTAAGGGAAGGGACATCAGATCAACTGGAGAAACACAAGGACAAACATAGGTTCATACAGTATTTTTCACAATTTTTATGATGCATTTTTTTGTAATGTTGAAAACCTCTCTCAAAACATAAATAAATAAATAATGAAATAAAACAATAAAATAAAACAAAACAGAACAACATAAAATAAAATATGAAGGATCCTAGCTTACCCGAAAGGACAATTTCATGAATATGAGGATCAAGAACATTTGAAAGGCATATGACCTGACAATGGAAAAAGAGAGTGGATAATTTAGAAAATTTAGGAACCTATTTGTCCATTAATCTTCTTTTTTTTTGTCAGACCTAATTGCAAACATGTTAGACACTGTCATAAAAGTAACCAAATGGACATTTTGCTTTAAACCCTTTCAACTGTGTGGTCATCTTCTGTTTCATAGCATGAAGTTTTATGAGGATGAGAAAAGTAAAAGGCTGCTATGAAACTCTGCACAGCATAGCAAATAATTTACCTCACAGGTGGGTCTACTGATTTTTTTAGGGATCACTGCAGTTTGGATAAGGATGCTGTTCAAGTTCTAGAGCTACTTATTGTACTACTGCTGTGTCATGAGACTTGCAGGATAAGAAAAAGAGTCCAGGTTAAACAAATTTTACTTCATTTTTTGGCTAAAATGTTCTCTACCCAAGTAGTTCCCCATGGTCTCAGTTATGGTGGATGGATATGGGAAAGATTCTCATACTAGTTTTCACGTGGATGACAATTTATTTTGAAGCAGCACATTTTGTGAAATGTATAGTTAAAGTTAGGAACAGGTAGCTAAAAGTAAGCCACCACCTGGAAACTACATATTACCTGCTTGCAGCAGAGAACCTCAGCTCATTAGACTGTGTTGTGGTTTAACCCCAGCCAGGAACTAAGCACCACACAGCCGCTCACTCACTCCCCCCACCCTGGTGGGATGGGGAAGAGAATTGGAGGGATGAAAGTCAGAAAACTCATGGGTTGAGATAAGAACAGTTTAATAATTGAAGTAAAATGAAATAGAATAGTAGTAATAGTAATAATAATACAATAATAATATACAAAGCAAGTGATATACTATACAATTGGCTCACCACCCGCTGACCAATACCCAGCACGTCCCCGAGCAGTGATCACTGCCCGCCGGCCAACTCCCCCAGTTTATATGCTGAGCATGACGTCATGTGGTATGGAATAGCCCTTCCCTTTGGCCAGTCTGGGTCAGCTGTCCTGGCTGTGCCCCCTCCCAGCTTCTTGTGCACCTGGCAGAGCATGGGAAGCTGAAAAGTCCTTGACTAGTTGTCGTGGTTTAACCCCAGCCGGCAACTAAGCACCACGCAGCCGCTCGCTCACTCCCCCACCGGTAGGATGGGGGAGAGAATCGGAAGGGCAAAAGGGGAAAACTCGTGGGTTGAGATAAGAACAGTTTAATAACTAAAGTAAAATAAAAATAGAACAGTAGTAATAATAACAATAATAATAAAAACAAGTAATAATAGTACAATAGTAATACAAAGCAAGCGATACACTCTACAATGGCTCACCACCCGCTGACCGATGCCCAGCACGTCCCCCAAGCAGCGATCGTTGCCCCTCCCCCGGCCAACTCCCCCCACTCATATACTGAGCATGACGTCATGTGGTATGGAATAGCCCCTTGGCCAGTCTGGGTCAGCTGTCCTGGCTGTGCCCCCTCCCAGCTTCTTCTGCACCTGGCAGAGCATGGGAAGCTGAAAAATGTATTTCCTTGACCAGCCTGAGCACCACTTAGCACTACTTAGCAAGAACAAAACATCAGTGTATCATCGACATTGTTCTCATCCTAAACCCAAAACACAGCCCCATACCGGCTACCAAGAAGAAAATTAACTCTATCCCAGCTGAAACCAGGACACTAGTGTAAGCACTACTTAGCAACAACTAAAACATCAGTGTGTTATCAATATTATTCTCATCCTAAATCCAAAACACAGCCCTATACCAGCTACTAGGAAGAAAAATCAACTCTGTCCCAGCTGAAACCAGGACAGACTGCTAACTCACAAAATCGTTAGCTCTCTGCTCATTAAGTACTTAGCTCCATTTAGTTTGCTGCGTCTTTCTGTTCAGCTCTCACCTATTATTTGCTCCGTGCACCATATCTGATTCAGAGTTGGTATAAAGCAGTGAAATTCAATGAGGTTTAACTATAAAACTTGCCTCTGCCCCCAATTTTTTTTTGCATCTATATTGCATAGAGTTTATATGATGAGAACAATAAAATAAAAGCAGTCATCAACCTTTAGTGTACTTGGAAACAATAATATGGCAGAACAGACTCGTTTCCAAATTTAATCTTTGTGTTTTTCTTCATCAAACTTGAAACCATATTTTCCTGAACTCTTTAAAACTGCAAATTGGCTAGTGTGTGAAGGACTGATGCTTGTTCAGTTCAGGGATGCGTGTTTCTGATTTGTAAAAGAACTTCAGCTCTTGCTTATAACATTAAAAATGTGACTATAGTCACTGCAGTCAAAAGGATTAGTCATGCGCCAAAAGTGAAGCAGAGTATGCTGCAGAAAACGTAAAATTGAAAGGAAAATTACAAGCTGTCCAAAATAATGCTAAACTTAATTTGTTGAACTAGGATCACAAACACCAAAAATGTCATAAACTTGTGGCAACTTGTGGCCTGGAAAGCTAACTGGTGCTTGTGGATCTTCACCAAGTTAGACAGACTGAAATGTATTATTATTTATATTTCATGAGTTTCCAAGTAGCAGATGAGATCAATATCCCACCAGGCCAGACTTGTGAAAGGGATTACTGCTCTGAAGGGCTGAAATTAAAAAAAGTCAGGTAGGCAAATTATAGGAAGGACAAATTTCCCTAACTCAGCAGACTCCCCTTTGGAGTCTCCATTTCAGAGTTCTGGGATGGAAACTTGCATTTCAGACAGAGCAATCACCCACCAAAACCCAAGTCTTATTCTCATGCTTTTGTTACAAAAGCAACATTTTCTGCCCAGCCTTTTCCAAAAATAAATGCATTGGGTCCCATTCCCTTTTGATTTAGAGGTGTAAAAAGATAAGAAAAAAACCTACTTGCCTGTAGTTATGTGCTTGATAATTAATTTTAGGTAAAACTGTTTGCCAAAGTGGCTGTAGCTCCTTCATCAAGAGAAAGGTACCATATGGACACTGATGTAAGTCAAACCAGAATTAGCTCAGAACACTTTTTTCCTGTCTAAGCCTCAAGGAAGGACATCATTATAACTTACAGAAGAATCACGTTTCCATGTTTTTGGGTGATGATACTTCAGATATTGCAGTGTTCTGGTTATGTTTCCTAGAGCTGCTCCTGCTGTTTATAGTTGTCAACCAAAAGGAAAGGTAGAAAATGGTGGCAAGGGTGAGAAAGAAATAAAAATAACACCAAATTAAGAGTAAATAAAATTATTTCCAAATCCTCTCCACAGGGTCAGTAGTAGTCTACATCCCTAACAATGTAAGAAGCAGAAAGAAATTGGGGGGAAAAAAAGGGTGTGAGATGGGAAAAAAGAAGGCTCTATAAAAATTCAGCTTCATTAATTGGAGATAGTGCAAGAGGGGAGTTCAGGGATTCATTATCTCAAAAATATCAGTCCAAACTGACAGGAGTGGGTGAAAACTTCCTGACCCCATGGACTAGTGGATATCATAGTTCCTTGTATTTGTCTTTTTAAAAGTTAGGAGGTGGGGGAAAGAAAAAGAAAAGGAATAGCCTGTTCTCTGAAGCCTTGGGGCTTTTCTGCTACTGTGGAAAGGAAGTAGAGGGAAAAAGAAGCATAAACAAACTAGAGCTCTTGCCTGCAATATAATAACCAATAGAGACTAAAAGTACTATTACAACCATACAATAGTTTAAGGTCAATGTATTCCCTTTTCTAAGACTGTGAGAACTTGACCCACATAAGGTATTAAAATTCATAACACATGAAAATTAGGAACTCCTGGAAGCAGTTTCTCATTCTATAAGTACAAATTTTCACTGCCTACATCTAGCATTTAAAGGAAACCATCCAGATAATTAAAATGCCTATAAATGAAATGTCAAAGTTAAATGTTTTTCTTCTTTTCTTTGCTTTTTTTTCAAAAAAAAAAAAAAGTCCTAATGCTTAAGGAAAGTGAAACCTTTATTCTAAAATAATATGCCTTAAATACCAGGATCTTTGCAAAAGAACAGAATAATTAAGGTTTGCCAAGTAAAATGAGTCTATAGGTCTAACCATTTCACTGCTCAGTATGTAACTTTTATGAAGGAAGGGAAGTTTATGGTAAGTGTATATATTGTTTTAAATACTGCCATCATTCCATTATTTTAAACATGAGTCAGTGCATGTAGTTGTCTAGTCCAGTGTTCTAGGAAGAAATTAATCATATACACAGAAAAAATTAATAAAAAAGTCAGTATTTGGCAGCCTTCAGATTCCTTTTCATAATTCTCATTTTTCTCTGATAGACGGAGCTGATGAAACAAGGAAATAAATCCTGCACAATTAAAATGAGTAAAAGCTGAAAAGACTGTATCAGTGATTATGTTAAAGACAATGGGAGGTGGAGGGAAGCTGTACGATTAAAGAGAATTCAAACATGGGTTGGATTTCCTCATTTGCCATTCATTGACACTGATACTTGAATTTTAATTGAAACCTCCCATATGGTTGGCATCTGTCAGGATGAAGTAGTTCTTCAGAAGGAAGAGGGGCAAACTTTGTTGTAAGTTGGATTTCAAGAGTGCCAGGAAGTGGTAGCAGCCTTTCTTATCAGTCGCCATCATGGTAGCCTAGGAACGATCCTGGCTGCTTAGGAGCTTCATCTTCCCTTTTCATCATGAATAGGACTCAAGTAACATAAAGTATTTTGTGTCTCCTCACTTTGTCAGTTTAATAGGTATATTACTTTTTTACATCATAAGAGCTGTAATCCATTCACAGAACCACAGCTGTGATGAGGAATGGCAATATAAGTCATCAGCCAAAATGTCTCTGATGTGTTGTGTTACCATTTGAACAAACATATTTAAGCTATATTTTTTAATTATTATTTAAAAATTGGGGGGTGAAGTGGGCAAATCAAAATACTGGTACAGATTTTTAACAACAGACCAATTCTTTTTGCACTATTTTTCTACTTATTTATACAATAATTTAATTACTATCCATAAAGAATATTGTGCAAAGGAAAAAAGGATGTGTTTTTAAAGAAGAATCCTTCTTGTTGTTGGTAAGAACAGGGGCACTGCTAGATTTGTCAATGCTATGGTCTTCCACACGGAAAAAAACAAAACAAAATAAACCAGTGTAAGTTTTGCTAAAGAACTAAGCAATCAGGTTGATAGAGTTTAACAGATTATTTTCTTCTGTGGGTAAAGAATGGCACTGATTGACCAGTTGGTTTCCTTTGTGTGGACCTCTTGCTTTTCAGTTTGAAAACACTCAAGCCATGCCTGCCTAATTTATTCTTACTTCTTCCCCTATGTTTGGTGTTGTAATACTGTGTGGGAAGTAGGTAGAAACAATGTTAATTCAGTAGGGATATCTTGCACTAGTGCTTTTGGGTAGCAAGAGTCTGGTAAGGAAATCATTCAGCAGAATACTGTACTCTAACATTTTCTCATCTATTGAGTGATGGATGAGCTTTACTGCCATTTTCTCCCTCTTATATCAGAAAGGAGGAAAGATAAATGTGACAGTTATGGTTTTCATAGTATCAAAAGAAAACTCTGTAACCTGACTACAGTATAAAGTGAAAGAGTAATTTATCCGGTACTATGCTACAGGTGATCATAGAATCATAGAATCGTCAAGGCTGGAAAGGACCCTTAAGATCATCGAGTCCAACCATTAACCTAACACTGCCAAGTCCATCTATACCATGTCCTCGAGCACCACATCTATCCGTTCTTTAAATACCTCCAGGGATGGAGACTCAACCACTTCCCTGGGCAGACTGTTCCAATGCCTGACTACCCTTTCGGTGAAGAACTTTTTCCTAATATCCAACCTAAACTTCCCCTGGTGCAGCTTGAGGCCGCTTCCTCTCATCCTATCCCTTGTTACTTGGGAGAAGAGACAGACCCCCACCTCGCTACAACCTCCTTTCAGGCAGCTGTAGAGAGCAATAAGGTCTCCCCTCAGCCTCCTCTTCTCCAAACCAAACAACCCCAGTTCCCTCAGCTGCTCCTCATAAGACTTGTTCTCTAGACCCTTCACCAGCTTCATTGCCCTTCTTTGGATATGCTCTAGTACCTTGATGTCCTTCTTGCAGTGAGGGGCCCAAAACTGAACACAGTACTCGAGGTGCAGCCTCACCAGTGCCGAGTACAGGGGCACTATCACCTCCCTGGTCCTGCTGGCCACACTATTCCTGATACAGGCCAGGATGCCATTGGCCCTCTTGGCCACCTGGGCACACTGCTGGCTCATGTTCAGGCGGCTGTCAGGCAACACTCCCAGGTCCTTTTCTGCCAGGCAGCTCTCCAGCCACTCCTCCCCAAGCCTGTAGCGTTGCATGGGGTTGTTGTGACCCAAGTGCAGGACCCGGCACTTAGCCTTGTTGAATCTCATACAGTTGGCCCCGGACCATCGATCCAGCCTGTCCAGGTCCCTCTGCAGGGCCTTACTATCCTCCAGGAGATCCACACTTCCACCCAACTTGGTGTCATCTGCAAACTTCCTGAGGGTGCACTCGATCCCCTCATCCAGATCATCGATGAAGATATTAAAAAGGACCAGCCCCAACACTGAGCCCTGGGGAACACCACTCGTGACTGGCCGCCAACTGGATTTGACTCCATTCACCACCACTCTCTGGGCTCGGCCATCCAGCCATTTTTTAACCCAGCGGAGAATGCACTTATCCAAGCCGTGAGCAGCCAGCTTCTCCAGGAGAATGCTGTGGGAGACAGTGTCAAAGGCCTTACTAAAGTCCAGGCAGACAACATCCACAGCCTTCCCCTCATCCACTAAGCGGGTCACCTTGTCATAGAAGGAGACCAGGTTAGTGAAGCAGGATCTCCCTTTCATAAACCCATGTTGGCTGGACCTGATCCCCTGGTTGTCCTGCACTTGCTGCATAATGGCACTCAGGATGATGTGCTCCATGACCTTCCCCGGCACCGAGGTCAGGCTGACAGGCCTGTAGTTCCCCGGATCCTCCTTCCGACCCTTCTTGTAGAGGGGTGTCACATTTGCTAGCTTGCAGTCATCTGGGACCTCCCCGGTTATCCAGGACTGCTGGTAAATGATGGAGAGTGGCTTGGCCAGCTCCTCTGCCAGCTCCCTCAGTATCCTCGGGTGGATCCCATCTGGCCCCATGGACTTGTGGGCATCCAGGTGGAGGAGCAGGTCAGTGACTGCCACCTATTTAACAACTGGGGCTTCACTCTGCATCCTATCTCCATCTCCCAGCTCAGGGGCCTGAAAAACCCGAGGATGACCAGTCTGAGTATTAAAGACTGAGGCAAAGAAGGCATTAAGTACCTCTGCCTTCTCCTCATCCTTCGTGGCCAGGTTACCTTCTGCATCCAACAAAGGAGGGAGATTCTCCCTGGCCCTCCTTTTGTTACTGACATATTTATAAAAGCTTTTTTTGTTGTCTTTAATGGCGGTGGCCAGTTGAAGTTCCAGTTGGGCCTTCGCCTTTCTGATCTTCTCCCTGCATATCCTCACAACATCCTTGTAATCCCCCTGAGTCACCTGCCCCTTCTTCCAAAGGCGGTAAGCTCTTCTTTTTTTCTTGAGTTCCAGCCAAAGCTCTCTGTTCAGCCAGGCCGGTCTTCTCCCCCGCCTGCTCGTCTTTAGGCACATGGGTACGGCCTGCTCCTGCGCCTTTGAGATTTCCTCCTTGAATAACGTCCAGCCTTCCTGGACTCCTTTGCCCTTCAGGACTACCTCCCAAGGGGCTCTGTTAACCAAACTCCTGAACAGCCCAAAGTCCGCCCTTCTAAAGTTCAGGGTAGCGGTCTTGCTGACCCCCTTCCTTACTTCACCAAGAATTGAAAACTCTATCATTTCATGGTTGCTGAGCCCAAGACAGTCTCCGACCACCACATCGCCCACCAGGCTTTCTCTGTTCGTAAACAGCAGGTCCAGCGGGGCACCTCCCCTGGTTGGCTCGCTTACCAGCTGCGTCAGGAAGTTATCTCCCACACACTCCAGGAACCTCCGAGACTGCTTCCTCTCTGCTGTGTTGTATTTCCAGCAGATATCTGGTAAGTTGAAGTCTCCCACGAGAACAAGGGCTAGGGATTGTGAGACTTCAGCCAGATGCTTGTAGAATGCTTCATCTGTTTCTTCATCCTGGTTGGGTGGTCTATAACAGACTCCCACCAGGATATCTGCCTTATTAGCCTTCCCCCTGATCTTTACCCATAAGCACTCAACCTTATCATTACTGTCGTTAAGCTCTAGACAGTCAAAACACTCTCTAACGTACAAGGCTACCCCTCCCCCTCTCCTTCCTAGCCTGTCCCTTCTAAAGAGCTTGTAGCCATCCATTGCAGCACTCCAGTTGTGTGAGTCATCCCACCATGTTTCCATGATGGCGCCTATGTCATAGTTTTCCTGCCATGCAATGACTTCCAGCTCCTCCTGTTTATTGCCCATGCTGCGTGCATTGGTGTAAATGCACTTTAGTTGGGCTATAGATCTCTTCACCAACACAGGCATGCCACCCCTAGGCTCATCCCTAGCAAGCCTGGTTTTATCCCCTTCCTGCTTCGCATCTAGTTTAAAGCTCTCTCAATGAGGCCAGCTAACTCCTGAGCCATAATCCTTTTCCCCCTTTGCGACAGGTGAACCCCATCTGTCTCCAGCAGGCCTGGTGCCATGTAAACTGCCCCATGATTGAAAAACCCAAAATTCCGCCGCTGGCACCAGCCTCCAAGCCATGTGTTGATGAGGTGGGTCTTCCTGTTCCTTTCCATATGCCTCCCAGCTACTGATGGGATGGAGGAAAACACCACCTGTGCTCCTGATCCTTCAAGCATTCGCCCTAGCTCTCTAAAGTCCCTTTTGATTGTCTTGATGCCACTATCAGCTACCTCATCACTGCCGACTTGAACAACCACTAGTAGATAATAATCGGAAGCTTTCGCCAGCCTGGGGAGCTTCCTGGTAACGTTTCTCATCCTTGCCCCAGGGAGGCAGCAGACTTCCCTATGGGATGAGTCCGGTCGGCATGGCATATCGGGCCCTCTGTTCCCCTCAGAAGGGAGTCGCCTATGACAATTACCCTTCTTTTTTTCTTTCCGATGGCCGTTGTAATGCGTGGGGCTGACTGCTTTCCCCCAGTCAATCCTTTGGATGGATCCCTGTCTGTATCTTCATCCTCCTGGCCCTCAGGTTCCAGAGCCTCATACCTGTTGATACTGAAACAAGTCTCAAATTACACCCAAGAAAACAGGGAGGGATTACCAAGGTTGTCTACTGAGATATGAAAATTCACTTCTCACCAGAAGCTTAAGGGAATTAAGCTTCAAAGCCAAACACATTCGACAGCTTTAATAATCATCCATCAACTATAAAAGGAAAACTGACCCAGCTGTTAAGAAATTAAGTTGAAACTCAAAAATTCCAGTTTTCTTGTTTAACTGATAGCACTAACTTCTTCAACATTTTCCAAGTTATTTCATCTCTTAGTTCTTCAGTATTCTAACTGTAAAATGGGGATAATCTTACTCTTATCTCAAAATAATGCTGGGAGTATAAGTATTCTGGTTTTCTTTTTTTTTTTATAAGTTCAGATTCTCTGGTAATGGAAGTCAAGCAAAAGGATAAGATAAGCAAGACAAGTGAGTATACGGGAAAAGAAAGATTTTCATCAGACTTATGGTATACTTTCACAATCTCAACTGAATCCATGAAAAAGATAGGTCTTTCCCAGGTTGACATGTTGCAAAGAGGGGCTGGCTTTCAATCCACACTTACTTTTTTTCATTATTATTAGATGTCTTGACTGGGGAAACATTTTAATCCTTATCATTTTTTTCATAAGGAAATTTGGTGCTAAGGAGAAAGAATTTTCCTGGGGTGCTGAGCAATAAAAAAAGTATATAGCATTTTGTTTGTGCTCTGAAATCTATAGAGGAAGCAGCACTGAAAGGCTACACTGGCAATAATGTGATAATATAAAAAATACTGCAGTTCTGGGTGGAAAAATGATTGGAATTTGACATTTCTGATCAGCATCTCAGTATTTCCTTCTGTTCTTTTATCAGAGAAAGGGAATAAGAACCAGAAAAATTAAGCCTTTATGAATAAAATGTGGGAGGGACAGGACACCAGTCTAACATCAACACAGGAATTGTGCATAAAGTATTAACTGACGTGTCATGTCATATGTAGAACTTGGTCTTCATAGATTTGGTAGGGTCCTGCATATCAAATCATATATATTAGCACGGATCAAAACTCCCTGCTTCTGGCTGTAAATCTCCACATCTGTAGGCTGGAGGATGCTTACTAGCATCTGACAGTACAATGCTTGTGAATCACAACTGATTCGGTTGGTTTTGTGGTATCCTACAGCTGGACTTTGCACAATGGATATGTTTCACAAAGTCTGAGTGGTGCAATTCATTTGAATTGAGATGCCTATGGATAGATTCACACAGACTAAGAAGTTGCTGCAGGACTTTAAATTAAAGGTGATGATAAATAGTGGTGTATTGAGTAGTGGGAAAGAGTCTAATGATGTGCCTTAAGGACTAATGCTGGGTCCAACTTTATCTTCACTAATGATCTGCAAATGAAAGTCAATAGCACAGCTATTAAATTAATGGATGCAACTAAATTGGGAGGTGTTGCAAAACCGAGTGAAGTGAGAAGAGTAATGTAAAAGGATATACGAGGCCTGGTGATAAAAGAACAATCCACAACTCAAAGCTGTAGTGTAAGCTCAAAAGCAGCTGAAGGAGAAAGAGAGAAACACTTGGAAAGTAGTGCTGCAAAAGTAAAATAAAATAATAGAAATAACATTGTTTAGCAGAACGGATGCCAGTTTGCAATGTGATATAATACTTAGAGCAGACAGAAAAACAATAGATTCACTTCTCTTTGCATACACAGAGATATTTCACGGACAAGGATGTAGCAAATTACCTTTCTGTTGCACTGTAAAGATAAAAGGATTTTAGCTGTGCAAGTAAGAGACAAATTTTTACCCAGCTGAAAATGTGTTAGTAAGCCTCAATTTAGTTCCTCTTTACTTGGTGAAAGACCAAGGATTAGATTCTTCAGAGTATTGAGGTATTTAGATAGATATGTGTCTAGTGAGATTTTCAAAATCATCTATGCATTGATTTTGATGGGAATTAGGCATATGCGAACAGTTGGAATACTCATTTGATGTCTATTTGCCTCTTTATGCATGTTAATAGCTATATAAGTGTTTAAGCTACTTCTGAAAACGGATCTTAGCTATTTAAATGAATTGGGTCTTACGATGCTTAGGCTGAAATAGCTTTAAAAATCTAGGCATTAAAACCTGATTCTTGTTATTTCACTTAGAGCTAAATGTAGGAGTCATCTCCCCTAACACTGGTTGCCTAAAATTTTAGCCTCATGTCTAAGCTAGATGTCAAGGCTTTCTGTAACCAATGAAGGGAGTTAGATAGCTCCAGAGGGTGATTCATCCTAAATTGGTACCTAAGAGAGGTGACCCATTTCCACCTCTCTCTATAAACTACAGAGACAAACTGAACAATGATCTTTGCCCAGAATTAATCTTTTAGGCAGCATCAATTAAGGAAAATCATCGCCACTGCTATGGTCCTCAAACGTAAACTCCCAAAACATTGATTTCAGGTTAACGTCACCTATAAAAAAAGAATAAAGGTTTGATTTTAGCAGACAGAGGTAGGTCATCTGTTAAAAATATCCAGAATTATGAAGGAGAATTTTCTGTCATACTGGTGTAATATTCAGCTGAGAAGTACTAAGATAAAAATTAAATAGCAAGGTTTATGTGTCCCAGGTAGTACAAAATAATGCTTATTTTAGATGTTTATCTTTAATCTTTCTTAAATTAATTTTTAAGTGGTCAACCCCATTTGTGGTCTTTTTGGCAAGTATTAGCTCCTGTTCTAAGCTAATTTTTAGCTGAACTGAAAGTGCACTATTTCTTTTCATTGTCTTTGTAATGAATTTCAGAATAATTATGAGAAGTATTTGTTAGGCATGTCTCTCTTTATTATATGAAGTAAATAATACCCCCATTGTCCCAGACATTTGTTATTCAGCTTTCAGCAGGCAATCCAGGTAAAGCAGGATCTTTTTCCCAGTTAAAATAAGTTCCTTAGGCAATGTTTGGAAAGGGGAGAGAAGCGCATGTGACTGAAAGACAGTGCTGCCAGCATAGTGCTGTGTGCTAGCAGACTGCCAAAAATAATAGCAACAGCTTTTCCTCTTTTATTTTCTTTTTTAAGGAGGACCTTTTATGTTTAGACAAGAAAAAAATCTATACTAAATTATTTTTTAAATTTTGCTACTTTGTTTTGTTTCTTTAAGTCTGTGTCTAAAGGGAGATATAGTGCCTGTGGTTTATGGAAGATGGCAAAGATATGATTAAATTAGACCTCCAATTTCAACAACAACATCAAGAAAAGTTGTCACAGTGCAGTAAGGTCTTCCAATAGAATGTGGAGGGTATTTTTGTTGCTGTTGGGTTTTGTTTTGCTTTTTAAACAATTGAAAACAATTGTTATTCATTAATAATACTTAATGCTTCCATACTAAAGGAGCATTTGTCCAAAGAGCTCAAACTCTTTTATAAAGATACCAGTGGCACCACTGTTTCCTTTTGTAGATATGAATATTGAGGCAGAAAAAGATTATGAGAGTTGTCCAAGCTTGCACAGAAATTCAGAGAAGGGAGAAGTCTTGGCAGAGACATGTATGCACATTGGCTTCACAGAAGGAGGAAAGACAGCAAAACTTATGGGAAACCAAAGTACAGACTAAAGCTCAGATTTCATAGCAGCAGAATGAAGGCCTTTGCATGTTCTTTTCTTTCTGCGTCTATGTTTTACTGCTGCTTGTTAAGAGAACTCTTTTCTTTCATGTAGCCATGCACTTTCATTTTTCTTCACAAAAAAGAAATCTCTTCATACCCTTCACTACTATTACTCTGAGAGCTGACTTATAGATGGGCAAGTAAGTCACAGAGCACCTAAAAAAGTAGCTGCAAGGCTATGTGAAGATTGAGGAGCTGCAAAGATGAATCTATGCAACATGAGCCTTCCTTTGGGAAGTTTCAACATTGGATTTACGGTTCTAATCTGCATTAATTTTATGAATTACATTTTCAGCATAAATCTAAAGTCACAGATGGGTTATAAACAAATAAATGATTGAATAGTGCTTGAATGCTAATAGCTTTGACATGATATCTAACTGGGCTCATCTGTGGTCAAGATGTGGAAACCTGATATGTTCTGTAGCCTTTCTCTCATCCCTGGGTACAAAACAGTTCTAAAGGTATATCTCTATTTATATCTATATGAGGAACATTAATCTGAGGATTATACCCTTAGGCCATCTAAATTACTTGTCGCTGTAAGAGATGATACAGTCAGATATATGCATAATTACCTAATCAGCATATTCAAATTCAGGCTCTAAATAATGATCTTGACTAATTGAACCCTTACAGGTTAGTCCAATAGGATTTAACATATGTGAATAATTTCTATAGAGTTTTTTTGAGCATCCTTAAATTTTTTATTCCACAGTTCAAGCCATCTATGGGAAATTAATTACCTCTAAATTTGGAGAAGCTTCTCAAGTATCTATTTAAGAAGAAACACAATGATTCCATCATATCCTTTCTGCAATGTACTTCCACAAGCAAGGTGTGCACTTAATTAGCTTCTTATAATGGAAAGAATGCCACATTTTGAGAAATGAAAGCCCAAAACATGTAAACATTTATAGAAATGGGCAATTCACTTCATATATGGAAAATGATTGCTGTTCACTTAAAGTATTAAAGGGCACTCAATTATTATTATTCTACTTGGAATAAATGTGCTTATTTGCAATAATAACAGATAAATTTACTATTATTTAGATGAAACCTTGTTTCCTCTGACTGTATGTACATCTGTTTTTATCAGGATATTATGTAGTCCTTTCTAACATATAAGCAGTTTCCTTAATTGTTTGTCTGAGTCTTTCATGTCCTCACAACTAGAAGAAGAAAAATAGAATCAAACATTGAGACCAAAGAGTAAGAAAGCAGAAAGTAAAAGCTGGAATTGAATTGTTATCATCGCTTCTGAAATGGCTGTAGCCTGTTTAGTTATTATTATTATTGACTAGATTCCAAGTACATGTCTCTAAATGACATATCTTTCCTTCATTGTTGTATGGACAGGATAACTCTAGCAAAGAAAGCGCATCCTTGGTTATTAGAAACTCTCACGGATTTCAGCTGCAGTTAGGGGTAGTTTGTCTTCTGAAATTTGGACTGAAAATTTGGACTGAAATAACTACCCTAAGAAGGTGAAAAAGGATGAATCAGATATTATTCTTGACAGGAAAGGCTTGACATGAATCTTCAAACAGGAACTTTCCTTGGTATCAGAAGTTTTAATTCCTGTCACTGGGTCTCAGACTTTGAATTTTGGAGCTGTTTGAGTGTTGATGGAATAAGTGACTCTTAATTATGTAGGTTACATCTTCATGTAAAATTGAAAAAGTGAATGAAGGAGGAAGGGGGGGCACATATTTAACCTATGCTCACTGTGGCTTTACTCTAACAGAGTTAGAGCGAAATAATAGAAGTGAACAAGTAGAGGTGAATATCCATCAATCTGGGAATTATTCAGGATCTCTGACAGTCTTGTACTGTGGTTATTACTCTGTGCTAGACTATACTACAGTGTATTTACAGTTATCATCTGGGCCAGTTAGACAGAAGCTCATACAGTTTTAATGCTTTTGAAAATCTCAATCTTCTTCATTAAATAATACCTAAATTCAATGCCCACTTGAGTTAAGTTTAATAGATATTGGATTAGTCCCTTAAAATGCAGCACTGCAGCCTCTACTTAGTTCATTAAGGGCATGATCCAATGCCCAGTGACATCAATAATAGCTTTTGTATTGACTTCACTAGTTTTTTGATCAGTCTGTAAATCCCTGATCCAAGCAAAGCTCTTAAGCCTGTGCTTAAATTTATTCCTGGATCCAGTCCTAATTTGTCACAGATAACACCTGTTTTAGTTCTCTAGATTCTTTGTGCGGTTTGTCTTTTATTGGTGTGATTAAAATGGTGAATGGGGACAAAATTTTCATGAACTCTCTGATGTGTGTACAGATGAAAGTTACTTTTCCAACTGTTTTACTGAAGGAAAGAGCAGAGGGTGGATCATGGCAGATCTATGGACTCTCTAAGCTCACAAAAATGTATCACAAAATATTTCATTAAAGCTGAATATTATTTAATTTTGTCTGTTTTCAGACCCTAAATTCTTAAAAGAATTGAGGACTGTATTGCGCTAACTGAAAAAAAAAAAATCACCACTAACCCACATGTTGTACAAGAAGTTAGCTTGGGAAGAAAAAGCTTTAGATCCAGGTTACAAGAGAGCTGCAAATACCGACAGATGACAAAGCGTGGACTCTGAGCAGTGTTAGACTCTTCTAATGTTATAGATTTTAACATAATTATCAATGCTTTCCTTTCAACTATTATACCATTTTAATTGCATGCAGCTTATTTCTATGGTTTATAGAGCTATATTTGCAACAAGAAAATGAAAGCAGCAAAATGAAAATGGAAGAATTATGCTAAAGAATCTTCTGAGTTCTGAATCAGTGGTTTCTACTTTATATGTAATTCATTTTTTCTGTTTTTGCCTTTATACTGATGGTTATTATAGGTCAATGACTGTCTTGGTGTTTTTTTCTGTTGAAGAAGTCACCTTGCAAAATTGTCAAGCTCCAAAACTTCTGAAATGTCACTTGTCAAAGTTACATTTTCCATTTCTTCATTTTGTTAATTCCTCTAAATAACCAAGAAAATTTTTCCATTGTCTTCTGTGTCCTTTTCATTCATGTCGTGGTTTCTTTCCCACTCCCGACTCTGGATAGATGTTCAGCACTTAACCAGGAAACTGAGAAGTGTCTCAGGCCCTGTAGAAACCACTTCATCCAATGCATTTATCTTTATTTTTCCCCCATCCAGTGATGTTAGTCCATTCCTTTATACTCCATGGGAATACATTTCAAAGCAACTGTGTCTCTATGCATTTTAAACTTGAGCTGGTTGCCTTCTTGGTTTCCCTGGTGCTGGGGTTTACAGAGCTACCTCCTTAAGCAGAATTGTTCCTTTCCTCTTGCCCTAACTCAATCACCTTAGCAGCCTAGGAGTTTCATCATGATTAAAGTTGTTACAAAGATGACCAAAAAAATTAATAATGTTTAGATGTTTATTGCCAAGCTCTGTGGGGTGAAACCATCATCTGCAATGTGTGTGCAAAGCATCTAGCTCAAGAAGAGACTACCTTTGTCTAGAGTCTTCCAGGCACTACAGGGGGTATATTGAAAGTGATATTATCTATCCACAATATGTGCAAGAACTTGGCCTGCCCTTGCTCCAAGCTATGCAGTTGCTGTTGAGCTCTGAGTCAAAAATAATAAGCTCTGGTGGGAGGGAGACTGAATTATCTTGTGCTGAACAACACAGTAACTCCGCCACACAGCTTTTAAATTGGAGCTGGCTTGCGTCTCACACCACGGTCAGAACTATCCTATATCTGCACCAAATCAGCCAGGCAGATCAATCCTAACAGATACATAACTGTTAATAATAATGGTCTGTTTCAGTGCTTTTATTACAACAACATTATATTTACCCTCCAGGAACTGATATCAGAATCTTGTCCCTTGTTTATAGATACATGTATAAATATACTAACTGCCAGCAGGTGTGCTGAAGAAAAATAAGAGGGTTAGAAAATGTCTTGCAGATAAGAATTTCTTTTTAAATGTTAATTTTTTAGTCTTCCCTCCCCCTGGTATGTCTGACTGTAAACTTCATCTTTAAACTTCTTTTTATTATTATTATTGCCATTATAGCTAGAGCACATACAGGCAGAACATCGGTTTAGTGTGACCTTTCTGAAATCATAAGCAATTCTTTCTCTTTGTCATACTGATAATAGAATGGATCAGATACTTCCTGAAGACATTATAATAGAGTTCAACTGTTTAAGCTGTACACTAATGAAAAATGTAAAATCCATCTCTTCTCTACAGTGGTCTAGTAGAACAGAGACGCTGTCTTGCAGAGAGCTTTCCATATGGTACATTGGGATCTCTGATATTTCTTGTACTGTATGGCAGATGTCAGCACAGGCAGGCCACTTTTTTTCTTCCCTTTCTGTATGCCATTTCTATAAAGACATGAATGTATTAACTAATAAGCTTTTATCTACCTTCACCCACTCTTTCCTAACTTCTCTTACAATAGCAAACTACAGTGTGATACATTTTCTGTTTCAAAGAGATGAGACAGTGGAAGAATGTAATACATGCTTAACTCCTTTGACTTCTTATACTGACTCTAATCCTTCAGCAGGTGTAAATCAGTGTAGCTCCACTTACTTCACTACACTTTTGCAGCCACACCAGTTGAGCATCCATCGCATACTGTTTAAGGAAATTATTGGTTTGGTTTTGTCTTTATGTGAAAAAAAGGGAAGTGTTTTAAACATTTTAGATATAATTTTTGGTACAAATAGTAAAGGGACAGACTGAAACTTCTGTAAACAGGATTCTTGTGTCCATTTCTAGAATAAATATAACATTGCTAGTAGAGCTGTCTGATTTTCATTTAACTCCTTTAAAAAAACCCCACAACTTCTTTTTCAATTTTTTTTCTTTTTAACAGAGATGTCATCAGTGTCATTCCCTTTTCCTTCTTCTCCTTTTAACTTCTCGATTTGGTGGAGGAGGAAAGGAAGATGGTGAAAGATAATGCAACATACTGCTTGAATTGACACTTTTATGAAGTCAAAATGATCAATGAGCTGTTGCATTTGGATTGAAAATAGTGAATTTTGCATTGTGACCTTTCCAGACAGATGTCAGAAGTTTTCTTCTATAAAATGTTCATTAGTTTGGCTTTTCTTTGTGTTTCAGAACAGAAACATATACTGAAATACCAGAGTTTTTTACTGGACAGGCACTCTATTTTCAGGACAGTTCTAACTTCAGTTCTTGGCCTCTCTGGTAAGACTGTCAATAAGACTGCTAATTAGCGTCCATTTCAATGGTGACATTTCTTATCTATATCTCTATATATTAACTTTTAAAAAGGAGAGGACACTGTGTTCCTAGTACACTTGTATACATCTCTCATTTCTGGAATATCAGTTAAGTAATTCTTTTGTACAGCACTTCTTAGGATGTTCTGTAACTATGCAAGGTGCAGTTTCAGACAGGAATTTGGAGACTGGATTTTCCACCTCTGGCACTAATTTTGTACGTTATTTTGGATATTTCAGTTGGCTCCTGTTCCTTCTCATCTCATTTTTTAATTCAGTTAGGGTATCAAAAAATATCAGATGAGCTATGATAATATTGAAATTTAAACTTTTGTTCCAACAGCCTGAGGAAAGAGGTTAGGGTTTTATTTTTATCTTTAGTTTTAGAAAGCAGAATGTGGGACATGTAACTGGCCACTGTGATTTCCATCTGGATTTTCTCTGTTGCTTCCTCTGAAGGCTCAGTTCTGGTCGGGCAGCATTTCTGTAACTTTGGCCAAACATGATGAGAAAGGAATATGGTGGAGTTCTGGTTACTGACCTCTGCATGAGATAAAAGTGATCAATCTGTTTTACATTGGTTTGCATGGCTAGTCACAAAAGTAACCACTGTTTTGCAAGTCCAAGAAGCTAAAATTGGGGCGGCTGAAAGACAAGATTTTGTTTTGTGAAAAATGCCAACATATATGTGGTCTTAGGTCTGAGTGTCAGTGACAGAGATCTTTCAAACTTTACACTAAAAACCCAAAAGTCCCTCCAATGGCTTAGTAACACTGTTTCATTTATGCCAGGCATGAGACACACATTCAGAAAAACCTACCAGATCTGGAATAGGAACTTTGGTTACATTTTAACATAGCAGGTGAATGCCATGCTTTGACTATCAGCACAAAGAATTGTCCTCTTTTTTCCTCTGAGACTTCCTGAATATTTATAGGAAGAAAAGCAGATTCAACTGAAAAGATGCAGAACTTAATTCCAGAATAACAAGTATTCTAGAGGTTAAAATAGTGAATTATGACAATGGAGGCATCAGTTCACACTCTAAATCAAACAATATAGACCTGAAAAATTATTTCATCAACCCAGTGAACTGCTAGAGAAACTGGACCGAGTGAGGAAAATTCGATAGAGTATTGATAATCTGTTTAATCACACACCGAAAGACAGTAATTCTCAATCAGCTTGAGTGAGACATACCAACCAAAATCAAGTATGTGATGAAAACATGGGAAGGATTCAACCCAACTGCAGTTTGAAGTGGAGCATGGAGAAGACCAGTTTGTATCCTTGCTCCCTTAATGCACATCACAAACCCATCTACTTGTTTCACTCCCCCCATGTCTTAACAACAAACAAACAGACAAAACCACCACCAACAGTAAAGTTCTTACAAAGGTCTTCATTAGCTTGATTTGCAAAAATGACTATGTATTTTCTGCAGTGATGCTGCTTCAGGAAAGGAAAGAAAGTCTGATTGTCCTTCTTTGCACCTGAAAGACATTTTGTAGAAATGGAGCATGAGAAGAAAATCAAGAGCTCCTTTAATTGTCCCCAGCCAAAAGGAACAGAGCACTTACCAGCAAACTTCCAAAAGATAAGTTCTGATATTCTTGTTGCTTCTCATAAATTGTAGTAAATTCTAAGAGTAGGTGAATAAGCCTATACTTCCAACTCTGAGAAAATAATTTTGGTATCATTTTCTGATCTTTTATATTCTTTTACTAGATAATGATCTAATTCATAGGATCATTGATGATAGGGCTTAAAAGGATCCTCAGAGGGCATCTAGTCCTCCCCTCTGCCCCAAAATGAGATCAACAACTGCAATGTTGTTCCTGACAGATGTCTGTTTAGCTTTGCACTTACTAACTTGCATGGAGCTGCTTCTACCATCTGAATAAAATCTCTCATGGTGCAATATGTTTGTTGTGCCAAACACGGAAAGCAGGTTTTACCTTACCTTTGCATCAACCTTTTCTTTGTATATCCAAAATGTGTTTCTCCATTTTCTTTCTATAATAAACAACACTAAAGTCTATACTTTTTTTTCTTAATTAATTTTTCTAGGCATCTGACAGTTCACCTTAGTCTCCTCTGGGCTCTTGCAAGCTGATCCATGTATTTCTTCAAATGTGAGACCTTAAACCAGCTGTAGTACTTTAGTTGGAAAATGGCCAATAGCAAGAAAAACAGAAAGATTATGTGTGTATCTTGCATGTGATACTTTTGCATATACATGCCAGTATTTTGGTGTTTTTTTTTTTTATTTAAGTCTGAAACTGTTGAGTCATGTTAGGAATATGACTCACAAAAAGCATCAGATCTACTTTATTCAGAAATTTTGCCTGATCACTGGTTCTTCATCTTGTATTTGTGCAGTTAGTTATTTTTAAATGCATATGTCCTTTTTAAACTGCATCATATTTTTCCAGACCATTTCTCCAATTTGTCAAGATCATTTTACATTCTAATCCTGTACTCTAATGTGTTTGCAGATCCTCCCTGCTTGGTATCCTCTGCGTATTTAATAACCATAATCTCTCTTCCATTATTCAACTCTTTAATGTTTCTTAAAGGACCAAGTACTGAAATTACTCTAAAGTATGTCTCAAAACTACAATATTTCCAGAACCTCCCTATATTTTTTAAAACATAAACAGGGCAACAACTTTCCATTAACCCTATGGCAGTTTAAAGAAATATTACACACTAATCAGACTGCCCAAACTGCTGTTTGTCTAAAACAAACAAAGAAGACTGATTACTAATATTAACTACTGATGCAATTATTATATGTGCTGAAGGAAAGATGCTTAAGTTTGGAGAATTTGAATGGCTGAATAATACCAGCCCATATTTTTGCTCAATGACAAAATCACATGAAATGTTAATAATATTGTGGCAAGGGATGACAGGCAGTGGGCCAACATGTTCTGAAAGGTGCCCAGAAAGCATAGAAGTGCCTTTATTTATTTTTTTTAATTTTTAAGATTATAGTCCTCATTTTGAATCTAGTAAGGACCAAAATAAGGTTTCAGAAATGCAGATAACAGGACTGACTATTATGAATATAGTGCAATACTTACATATTTGCTAAGTTCCTTAACAGCTCAGATAGATACCTTTCAGTTGACTTTAGATATTGAGCAGCTAACTAACCCTAACCCTACAGTACAGTAGTTCTGGCACTGGTGCTCTCCGGTTGATATTTTTTTAACCTTGAAACTCTCTCAGTGTATTTTTTGCTACAGACAGAATAAGTTCATGGAGTATGAGGCTATATTAATTTTATTTATTTCTTCAGGGTTTTTTTCCCCAGATGGTATTTTTTTCCCTCTTAAAATGTAGAAAAATAAAACCATAGCAAGCGATATTTCACACTTAAAAAAATAAATAAACCAATCTATACTTCTTTGTGTAGGAGAGAAAAATAAATATGTCCGTGAGCAGTGTGAAATTCTCTTGCCCCTAGAAAAGGATGTTTCTTGTTTTTTTTAAGGTCTCTTTTATTTCATAGGCAAAACTCCATCATTTCTCTTTTTTTTTTTTTTTTGAATGCAGTTGTTATGATTTCAAGATGAATAAACAATGAATAGGTTTGGAATTTTTATAGTGGAGCTGGGGAAAAAAAATCTGAAAAGATAAGCTACTGTGATAGGGCAATTGATGTACCTGTTTTAATTTCTCAAATTGTAAATGCCAGAGAAAATAAAATAATAAACACTGTATCAGTCATTGCTGAAAGCTTTTACATGAGATTTCACCAGGTTTACTACAGGCTGATAGGCACCATGAAACAGCACAGGTTGAGAGCCAACCAGGTAGAAAGCAGCTTGGCAGCAAAGACTGAAGGTTCTTGGTGGATAACAAGTTGAAAATGAATCAGCAATGTGCCCTTGCAGCGAAGGGGTCAGACATATCCTGGGCTACATGAGCAACAACATAGCTGGCAGCTTCTGGGAAATATTCGTTCCCCTTGATTTGACCCACCTGAGACTGCATCAAGAGCCTTACTATGTCCAGCTTTGGAGTCTCCAGATAAGAAAGACACTGAGAGACTGGAGCAAGTCCAGGGGAAGCCACAAAGTTGGACAGGGGGCTGGAGCACACCATGGACAATGAAAGGATGAGAGAGCTGGGTTTATTCAGCGTTCAGCAAAGAATGGCTCTGGGGGGACCTAACAGGAGGGAAAGACAGAGATCAGAGCAAGCCTCTTCTAGAAGGTGCACCACACAAGGAAAAAAAGCAACGTAAGTTAGAATACAGGGAACTCCAATCAGGCACAAGGGTGGGGTTTTTTAATTATTTTTTCCCCTCACCTGAAGTTGGTCAAACACTGGAGCAGGAGGGCTCAGAGAAGGTGTGAGAACTACATCCTTGAGAGACTTTCAGAAGTCAGCTGGATCATGCCTCAAAAACCTGCTCTGACTGGTTCAGATTTGAGCAGGAGTTTGGACTAGAGGACCTCCCTACAAAAGCACATGATTCTGTGATTTTATACATTCTTTTAAATTTGAGGGCTTTACCTGTATTACAAGAAAGAAAGCCAATACTAATTTGGGAGACCCAACACAATGCTAAGAAATCCCAACGAAAGACAATTGCAAAATTGTTCTTACAGAGCTGAGCAAGAATACTGGAAAAAATTGCTTGAAGTAACACCATAGGAAGAGAAAGTAGTTCCTATGAGTGGGAAAGAAGGCTTTAATTCATTAATCTTTTTGAGAAGATATTGCTCCTCCTGCACAATGTCTGATAATTTCTGGGCTACGGGCTGGCTATGGTGGATGAGTAAGAAAGAAAATTCTTACGTATCAAATACTAAAGCTCTGTCTGGGGGGGAATAAAAATCTTCCTCTCCACCTTTCTTTATTCATTTTTTGTATTATTTTTTTTTATTGGGATGGTGCCAGGGCAAGATCCTTAGTGTCTCATTCCTAGGAAAAAAAAAAATTCCTCATGAGTTGGGGCTCCCTAGTGCATTTCTTCTTAGTAAGCAGTTCCATCTCAAAATCTTGGCCTCTGAGTAAGATTTTCAAGAGCATTTAGTTGACCTTGATGTCAGAGCATATATTCCAAGGCAATTTTTGCCTATCAATCACAGTTGCAATCCACCTATAGTGCCAATAAGACCTAAGCCTCTAACTGCCTTCCTAATTCTAGAAAAAAAAAAAAGGAGCTTGGAATCCCAAATCAATAAATGTTACTCAAAGAGCTCCAAAGTCCTGCAGACTGTAATGATCAAAAGTATTTAGGCACCATGCAGAGAGGCCCCTTTGGACTTGGCCTGAGGCACTTCAGCAAATGGTATCCAATTCCCTCACACATTTTATGCTACGGCCCCACCTATAAACAGTATACAAAGAACTGAAACATGATTGCTAGAAGCTACAGACATAAGAAATCTGTGTTATGGATGGTTGGAGTGACATAAGTGAAATGTGTTACAGATTGTTATAAGCGAACTATTGACCTTTTAGCCTCCAAAGCCTACTCTAACCATTTATCAAAACCTCTATTAATCATTTATTAACCATTTAGAAGCTATAAAAGAAACCATAATACAAAGTGCAGCTTCTGTGTTTCTATATCTCCTGCCAGGGGGGACACAGTGGCAACAAAAAAGACAGATTGAATATGGCAAGGGTTCCTGTTTCCTGAAAAATAAAGATGTATTCTGATCTCTTAACTGGGATTTAGGAGTGAAAATAAACATGTCGTCCTCTTGCTGCTCTTTAGTCAGAAGTCCAGCCTCTCCTCAAGTCCAGCCTCTCCTCAGTTGCAATTTGAAACTGTATGTGGGACAGTTTTCTACACCTGAGGGTGGGAGAAGGGGACCTAAAATGATATCACATTAAAAATAAAATCATAAAAATTCATAGAATCATAGAACCATAGAATCATAGAATACCAGGTTGGAAGGGACCTCAAGGATCATCTGGTCCAACCTTTCTAGGCAAGAATTTGCACAGTCTAGATGAGATGGCCCAGCACCATGTCCAGCTGAGTCTTAAACATGTTCAGCGTAGCGGAGTCAACCACTTCCCTGGGGAGATTATTCCAATGATTGACTGTTCTCATTGTGAAAAATTTTCCTCTCGTGTCCAATAAGGATGCTAGGTGCCAGCAGTCTGAGGTGGGTTGTCACCGGCAAATGACACTCTGGTGTAGCTGAGACTGATCAGATGGGATCTCACTGAGCTGAAACCCCAACTAAAGTGTGGTCTGTATTCTCACAATATGTGAATATATTATAAATGTTAATGTATTTAAGCTGAGAACATTCCTGCTGGGTAAGGAAGTGCTCACATTCCTGTATTTCAGATTTGGAAGATGATATTAAAAATAATAACAAGAAAAATCAAAACCACATGCAAGACACCTGTGACAGATCTGTGTAACAACTATGAAACAGAATGATTTTGCCCAGTATCATACTATCAATGAGCAGGCATGACAAGGTCAGATATCCTAGATGAATGTGAGCATATTTGCCTAACTAGATATGGTTAAGTCTAATTCTGCATCATTTATCTTTCTTTTGAACTTAGACACAACTGATGAACATAAGGAGTCTGATATAACAGTTTTACCAGTCTCCAGGTTAGCCATCAGATCATCCTTCCTTCTTGTTATACATATGAGAAGTGATAAAATTGTGGTATCAAACCAGTATTGGGATATTTTCATCTCTTAGAGTCTTTCTCAGTTACAGCTGCTTACATCTGGAGTACAAAAACTCTAGTCAAGTTCAAGCATTATGATAAGAAGGTGCCATAAATAACCCAAAGATGTTCTGATTTTGTTTCTATGGAATAATATTTTAGATTAACTATACTACTTTTTAAGGTCTTAGGAGCTGGCATACAATAAAAATGTGAACAATAAAAAATGGAAGATAAGCCAAGATCCTAATAAAAAATAATCCTATGTTATAGCTCAAAATTTGTAACAATTCAACACCATTTGGCTTGAGCTAACTACAAATTTCCTTACTACTTACTAACTACTATTTACTTACTACTACTTAAACTGGCTACCGCCATTAAAGATAACAAAAAATGTTTTTACAAATATATCGGCGACAAAAGGAGGGCCAGGGAGAATCTCCCTCCTTTCTTGGATGCGGAGGGAAACTTTGCCACGAAGGATGAGGAGAAGGCTGAGGTACTTAATGCCTTCTTTGCCTCAGTCTTTAATAGTCAGACTGGTCATCCTCAGGGTTTTCAGGCCCCTGAGCTGGGAGATGGAGATAGGATGCAGAATGAAGCCCCAGTTGTCAAAGAGGTGGCAGTCACTGACCTGCTCCTCCACCTGGATAACCACAAGTCTATGGGGCCAGACGGGATCCACCCAAGGATACTGAGGGAGCTGGCAGAGGAGCTGGCCAAGCCACTCTCCATCATTTACCAGCAGTCTTGGACAACCGGGGAGGTCCCGGATGACTGGAAGTTAGCTAATGTGACACCCATCTACAAGAAGGGTCGGAAGGAGGATCCGGGGAACTACAGGCCTGTCAGCCTGACGTCGGTGCCGGGGAAGGTCATGGAGCACATCATCCTGAGTGCCATTATGCAGCAAGTGCGGGACAACCGGGGGATCAGGATCAGCCAGCATGGGTTTATGAAAGGGAGGTCCTGCTTCACTAACCTGGTCTCCTTCTATGACAAGGTGACCCGCTTGGTGGATGAGGGGAAGGCTGTGGATGTTGTCTACCTGGACTTTAGTAAGGCCTTTGACACTGTCTCCCACAGCATTCTCCTGGAGAAGCTGGCTGCTCACAGCTTGGATAAGTGTGCTGGGTTAAAAACTGGCTGGACAGCCGAGCCCAGAGAGTGGTGGTGAATGAAGTCAAATCCAGTTGGCGGCCGGTCACGAGTGGTGTTCCCCAGGGCTCAGTGTTGGGGCTGGTCCTGTTCAACATCTTCATTGATGATCTGGATGAGAGGATCGAGTGCACCCTCAGGAAGTTTGCAGATGACACCAAGTTGGGTGGAAGTGTCGATCTGCTGGAGGGTAGGAAGGCCCTGCAGAGGGACCTGGACAGGCTGGACCGATGGGCCGAGGCCAACTGTATGAGATTCAACAAAGCTAAGTGCCAGGTCCTGCACTTGGGTCACAACAACCCCATGCAACGCTACAGGCTTGGGGAGGAGTGGCTGGAGAGCTGCCTGGCGGAAAAGGACCTGGGAGTGTTGCCTGACAGCCGCCTGAACATGAGCCAGCAGTGTGTTCAGGTGGCCAAGAGGGCCAATGGCATCCTGGCTTGTATCAGGAATAGTGTGGCCAGCAGGACCAGGGAGGTGATAGTGCCCCTGTACTCGGCACTGGTGAGGCTGCACCTCGAGTACTGTGTTCAGTTTTGGGCCCCTCACTACAAGAAGGACATTGAGGTGCTGGAGCGTGTCCAAAGAAGGGCAATGAAGCTGGTGAAGGGTCTTGAGAACAAGTCTTATGAG
Source organism: Nipponia nippon (assembly GCF_047370975.1). Lineage (NCBI taxonomy): Eukaryota > Metazoa > Chordata > Aves > Pelecaniformes > Threskiornithidae > Nipponia > Nipponia nippon. The sequence goes on from NW_028262346.1 coordinate 2,475,224, forward strand.
GAGTGGCTGAGGAAGCTGGGGTTGTTTAGTCTGGAGAAGAGGAGGCTGAGGGGAGACCTTATTGCTCTCTACAACTACCTGAAAGGAGGTTGTAGTGAGGTGGGGGTCGGTCTCTTCTCCCAAGTCACAAGGGATAGGACGAGAGGAAATGGCCTCAAGCTGTGCCAGGGGAAGTTTAGGTTGGATATTAGGAAAAAGTTCTTCACCGAAAGGGTAGTCAGGCATTGGAACAGGCTGCCCAGGGAAGTGGTTGAGTCCCCATCCCTGGAGGTATTTAAAAGGCGGGTAGACGTGGTGCTTGAGGACATGTTTTAGTGGTGGACTTTGCAGTGCTAGGTTAACAGTTGGACTCAATGATCTTAAGGGCCTTTTCCAACCTTAATGATTAGAGGATTCTATGAAATTCCACATTTTTCTTGTGTTGGTCATTTGAGATCCATTGCATTTCTAATGATCCCAAGGCATAGAGTTAAAAGTGAAAAGCAATCTTTATTCAAACAGCTCAACTCTTGGGTATGAAAAGCTGGAAAACTGGGATGAAGTTATGATTCAAAATAGAACAACTATGCAACAGAGTTGGGAACAAAATCCAGATCCTCCAACTCCCCAGTCAGTATAATTCCCACAGGATATTTCCTACAAAAATAATTTCTGTTCAGGTTTTCCATCTGAAAAAAAAGTCATTTCTGAGACCAAAGATATGAAGTGAAAGGATGAGAGAAGCAAAGAGATCATAAATGTTACATTAACTTAAAGTTAACACTATGCCTTATTTACCTTTTCTGTAAAGACTTCAAACACTTCAGGATAGCTTATCTGAATTATTATATCTGAAGCCCTGATAGTCCTGCAATGAATTTAAATAATCCCTGTTATGTCAAACTAAAAATATGTTAATTAAAAAAAAAAAACAGCCTCAAAAAACCCCCCACACTGACCCTAGCATCTGCTAAAATTTGTTATTCTCAACCCTACATGTGTTAGGGTACTCCTGATGAAGGTGCAAATTCATATATCCCTGTTAGAAAGGATGAAGAAGGTGCTCTTTAAACTGACGTGTCACTGAAGATGATTGGAGCAACATCTCTAAATATGAAATCCAGAAAATTTGCATCTCTGCATGACTCTCTATGAGCTGAACACTTGGGAGTTCTCCATTTCAAATTTAACCGCTCCTTCTCCTACATGTGTTTGTAAGACTGGAAGGTTCTTTCTGGACCATTAAAATTAAGCTGCCTCCTCCTGTAGGCAACCATGGTGTATAATCTCATTTATAAATTTATCAAGCTCCTTTTTAAACTAGTTATGTTCTTTGATCTTGCTACTCCCATTGAAGGACTGTTCCAGAACTCCACTCCTCTGATGGTAAAAACCTCCTTCTAATTTCAAGGCTAAATTTATTCATGGGCTGTTTATACCCATTTGTTCTTGTGCCAATATTGGCCTTTAGTTTAAAAAGCTCTTCTCTCTCCCTCCCTGATGTATATTGAACTGTTAAAAAAGCTGTTAAGATGGACATACATTAGACACTGGATGAAAATCCACCCCTTCAAAGATTAATAAACATCAAAGACAAAGGAATTACAATTCATAGTTGTATCTTTAGCCTGTAAGCTCTTTTACTGTGGGGACCAAAGAAGCTTGTTTATTTTATCCTTCTGGACCAAACCTATGCACCATATAGTGCTGTGACCTTGTAGAACCATATTAATAATAAATACCAATGGTACATCAGTTTTTGTCATGAGAATCAAGAGATCCTGGTGGTAATTCCTTTATTTAGCCCTATGAATCCAGATTTAAAATTTAGATATTACAGTTGTACTTTAATAAAAATATAATCATGAATGCTTCCCTAACGTGCAGATACCTTTGTCTTCAGTGGGAATTGGCTCAGGCCCTTATTCAGTTTTAATCAGCGTGATTTTCTTCTCCACACTTTTGGAACTGAAACTCATTAACTGATACGGGAAATAAGTTCCCTTTTTTTTCTTTTTTTTTTTTCTCTCCTTTTTTCTTCCTTTTTTTTTTTTTTTTTTTTTTTTTTTTGGTAATAGGAGCTACTGCATTGTGTTCCCTTAATTACACCATGTCATGTTGCAATGTAAAATGACACAGTGTACCACTTTGTGACATGTGATAACTATGATGAATTACATTCAGAACAAAGGCCTGCTTTGAAAGGATATATCTGACCTGGGGGAGAGCAGGTATTTCAAGCACTCCATGGATATTTTCGATTAATGGATAATTCCCCATCACATATCACAAATGTTTAATAATAAGATTATGAACATGCTGGCAGAGGATTTTTCCTGATTTTTATCCTAAAATATTGATTTTTTTATTTACTGTAGCAAATTAATAACTTCTATGCTTACAGTGTGTTGATATATATATATATAAAAAGCTAACTACTTTCAAAGACATAAGCTTTCTATTTGATTTCTTGGAATAATCATATTAAGTGATGAAATTAATGTCAGAGAGGAGAGAGGTGTTCACCCTAGCAGCAGTGTTCCCTTAATACTAAAAAAAAATAGTAATAAAATTTTACTAATACACCAATGGAAAAAAAACCCAAAAAACCAAAACAACCCATAACTGGTAATTTTATAAGATGTCATAGAAAGATTAAGCATGAATTCTCTTAAACTGTAGTTTTAAACTAAAAAAAAAAGTATCTGAAAAATGTCTACAAAATGCCATTTTTAGAATTTCACAGTGACTCTCGGATCAAATGTGCCTGATTCACGTCAAAACATGATTTTTTTTCCCCTTGAGTGCCAGTAGTACAGCTGCAAGTTGGGATATGAAAATAAAGCCGTGTTCTTCTGTCATTGTGCCATTGCCAGCAATGAGGATCTTACAAAGAGAGCTTAGCTGAAAGATTCTGAAAGATAATAAATTACACATTCTTGGGGCGGATATATGAGGAAGGCTGCTGGACATGCTGCTCCTTTTCCACATGGGGAATTATTATAACAGAATGCCAGCTCTGATTAACTAGAGGGGAAGATGAAAGACAGTGAGGATAATATAATCATGTTGGCTGAATAGTGGACCTGAATGTGCTTAAGGTCAAGCATTGCTAATATGCAGTCCCTTAATAGGAAAAACACAATATTTTTGGATGGAGTAACATTGTCTTTATACTAGTTATGAAGAAGAATATATTGGAATAAGGGTAGTTGGATAAATTAAGGGTAGGCAGAAGCACTGCTATAAAATTAGAGGAGAGAGAGACTAGGGAAGGGGGGTAGGAAAAGAAGAGGAAGAAAAGAAGAGCGAGGCCAAAAGCAGTGAAACACAGCTACTGTTCCTGGGTGCTGTTAACAGCCCCTGGGAATTATCTGTTTTCCAGCTGAATTCAGTAAAGCTGTATTAAGTGGAGGAGATTTTAGCTGGAGAAGCAAAGCAGATTTGCTTTTGTAGTCTGGGGATCTGTGAGTCCCAGCTTTTCCTACACCCCATGAGTATGCTAAATCTGTACTTGAAAGGATATGGTCTGCTGAGTCATGCCATAGTCAAAAAATCCAAGTCTTTCCTTCCTGCAGGGAAAGTCAGCAGTGAAATTTTTTTTTTTTCCACCCAGAAACAGAATAACACTTGCGACTTCCGTGGCATCCCTTTGCATTTACAGTGATGTAATAGGGAGCAGAATAGGATCCAGTACAAAGAATAGGTGAAAACTGTCATGGTTTAACCCCAGCCGGGAACTAAGCTCCACACAGCCACTTGCTCACTCCCCCCTGGTGGGATGGGGGAGAGAATCAAAAGAGTAAATGTGAGAAAACTCAGGGTTGAGATAAAGATGATTTAATAGGTAAAGCAAAAGCCACACACACAAGCAAAGCAAAGCAAGGAATTCACTCACTACTTCCCATTGGCAGGCAGGTGTTCAGCCATCCCCAGGAAAGCAGGGCTCCATCATACATAATAGTTACTTAGGAAGACAAACACCATCACTCCCAACATTCCCTCCCCCCTCCCCCTCCCTCCCTCCCTCCCCCCCCCCCCCTTTCCTTCTTCTTCCCCCAGCTTTATATGCTGAGCATGATGTCATAATGGTATGGAATAGCCCTTTGGCCAGTCTGGGTCAGCTGTCCTGGCTGTGCTCCCTCCCAGCTTCTTGTGCACCTGGCAGAGCATGGGAAGCTGAAAAGTCCTTGACTGGTGTAAGCACTACTTAGCAACAACTAAAACATCAGTGTGTTATCAACATTATTCTCATCCTAAATCCAAAACACAGCACTCTACCAGCTACTAAGAAGAAAATTAACTCTATCCCAGCTGAAATGAGGACAAAATACAACACCATTGAATACTCACAGTTTAAATTGGTTCAGGATTTAATTCAATGAGCCTTATCCTGTGGGATGCCCAATTATTGATGCCTGATGAAGTACCTTTAAAGATAAAGGGATTTTTTTCATTGTCTTTAAAGAGACTTGGTTGAATGAATCCAGTGTTAAACATTTCCAGCTGCCACTGATATTGCAAAAGACTAACCCTACTGAAAGTCAAATTCTTTATCGCTGAAATTTGTCATTAACATCATGCAGATCAATAGGAATTATAGGCCTGAGACAGATGTGCAACATTCCTCACATCCACATATTTACTTACAGTGGAAAAAACAGGGCTGAAGGCTACATGTGAATTCAAAATATGTAACTCATTCACAGAGTAATTCTATCATTACAGGCATAAATTAGTTACCTTTCTATAGGAGAATGTCTTATGTCAATTTCTTTAATGGCATAAGTAGAAGGCATATGTATAGTTCACACTGCACACAATTATCTACTTCACATCCCTAACAATTCATGGAAGGTATATATATTAACATACAACTACATACACAATTGCTGAAGAAATTGAAATTTCTGAAAGATAAGAAGTAGGAGAAATTGAGAAGACTCCCTCTAAAAGGAGAGAAAAAAATGCCCACTAAAAAGGTATAAAATGGTTGTGTTAATATCTGGAATATACCAAAGATCTTGAAAACCTTGAAGGTTGGGGTTTTTTTGTGTTTGGTTTTTTTTTTTTTAACAAATGTCTTCACTTTAAAGAAAATGCGCAGCTGTTCCTTTAACATTTTATAATTATAAGACAGGCAGAAAGTGTTGGAACAGGGAAGTGTGTGTGAATGGGGGCTAGCATGCTGAGACATTGTATTTCAGCTGTGAAAATCAATACATGCTCCAGAGATAGGGCACTTGATCAGAAAGGATATTGCAAGATACAAAAGAGCAGATATAACATACCATTCCTGTGAAGTTCATTTCTTGCTCTTATTACATCAGTTCAGCAGAAAACACAGTGTGCATGAAACTATGGCAGTGCCAGCAATTTATTGCTCGTCCAAGATTTTTAGATTTGCATGAGATTTTAGCAGAATTGTGCTTTGTGCTCCTTCTTTACCAATAATTCAGAACCTGGAGGCCTAGATGATGCACTTGTGAAGTATTTCTTGTGTACCAGTCTATTTTTCTCCTGTTTCCAATTAACACAAAACTGCAGTTCTGTATGACTGCCCAGAAAACACAGAAAACAAGATCATTATTTCATCAAAGGAGAAGAAGATTTCAGGATTTTTTCTTTTAATTCTACTTTTGAGGAGACCTATTTTTTTTTGTGAGAGAGCAAGTAGAAAAAAAGAACGAAATTGACCCTGGGAATACATTAGCTTGGGAGACTGTTCACACTGTGCTATTGCAAATGGATGTTTGCCCTTTATCTTTCTTGCTTTCTTGTTTCTGGCCAGCAATTGTATCCTGGGTCTGACAAAATTGCATCAGATCTCCATTATACAGAGATTAAAAAAAAAAAAAAAAAAAAATCATGGCCTTTTCTCACTGGGACTCCACAACCCAGAAAGACCTTTCTCTGTCATCAGCTGTGTAAACTTATTCAAGCCATTTCACATTTCTGTTTTTTCTTTCATTTCTGATGTTGACAAAAAACTTAACAATCTATATAGAATAACTTGAATTCTATGAGGAAAGTAACTCTGTGTACACATAAGTTCTGCTATTCATTAGTTGTCTCCTGTCTTAAAAAAAAATAGTAGTAACCAATCTTAATTTTATTTTGAAGCTCCTGAAAAAAATTGTATCTTAAATGTTGTATCAGGAAGAGAGAAATTTTAGACAGGTTAGGGTTTTTTGTCGGTTGGGGTTTTTTGTTTCTCTTTTTTGGATTTTTTTAGTGGTTTTCACCATAATCTTGATTAGACACCTCAAGTTAAACTGGAGCTCTTAAGAAAAGAAATAAGTTAAGGTTTGGTGAAGGTGCAATACATTCAGGACCTCTGCAGACCGATGCAGAGATACCCATAACACAAACGCACAAGAGACTTATGTAGCATGTTGGCCTTTCCTAGCAAGGAATTAGTCACTGCCAGCTTCATCACAGGAGTGGAGCAAACTTTGACAGGAATCAAAAGCCCCTGTTTCAATTTACAACCTTTTAACTATGCCTCAGCTGCGGTGTTTTCCTTGCACAGTGTTTGACTTGCCAAATTCAGATACGGCCCTACTCATGAAACTGGTACTTGCAGGAATGTAAGAGGATGAAGCCTCAGGGGTGAAATGCTTTATACTGGTAAAAATGTGTTTCCCTTCCTTTCCCCTTTTCCCAGTAAAATGGCATCTCTGACACTCCTTCACTGACAGAGCTGTGCTGGCAGAAGGCTGTGTCATTGGCAGCTTTTAAATTGCAGGTGGTTGCTAGTCCACTCTTGCAGCAGAGCCATGATACTGCCCCTTCCATGTAGCTCATAGAAAAAGATATATTTAACTTAGAATAATATTCCAGTGAGAAGGTGGAAAAGACAAGTGAAATGGCCTATTCTGGCAATCATTTCAAAGCTGATGTTAATGTCTTTGGATTGCAAAGTGGAGAAAAATAAATAGCTGAAGTGCTTTACCGATTAATGCAAAGCAAATAACTCTAAACAACCAGGGTCAATGACTGTCACTGTTGCAGCTGCAATCATCACACAAATTGTCCTCACGTCATTCGTGTAATGTCCTACACCTGCATGCTGGCTGTAAAGAGTCCCCAAAGTGCCTGCTGAGTCACAACAAATGGCACTGGAATGGGAAGACACATATCAGCTTAACTGCCCAGATAGCAATATTTGTTGGAACACATTTGTTTCTCGTCCAGAGGGCACTGACAAAAGTTTTTCACCACCAATGCCATACTCACAGCTTCTCCCTTTTCACTGACCCTAGGTTTCTCTAAGAGGCCAAATAAATAGCTGACTGAATTAAATCTAGCAAATGGAACATTTGCTTTTTTAAATGCTTGTCAATAACAATATACTTATTTCATGTTTCTGTTTGAACACAATCTTAGAGATTAGCAATTAGGAGGAAATAATAGGGCCTGATCTTATGTGATAGGGAAAGCATTATTATTGCTGCTATATAGATGGAGAGAAAATTGGAAAGGGTTCAGAAAAAGGGCTAAAAGGATAAGTCATGCCTTCTAAACATGGCTTATAGGCAGCTCTGTCTACCTAGCTTATTAAAGAGAAGGCTAAGAGGTGATTTGATTGTAGCCAATACCTATGGAAAATTTCTCACAGAAGCTGCTGTAAGCTACAAATCATAACAAAACAAGTTTCAGGGGCTGGAAGACCTCCCTAGTATAAAGCACATTTGTAACAGAAAACTAGAATAACTTTGAGTCATAATGGACTCATAATTACCAAATGTCATTTCATCAAGATTTAATTTCCTTACCCTATAAAGGACATGCTATAATTCATCCAATAGATAAATATTTGTTGTACAAGCTAATGAGTGAAATTCATTGGTTAAACTAGATCACGATAATACCATTTTCTATTCTTATAAATCCATCTGTATCTCACAAATGAGTTTTGCTTCTCTTTTTGCTTCTGCACCATTGATGCAGAGGTTCCTTGGCTCTTCATTCAGAATATACTGCTATTTAAGATTTTAAAAGTCCTAATCTTCATAGCAGTCATCTTCAAAGATTTACATGAGTTCCTGGTTACTGTATGGGGAGAACTGGGGAATCTTCTGTCACATCTAGCCATAGTTAAGACTTCTAATAGTGATTTTCTGAAGTGAGAAGTTCTGCAATGTTTTCTGCCGTACAATCTAATATGATTTTTAGATGATTCACAAGTTAAAATGCTTGTGAAATCCAGATGAAACACAGATAAACCTGGCTTTTAATTTTGGAGGTGTCTGCCACCCAGCAGTGTGTTACAAGACACAATATAGAAAAAAAGAATTTTTTTGCTTAAGCTGCAACATCTTGTGCTTTTATTGGGAACCGGAAGTTCCTAGTTCAGACCTCAGTGTCTTGGCCAAGACAGCATCTATCACATTTAGATACAGAGGATTAATTCAGTGCATGGTCAGTCAACCATGAAGATGATATTTGCTTCTGGATATTGAGTTTCCAGGCATTCAAGGAGGCTTGTATTTGTGGAGCTGCTTTGGCCCCATGTCTAGTGCAATCCAAAAGAGAATAAAGTACATTGGTGCATAGTAGAAACCTTCGGTCTGTAAGTTTGGCCCTTGCTGTACACAAATGGGTAGAACAAAATAAAAAGGCTGCTAAACCATAAGCACCAAAAAAAGAATGACAGCAAGAAATGTGGCTAGCACACAAATACTGTGAATTTTCACAGCAAACCAACATCATGTTATTTAGCATAGGTTTTCTGTAATTGTGATACAGTGGGAAAAATCAGTGTTCAATGGCCCTTAAACTCTCCCTTCGATCTCTGTGATGGGGTCATCTTGCTGTTGATATGTAGGGTGCAGGGGGCCATAATACAAAAGGTGCAGAAATAATGGATGACTCAGGATCTGTTAAAGAACGTTTTTGTTTCCAACACTGTTAGTGCTTGGATTGTTTGTCTGTGTCTTTGCCTCAGTATTTATAGAAAAGTTCACAGTTCCTTTGCCACTCCTGCTGTGTTATCATCAACCATTAACTTTCCTTTGAAATCTCTGAAACATGGGGGTGTACCTGGTTCATTTAGCACTGCAGGAGGTTGCAATGCACTGGGGCATTTTCAGGCCAGCCAGAAGATGATCATATGCTGGTTACCTAGGCAAATCATTAAACCTCTGTGAAAAGTCTGAAAAATTTTGCATTAGCTTCAGCCATATCTGAAGAGATAAGACTGGGAAAAGAAAAATACCCCACGTTTTCTACTAGGCAATTTGAAGAAGTCATGGGGAAAAAAGATGTGGTTAAGAATGTGAAAATGTAGGTCAAAGTGAGCTATGAAAATGGGAGAAAAGTTCTAGGCAGCCCATTTTACTGCCAAAAGGAAACAGGATTATAAAATACAGAAGGAAAACTGGACAATGTCAGTAGAACAAACTCAATATTTGAAAAGAGTCCAGAGACCTAAGAAGTTACGAGTACAGGTAATAGCAGGCTGTAAGAGACTGAAGTGTTAAGAACAATTGTCTCAAAGCTTGCTTGTGTGTGTTTATCTGATAAGACCAGACAGTAGACCACTCTTTTGTCTGACAAGACCCGAGGGCAGACCATTCTTTGGCTTATCAAGTACCACCATCTGGCAAGGAAACTTGTGCAAACTTGCTGAAGCAGCAGGACATTCTTTGGCTTATCAGGCACCACCAAAAATAGGACACCAACTGGTATCCGGGTCAGGCAGCTTGCCCACCAGCAATATATATTGTGTGATTAGATGTGCATGTGTTGGGTACGTGATGTTGCCCTGGGTTACCAAAGGGAAACGAGAGGGCAAACTCCCTCTCCAACACCAGATAAAAGACGGCACAAGGAAACCTGAGTGTGGCCATCCACCACCGAAAAACTGAAGACTGAGGACCAACGGGATGCAGCTGGATCCATGGTAGTGACTATCCTTTGCTTATCTCTCTGAATGCTTGCTTAATTTCCTCCTAATATTTCCTGCCTTTCCTATCGCTTTACTCTTTTATATTTACCCAATAAAACATCTGATTGGTGGCATATGACCTCGTTTGTGTCTTAATTTTGCTCTTGGGATCATTACAAACCTTCCCCGAGCCTGACAATCAGACCGGGACTTAACACAGGCAAAGATGGGTAGTATTTTAGTGAAAATCAGAGGGCAACAGCACAGTCACAAAGGACAGAGAGAAATGGAAAATGCCAAACAGACTATGTCAATTTCTACATAAACAAGCAAAGATAATGAGCTTTAGCCAAGAGAAATTCACTGTAAGGGAGCTATTTTACATCTGAGCCACTCCTGAGATCTCATTCCCTAAACACAGTTACTCTGAACCCAGCACAAATTCAAACTCCCAGTAAACCCCTTAGCATCTTGCTTGTGTTGCCCAGAGTGCTGGAAAGGTTTGCACTAGGAACATGCACAGGTGCTTCTAAAATGTATGATAATATCCTTGACTATTTCCATCTAATACAAGTTCTATAGCCATGAGACATTGCCATCTATCATCGCCACTCAGGTTTGAAACACCAGTGTCTATCATCATTCTTGGCTGAGAGATGCCTTTTTCCAGCTTTGATCTTGCCCAAGACACATTGGATCCATGTCCACTGTCCTGTTCCTCCCACAGAAGGAGGCAAACCCATCTGAATTATGTCAGCTGGTCTCTGAGTGGTTTTGCTTCTTTAGAGCGTGCTAGGGGGTGTTCACAGAATGTTTCATGGCCACAGGACAAAATTCTGGATGTGTTCCTGCTCTCCTGAAAAGTGGTTAAAGAATGCCACACTGAAACTATACTAGACAGCATAGAGAATTCAGCTGTCAGTCTGAAAACACAGCACTCTGATGAACAGTTAGATATTACAGATATGTATCCACTTGAGGGCATTGTTATGGCCTAGTTAGACTGAAATAAATTGCACACTTTTAGACTTGCAAGTTTTCTAGTGGGAATACTTCAGTATAGAAGCATGTTCTAAATATTGGCCTAAATGGGAGGGCGGGACCCAAGTGAAAATTGTTGACCAGCTTTGGAATGAAACATTCTTCTTTAAATATGAATGGGTTTACAAATGAGAATTCTACAATGTGGAGCATCATCTTTTTATTATTATGTCCTGGTTTCAGCTGGGATAGAGTTAATTTTCTTCTTGGTAGCCGGTATGGGGCTGTGTTTTGGGTTTAGGATGAGAACAATGTCGATGATACACTGATGTTTTGATTCTTGCTAAGTAGTGCTAAGTAGTTGCTAAGTGGAGCTCGCACTGGTCAAGGACTTTTCAGCTTCCCATGCTCTGCCGGGTGCAGAAGAAGCTGGGAGGGGGCACAGCCAGGACAGCTGACCCAGACTGGCCAAGGGGCTATTCCATACCACATGACGTCATGCTCAGTATATGAGCGGGGGGAGTTGGCTGGGGGAGGGGCAACGATCGCTGCTTGGGAGTAAGCAATTGTAGAGTGTATCGCTTGCTTTGTATTACTATTGTACTATTATTACTTGTTTTTATTATTATTGTTATTATTACTACTGTTCTATTTTTATTTTACTTTAGTTATTAAACTGTTCTTATCTCAACCCACGAGTTTTCCCCTTTTGCCCTTCCGATTTTCTCCCCATCCTACCGGTGGGGGAGTGAGCGAGCGGCTGTGTGGTGCTTAGTTGCTAGCTGGGGTTAAACCACGACTTATTATTATCATAATAAGCAAACAAACAAAAAAACTTATTGAGCATGGTAATTGGAGTATACTTCATCCTGATCTGCAAATTAATCAGAATAAGGTACAAGACATTGAATGGGGAAGTACATTTATCATTTAAAGAGACATCTACAAATTCTTTAGCCATCTTAAACTCAAGTGCTACAGTCCAAAGCAGGTGAGAGAAAGGCAGCATGCATGGACGCGTATATACAGCTACAGGATATACAGGCATAGCTATTTTAGTTAATACCTTTTCTGTGCTGAAAAAAAATTTGGTTTAATTTATGTTTCTTTTTTCCAGAACTGTAAAGGAAAGAGAAAAGGTGACATTTTCCATTTTGGAATTGAAAAACTTGTTTTAAGCTGCAGTTTCCCTTCCCAGTTTTCAACCGAGTTTTGCTTGGGATTGGGGAAGGGGAGGAGGAAGAAGTTATTTAATTTTTTCTTTTAACTCTCAGTATTTTCTACCAAAAACATTGATACAAATCTATTAAAAACTATATCAAACATGATCTCTCTTCTCTTAAGGTCTCATAAGGTCTCCCCTCAGCCTCCTCTTCTCTAGACTAAACAACCCCAGCTCACTCAGCCGCTCCTCATATGACCTGTTCTCTAGAGCCTTCACCAGCTTCTTTGCCCTTCTCTGCACATGTTCCAGCATCTCACTATCTCTGATATTCATGAACCACTGGATAGAATGGTTTACTGTTTATTCCAATTGCCTCTGAATTGTTTACTGCATCAAATGTAATCTTGGGTTGAAAAAAAAGTAAAATCCTTTTAAACACTTGTTTAAAATTCAGGTCATATGCCTTATTGCTAATTTCAAAGTGTGTGGAGTCACTTCCCACCCCCCACCCCCCCTCATTAACATGGAGATTTAGATTTTCCTAGTATATGGAATGCACTATTCTCTCCTGTAAAAGAGTGGAGAACTGTCTTCTTGGTAGTTATGAGGTATGAAAAAATAAGATACAAAATGTCTCAAGCCCTTTGAATTCAAGCATATGGTAAGATTTTTGTTTAGCAGCTGACTGAATGTAGCACTCATTTTTTGTAGCAGGATTTGATTGTTAATAAATGCATGAGACTTCTATGGAATTATTGTTCTGTGCTGTTATTACTTGTTTCCATTTGAAGAACATTGTAGTTCAAAGTTCAGACAAAAGATGAGAAAGCAGCTCATCTGTGTACCTTTTAATTTACAATTCAATTCTTCCATGTTTTTTTTGTTTTAAACACAATCTTAAATGAATCAAGAGCAAATAAGTATGGAACAAAGTGGAACAATGTAAGTGATGCTTAATGCTGGAGGTCTTTGTTCAACTATGTGTAGAAAATGTCCTATTAAAGAAGTAACAGTTTGAATCCTATTGTTCTCCTCGCTTTCCCGCTTGACTAACCTGGTCTCCTTCTATGAAAAGGTGACCCACTTAGTGGATGAGGGGAAGGCTGTGGATGTTGTCTACCTGGACTTCAGTAAGGCCTTTGACACTGTTTCCCACAGCATTCTCCTGGAGAAGCTGGCTGCTCACGGCTTGGATAAGTGCACTCTCCGCTGGGTTAAAAACTGGCTGGACGGCCGAGCCCAGAGAGTGGTGGTGAATGGAGTCAAATCCAGCTGGCAGCCAGTCACGAGTGGTGTTCCCCAGGGCTCAGTGTTGGGGCTGGTCCTCTTCAATATCTTCATTGATGATTTGGATGAGGGGATCAAGTGCACCCTCAGGAAGTTTGCAGATGACACCAAGGTGGGTGGAAGTGTGGATCTGCTGGAGGGTAGGAATGCCCTGCAGAGGGACCTGGACAGGCTGGATCGATGGGCCGGGGCCAACTGTATGAGGTTCAACAAGGCTAAGTGCCGGGTCCTGCACTTGGGTCACAACAACCCCATGCAATGCTACAGGCTTGGGGAGGAGTGGCTGGAGAGCTGCCTGGCGGAAAAGGACCTGGGAGTGTTGCCTGACAGCCGCCTGAACATGAGCCAGCAGTGTGCTCAGGTGGCCAAGAGGGCCAATGGCATCCTGGCTTGTATCAGGAATAGTGTGGCCAGCAGGACCAGGGAGGTGATAGTGCCCCTGTACTCGGCACTGGTGAGGCTGCACCTCGAGTACTGTGTTCAGTTTTGGGCCCCTCACTACAAGAAGGACATCGAGGTGCTGGAGAGTGTCCAAAGAAGGGCAATGAAGCTGGTGAAGGGTCTAGAGCACAAGTCTTATGAGGAACGGCTGAAGGAGCTGGGGTTGTTTAGTGTGGAGAAGAGGAGGCTGAGGGGAGGCCTTATTGCTCTCTACAACTACCTGAAAGGAGGTTGTAGTGAGGTGGGGGTCGGTCTCTTCTCCCAAGTCACAAGCGATAGGACGAGAGGAAATGGCCTCAAGTTGTGCCAGGGGGAGATTTAGATTAGATATTACAAAAAATTTCTTCATGGAGAGAGTGGTTAGGCATTGGAACAGACTGCTCAGGGAAGTGGTGCAACCACAGTCCATGGAACTATTCAAAAAACGTGTGGATGTGGTGCTTAGGGATATGGTTTAGAGGTGGACCTGGCAGTTAGGTTAACAGGTTGGACTTGATCTCAGAGGTCCTTTCCAACCTTAGCGATTCTATGATTCCATGATTCTATAAGATATTGTATGAGTTAAGTGTCCACAAAGCAAAAGTGCTTGCAAACCTCTGTACTGCATAAACTGAGTGGAGAGTTTGGATGAAATATTTGGTAGATATAAATTATTGGTTTCTGTAACATTGGTGTGAAGAATGCAGACTTTTGAGGAAGGTGTGTCATACAGTGAAGCTGATGAGATGAGAAATAGAACTTCCCTCATTCCCTGCCCTTAGGAGAAGCCTCCCATGTGACTTCACAACAGAAGCCTTTTACTGCCTGACCTTTAGTTTCCTACTTGCAAATAAATCATAATATTCTTTCCTTTTCCTTTCTGTCATTACACGGAGAAATTTTTCAGACACTGACTGTCTCAATAAATGTTTATAAGATGCTTAAGATTTTGGGACTATGGTGTTCTTTGGACAGTTATTTCTGCTGCAAAACAAATAAAGAATAAACAGCAAAACCTACTTTCAAACTTTGTGTGGCTAAGGAAAACTTTCTCTGCAGACTCTTGCCAATATAGAAGGGAACCATAAGTTCTCTGCTAACCTGTTCAGACATCCATGCACTGGTCTCAGCAACATATTATCTGAAAACTTTGCATAATTTCGTTATTAACATCTCTGATTTATGATTCATGCTTTCATCTGGTCCGTGGAAAAGTGTGCACCCCCCCCCTTTTTTTTTAATTACAGTAGGGTTTTCTGGTTTTATTTGGGGGGGGGGTTCTGTTTTATTACTTATATGCCTAAGTATGCTTGCTCTTCCAGGTTTATGCTAGAAACTGTATTGCACTTGGGTGCCAAACAAGTTGATGCCCTTAATTTTTTCAAATTTTTTTTTTTGCTTGATTGGTTATTTTTTGAATTCTCTGAGTCCAGACTATGAAAATCCTGTCTCTGACACAAGCAACCTTTAAGAACATTGTCCTAAGAGACAAGACAACTAACACAGTCTTCATCGTTATGCTCTTTGGCTACTCATTCAGATTATGTTGAGCTCATTGAGTCAGATACAGAAGACCTTTAAAGGTCCTAAACTTGTTTCCTAAAGAAGACAAGGTAGGAAAGAGAGGACAATTTTGATGTTTTCATAGTAGCTAGCGGAGCTAGTGCTGACCAAGTATTGTGTAGTTTTTTGTGCTAGTCAGACTTTCTTGCATGCAAACATGTCCATGTCTAGATCAGAGGTATTTATTTTTATAAACCAGACTGCAGGAAGCAGTTATTTGAAGTGAGGCTAAGTCTACCAGTTTGGAAGTTTTTTAGCCAACCATCAGCTGAATTCCTCAGATTTACTGATATGTACGAGTTTCACCTCCAAGAGGAGCCCAGCAGCAGTCTTGGACTCCAGTTGACCAGTAAATACTCCACAAATGCCTGCTAGAAATCTGCAGGTAAGATTGGGATATAAGATCTTACCTGCAGATTTTGTAGACTATCTTTGATACAGCTATTAGTGTCAATTTTCCAAAAGGAGCAATTGTCCCTAAGCATGGCCTGTGTCACATTAAAACAGACTCTATTCCTGCACAGGAAGGAAGCAGCACAAATGCCATGGTAGAAACACTGCACATAAGCTAGAGTTATAATGGATTTTGATTGTTGTAATTTAATGTTTCATATTAGGTTTCATCTGGCAAATTGGCACGTAGACACCGGAGCAAATCCACTGAATTAGGAGAATCCTCTGTCCAATGACTTCCTGGTCCAGTTCAGTCAATGTGACAGGTATATGTCAATGCAATAGGAGCTTTATCCAAGACACTGGCATACGTGCATGCATCTGTAGTCAGGCTTCTGCACATTGCTACAGACAAACATTCAACCCAGATCCCTATCTTTCCAAAGGGCTCTTCAAGCCATGCCAAATGGGACCCTTCTTGTGGTCATTCCAGTAAGCACCACACTGAGACTCTCAGCTGGAAGCCACCCTCAGCATCTATTACAACACTGCAGCTGTGTTAATAATATTTGGTGACTCCTTTGTTTCCAATTTGAAGCTGAAATGTGCAATCTGTACAGGATATGAGCTTATTTCTAAATCCTGATGGATGAATGTTCTGTATCTTAATAAATTATTTGTGGAATATAAAACCTAGTTGTAAATTAAGGCATCTGTTCTGATGTGAGTTAAACTTGTATAATGCTGACACTTGCTGGAGGGCTCAGATAGTTTGTAAGCTATATTGGATTTGTTCCTTCCCTCCTCCAAACAGAACAGTCAAAAACTGGCAAGTTTGATTTTGAACAGTCTGAAAGGATCATTAAAACACTTGATATTGGTGTGGGGAATCAAAAAAAAAGAATTTTTAACCCTCTAAAATATTTTTTTTCTAAATGTTATCTGAAGTACATATGTCTCAGGGAAGCAGAGATCCTTCTTTTTTGTGAAATATGGTAGCAAAAGGAACAGTTCAAAAGAATATAATTTCATTTTGTTATTGCTCAATAAGTATAGGAGCTGTAGCAAGAATCAGCCCAGCTCTTGCAGTCTGATTCAAAACTTACTGAAGTTCAAAGAAGTTTTCCTTATCATTTGAAAATATTCTGGATCAGACTAGGTTTGGACAAAAGGGTCTGTCTACATATCAGGGGAAGAAAATAAGATCATAGGACTAGTATCTTAGAGGAAGAGACAGGAACACCATCACAGGGGTCATTGAAGTTAGACAAAAGAAACCATTGAAAAGGTACTGTAGCATTCATTAAGTGCACAATGGCTAAAGTCATCTCTGGCCCTGTAGGATTTTGCTAACATTTGAGTTGGGATGGAGCAACAAAGCACAGAGGCAAACTGTGATTTCAAACACTCCAGAAGTTGTGCTTCTTCCAATGACATGAGGGAAAGGATGAAATATGATAGATATTTGTTTGATGATGTTTCGTGGGATTGAAAAGCTTATGAGGGCAATCTCTTCTTTCCTGTTGTCAGTACTTTCATCAAGAGGTATTACTGTAAGACTAATGAAAGGAAGTCACATTTCTCTTTGGCAGAAAACGGTTCCTTCATTTCCCATCCCATAACCCTTGCTCTGCTGTGAAAAGTAACCACTTCCTGAAGATTCTTTATTTTACATTAGTTTGACTTTTAAAATATCTTGACTTAAGCTTGAAACATTTTCATTAAATAGTTTGTTTCACCTATCCCACCTCAGTACATTTGGGGAGCTCATGTCTCAGTCTGTGTTACCGTTCAAAACTCAGAGCTGTACTATGCCTTTACAAAGAGCAATTGCCATAGTACAAGAATGGGATGCCATCTTGTGTACTGGAAAGTGTCAACTGACCTAAAATTTTGCTCTAGAAAGAAGTGGAATATTTACAACTGTTACAACAACAACTTTTCTAAAAGCATTTTCAGGTAACATTTGGATGTTAAAAAAAAAAAAGAAAAGAAAAGAAAAGAAAAGAAAAGAAAAGAAAAGAAAAGAAAAGAAAAGAAAAGAAAAGAAAAGAAAAGAAAAGAAAAGAAAAGAAAAGAAAAGAAAAGAAAAGAAAAGAAAAGAAAAGAAAAGAAAAGAAAAGAAAAGAAAATAGTTTTCAATTCTCTCAAGATTTCCTGTGGCAATGGGAAGAGGGAGGAAAACACATCACCCCTTTTTATTACTATTATTTTTAGTAGCAGTTCTAATGTTCAACACTCTGTTTCTCAGAGGATTTGGGAGTTTCCCATTCTGTCCTGCTTGAGATCTTAAAGTGCAAATGTACTCTATAAAATGGACAAGAAACAATAAAACACCCATTACAGCAAGCTTTTAGCCTACTGAAATGAGATATTGATAGTACAGTTTATATGCAAATGTCCTTATTGGAATCTGAAATATAACATCTGACCAGGCTCAGCAACCTATATTTAGGTTACAAAACTTCCCACCTTCTGGTGTTTACAAGTGCAACTGGAAACTTAGCTATAAATATTGAACAGCATCTAAATGTTCAGAAAAATAAAAGACTCAGGGGAGAGCTTTAACTATTCGCACTTCATGGGAAAGATGATTTTATGAATAAAATTAGAGGTTACTGTAAGAGCTAGATGTAGGATATCCTTAAGGCTTACTTTAATATTATTCAAGTGGCAATATCTAGGGATGAATTTTCAAGTGGTGAATCTCAAAGGGCTGGGATTCATCCCATGCAGCTTTTGCTGCCCAATAAAGAGACAGTTGACTATGCTGTCTCAACAGATAATAAGGAAAATTAGACAACTCTGGAAACCAATTCACCCTATCCTACAAGTGATTTAGAATAGACAGACACATTTCAGATGGCTGTAGTTAGGGAAAACATATATCGTTTCAAAGGCTAAAAATGCTTACAAATAAAAAAATAAATATGTTTTACTTCATAACTAGATATTATATAGGAGAAGAATTAAAGTCAACTGAACAGTCTCTCAACAGGTTGCTATCCTGTTCCCTAGTTATGTTTAGGAGCAATATTTAATAAAGCCCTCTCTGCTGAGTTTCTGGGCTCCAAAGACCTCATCTCCCATGCCCACAGAGGAGAGGCATCCACAGCTCAGTGCTTTCAGGGTCTCACTGCAGTTTGCACTTAACACAAGCGACACTGAGCAACTTCTGGTGCTAGT
Source organism: Nipponia nippon (assembly GCF_047370975.1). Lineage (NCBI taxonomy): Eukaryota > Metazoa > Chordata > Aves > Pelecaniformes > Threskiornithidae > Nipponia > Nipponia nippon. Next base: position 2,494,090 of record NW_028262346.1, read on the forward strand.
ATGGCTCTCAAGACAGTAGTAGGGAGGAAAGCCGGTTTTGCACAGAGAACTTAAGAGTTACTTTGCCATACACAGAGTTTACCCCACGCATTGCCAAGCACTACCTCAACCTTCCTCAAGACAGCCCAGTTGTTAATATGAACTTAGAAGTCCCAGATTTCCCCTGTAATAAGTAAAGCCCCTTCCACAGCTCCCTCCCTCTCAGCCTGACCCGCAAGGAAGGAATAGCCAGGTCCCTGCCCTATTATAGCCATTGCCATAGTTACCTGATCAATTTGTCTTTTTTCAGGTGATGCTGTTGCCAGGGCAACCACTTCCCTGACAACCTAGTTCTCATTAGGAAAAAGTTTACTATTGAAGTCTTAAAGAAAGTCTTTAATAGTAAAACCAGTTGTTCTAGGGGTACCCAGCCCCCTGAGCTGGAAGACAGGGACAGGGAGCAGAATGAAGCCCCCATAATCCAAGGGGAAATGGTTAGTGACCTGCTACACCACATAGACAGACACAAGTCTATGGGGCCAGATGGGATCCACCTGAGGATACTGAGGGAGCTGGCAGAGGAGCTGTCCAAGCCACTCTCCATCATTTACCAGCAGTCCTGGTCAACCGGGGAGGCCCCAGATGACTGGAAGTTAGCAAATGTGATGCCCCTCTACAAGAAGGGTCGGAAGGAGGATCCGGGGAACTACAGGCCTGTCAGCCTGACCTCGGTGCCGGGGAAGGTCATGGAGCAGATCATCCTGAGTGCCATCACGCGGCACGTGCGGGACAACCGGGGGATCAGGATCAGCCAGCATGGGTTTATGAAAGGGAGGTCCTGCTTCACTAACCTGATCTCCTTCTATGACAAGGTGACCCGCTTAGTGGATGAGGGGAAGGCTGTGGATCTTGTCTACTTGGACTTTAGTAAGGCCTTTGACACTGTCTCCCACAGCATTCTCCTGGAGAAGCTGGCTGCTCATGGCTTGGATAAGTGCACTCTCTGCTGGGTAAAAAACTGTCTGGATGGCCAAGCCCAGAGAGTGGTGGTGAATGGAGTCAAATCCAGTTGGCGGCCAGTCACGAGTGGTGTTCCCCAGGGCTCAGTGTTGGGGCTGGTCCTGTTCAATATCTTCATTGATGATCTGGATGAGAGGATCGAGTGCACCCTCAGGAAGTTTGCAGATGACACCAAGTTGGGTGGAAGTGTCGATCTGCTGGAGGGTAGGAAGGCCCTGCAGAGGGACCTGGACAGGCTGGACCGATGGGCCGAGGCCAACTGTATGAGATTCAACAAGGCTAAGTGCCAGGTCCTGCCCTTGGGTCACAACCCCATGCAACGCTACAGGCTGGGGGAGGAGTGGCTGGAGAGCTGCCTGGCAGAAAAGGACCTGGGGGTGCTGGTTGACAGACAGCTGAACATGAGCCAGCAATGTGCCCAGTTGGCCGAGAGGGCCAATGGCATCCTGGCTTGCATCAGAAATAGTGCAGCCAGCAGGACTAGGGAAGTGATCGTCCCCTTGTACTTGGCACTGTTGAGGCTGCACCTCAAATACTGTGTTCAGTTTGAGGAGCAGCTGAGGGAGCTGAGGTTGTTTAGCCTGGAGAAAAGGAGGCTGAGGGGAGACCTTATTGCTCTCTACAACTACCTGAAAGGAGGTTGTAGTGAGGTGGGGGTCGGTCTCTTCTCCCAAGTCACAAGGGATAGGACAAGAGGAAATGGGCTCAATGTGCACCAGGGGAAGTTTAGATTGGATATTAGGAAAAATTTCTTCACCGAAAGGGTAGTCAGGCACTGGAACAGGCTGCCCAGGGAAGTGGTTGAGTCTCCATCCCTGGAGGTGTTTAAAAGATGGGTAGATGTGGCGCTTAGGGACATGTTTTAGTGGTGGACTTGGCAGTGTTAGGTTAACGGTTGGACGTGATGATCTTAAAGGTCTTTTCCAACCTAAACAATTCTATGATTTTATTAGATGCTTTTGTTTGAATGGAGGAGCATCTGCACTTAATGATCCTCAGATATTAAGTCCATGCTTCCTCCTCTTCTAATCTCAGTCCAACATGAAAAAGTGGACGGGGTGGGTAAATAACAGAAGTAGTAGAAGGCTGTGCATCCGCATGGTGCTGTCGTTTTAATATCCATAAAAGAACTCCTAGCCACTGGCAGTATTCATAGGTTATACAGATGTGCATCACAAATTATGACTTCGCTCCTATCAAAGTTAGCACATTGAGATTTGTTAAAAGGATATACACAGTGCACAATTAGTCTGCATAGCTCGTTCCCAAAAGATGTCTTTGCGTCCATGAGCTCAGCAACATTCAACTTAATTTTTTAATTAAACAAAGCATTTATTTATATAATAATATATCTTCTATCATAAATAATAAATATATCAACATATAATATTTAATATATAATGTGTAATGTTATATATAATACATAATATATTATACATAATGCATAATATAATATGATATTTCGTATATATATATGTATCTATAAACCCACACATAATGAAAGATATTAAAGAAGAAACATAGATGAAACTGGCTGGCATGCAACTGAGAGGTGACTAGGAAGTAAGTTTCCATGTGGGAAGGCTGCCTCTCTTTGGCCTATTACAGCTTTTATGGTATCTTTGTCTGAAGCTTCTGGTATTTGCCATTTTTTGGACTAAGAACTGTGGACAAGGAAGACCCTGAAAGCCATAATTGTGGTCCTTATGTTCCTATAACAAATCAATGCAAGAATTTCTCATTTCCTTCAAATAAACTGTATCCCAATGGGAACAAAACATCCAATCAGTGAAGGAGGCTCCATGCTACTTTCTCATTTACTGAAGGCACAGATGTTCATTTTCTATCCAGTTTCTTTATCTTTATTGCTACTTGTCCTGTTGCCTGTTTGCCTGTTGCAGGAGGCAGAAAAATGGGTAGTGTTTTCTTCTTCTGCACTCCCCTGAAGAAATAAAATTAGGTTTAAAAGTAAAATCTTTTATAGGTAAAATAAATTACAAGCAAGTGTTGTGGAGAGTTGCAAGGTAAATTGATTTCTGTGTACAAACTGTCTTTTCTGTGATTTGTTTATAAAATTTTGATGTTATACATGTTAGTACTGTTCAACACATCATCAGGACATGGAAAATGTATTCCTTTAACTGTTTTTTCCTTTTACCACTTTATTTTTAAAAGCAGTTTCTAGCATAATATTGGAAATCATGCACTTCAGGTAAGCAACAAATAGAATTCTTAGCCATTATGAAAAGTACATTACAGCATGGTGCAAACTTTCATATCTCAGCTATTGCATGCTTGGATATCTGGTTATCTTACAAACAGGATGAAGGAGAGTAGAAGTTAAAATTAGTGCTAAAGTTAGGAGAAAAAAACAATAGCAAAAAACCCAGTCCTTTAAGTATTGTTTCAAAACTGCTGAATAAAAAACAAATTAACTCTTAAATTTAGTATTTAAAAAGTCCCACCAGATGGAGTATATTCAAATCTGCAAACACATATGCACAAAGGTGGAGTAGGAATTGGGAATGCTGTGTCAGCATATGGAATGGAAAGCTTCCAGGAAAGATTAGTTAAAGTTTTGTAGAAAGAAGAAGAAAGAGAGAGACCAATTCCACATCAGAGACTACTTGTGGGAATAAGGAATACTCAAAAGACTAAACACAAGTCATTTTGGGGATGAGCCACTGAGCACTTGAAAAAAGGAAGGCTCCTATGCTATTTCTCATTTTGAATTACAGTAGTACCACACAGTCTGAAAAAATTTTTGAGATCCAATGTACAAAACATGGTACATGGACATTTTTAATTTTGCAGATCATGGAATCAAGGCAGCTGAAGCATTGAAGAAAAGAACCTCAAAAAGAAATGTAGGCTTAATCATCTTGCAAAGGTTGTAAAAATTTTGACAGTTTTAGTCAGGATGATGATCACAAGGAACTCCTTTCACTTTTCAAAAGGAATTCTGTCAAAAGCTCAAGTCAAGTCTAAGTCTTTCAACCGTCTCTCTCTCTCTCTTTTTCTTTCTTTCGCTTTCTTCCTTTCTTCCTTTCTCTCTTTCTCTTTCTCTTTCTCTTTCTCTTTCTCTTTCTCTTTCTCTCTTCCTCTTTTTCTCCTTTTTATAAATTGACTAGTCTAAATTTTCAGAAATGAGTTGTGATTTTGTTCTGTAGCATTGCTAACTCCATGCTCCTAAAAAAAAAAGACTTAAAATTTTCCAAAAAGATGAAGTTTTTGTTAAAAATCTGTCCATACATGAAGTGCATATATTATTATACATATTTTCCTATAATTTCTTCCTATACTCAGGTCTTCTATACTGTTCTTCAGAAAGATGGGCTAAAAACATCTTTATAAAAATGGAATCGACTTTTTTTTATTAGTCATACCTGGGAGTTGGTGCTTTAATAACATGTCAAATACTGTAAAAAAATGCAGTGAGATAGAAAGAATTGAAGAATGCAAGGAAAAATAGAGAATAGAAGGACTTATGAGATGCCACCCTTGAACACGATAATGTGTCCTGTCTTCAGTCACATAGTTGCTCATTACTTCCCTTTGCTTCTGAACAATCTTTTCCCTATTACATTCTGAATTTGGCCTTCCAAATATTGTTACAACTAATATTAAAAGTCACTTTTGAACAAGAAGAAGTACTCTAAGATCTTCTTAAAACAGAATGAAAGAAATTGATTTTGATATTAATATAAATTAAGCTTCCTTACTATAGTAATTTATGAATCATGGAATTACATTTATCCAACTGATGTTAATCTTGCTCCAGATAATTGTGAAGGTTCTCTTCTGACCCAATAGATAATTAAAAATCAAAATAATAAGATTTGTGTTCATTTGTTTATTCATTTTGTAAATCTATAGGCCATTTTGCTGGCAAAGTCTGGAATACAAAGATCCAAGAAATACTGGGTTTTTTCTTCTTCATGACTATTTAATTGGTTAAAGTGTGCACCATTCTCACGAGCCAGCAAGTTGATGCTAGTTACATTTTAATAAATGTACTCCTCACCCAATCAATACATTCCTGGGAAAAAAGTGCTGCTCTATCATATGTTAATGGGAAGAAAATCTTTTTACTATAGTCAGTCATCATGACAAACAAGAATATGAAAAGTGTTAATGAAATAACCAGTTGTCTATAAAATGAAAGACTCACAAGACAGTTTCCTTTTTTCCTTTAATTCAGTGAAACAAAATGGAATATGACACTGGAGCTTGTACAGTATTGAACAGGAGATAATGTTCACAGTCAGAAATCAAACGCCACAAAGAAAGTCAGAGCTGGACTTCATATGTTTATGAGCCAGCGACTGGAATTCACTATAGCTGTGTCGACATTGAAAATATTTAAATGTCCATAATGGGGCAATTCAGGCCCAGTCCCAAAGATGGATTTAGAGTTCTGACTCCTATTTGGGTTTCAAGCTGCCCGTTGATTTAATTGATTTCAGGAAATCCATCTGAGGTTAGGAGAGTTCTAAGCAGAATCTGAGACCCTAAATGTGTTGATAGATGTTACACTTAGAACTATATTTTTTTCCTTTATCACTCTTATCTCATTAATATTTCCAATGGAGGCAATGGGACTACCTGAACCATGACATCTCTTGCCTATGTAACTCATTATGAGTCTAACCTAAATAGATCAGATGCCATCTCCTGGATTTCATAGATTTAAAGATTTTAACACCAGTAGAACCATTAGATTATCCAGCATGATATCACAGGCTCCTGGTATTTATCAGTTGATCCTGTTGAGTTACATTTGCCTAATCAAAACTTCAGTGGCTGCAAGAACAGGGTTTTTTTTTAGTTATGCATTTACAGTATAGTTTTATAATCCTGTTTTGAGTACCAAATCAAGTATGCTTGTAAGGCACCAAAACTTTATACTTGACTATCTGATTTGATGTTGAAGATTAGATCAAAGAAAGGTGTTTAAGTATGTCATAACTTGGAATGAGTTGGCCAGTTCCTGGAAGACATTTTAATTGTTAACTAGCTGAATGGGTTGGGGCCTATACTCTCTACATACCAGCCAAAAAAAGTATAAGCAACTGAAGAAGAGAGTATGCAACAGCTGATATATTGAGCATGGAAAAATCTCTGTGAGGCAATAAGAATCAGTAAAGAAAGAGGGCCATGCTTGAAGCTTTATTTCTTTTTGAGGTTCTGGCACTTGTATCAAAGGGATAGTTAGGCCACCATGTTAATATGGAGTTTCAAAGATAAATGAACCCTTAAACATCAGGCACCTCAGTCAATCATTTAAGAACAAAGCAGAGTCTGTTGTTTGGTTTATTTGTTATGTATCATTATTCAGGAAGTGAAAAAGCTGTGTGTAATATCCTTTGTAATTTGATTTCTGAAATGGGTGCTCCCTAAGCTGAAAACTTTATTTTATCTATGGAAGACAGACCATGACATTGAAGCCTACTTCTTAGGGAACTCATGTAGAAATGGGAAGAAGTCAATGCTTGAGCTTGTTGACAGTTGAAACTGGTATTTACGGGATTTCCTGGATACATATTGTCTGTGGTTTTGATCCAATATTTGCTTCCTTTCAGTGCAACGGCCAAAAACCAGCTTCGATCTTCCCTTTGGCTGTTCTTCTTCTTTTGTGATTTTTCCATATCTCATTAAACAGCAGCTTATAATGTGTGGTGAAGACTATGCAGAGGTATGCCATCATGCACTCTACTAAATTCTGAATACATGCTGTAGTACCTCTGCATAGTCTGAGTAATTTGGGTTTCTTCCTCACAAATCACCAATACGTATGACCAGTTCCTTCCTTTAGAGTCACTTTGGTTTGAACATTATTCTATCAAAAGTGAAAGCCATTCATCAGGCAAAAAACTCAGAGACGATGGGATGGGACAGAATGGGGAAAATAGCAGAACGTCTTTGCTCTTAAGATCTCCAAGAACCTTCTTTTAAACCTCTATTGTAAAACACAGAAAATTTCTCACATAAAATAATTCTGAGTTCCTGTATTCCAGGATAGTTACAAAGGCAATAGCTACTCTTCTTTCTTTTGGCCCCTCCTCCAAAATCCATCTTCATTCATATGTTCTTAGCAAACTGTTGTTCTTTTCCTAAAGCTTTGTCAGAAATTTCTTTCCCACTCCAATAAAAATCTTTTTCGTCAAATGCCATGATTCTGGACTCAACCTAGAATGTATTTCAGAATCACTTGCATTTCACCCACACAGGTGTCTCCGCCACAACTTTTAACAAAACAACATTATATCTTCATAGCACTAACTGAAGTTTCCTGCTTTATTATTCAAACTCACTGGGGAAAGAACTGTCTTTTTTCTGTTTCTTTTACTTTCTTTCTGCTCATCTTACATTGACTTCCTTTTGTTTTTCCACACATTTTTTTTCCTACTAGTAAGAGAAGTTTCTTCCACCAAGACACTGCTTCTGTAACAGCATCTCTGGCTCATTTCAGTTGTTTTGAAAATTCAGCTAATAACATATCTCATTTTAGTTCCTGTCTGTCTTCTGTAGTGATGTATTTCCTTTAGCTATTTGTGTGTTAGACAAATACTGAAATACACTTTATGAGTAAGTTGGGCAAATAAATATCTAGTAAAGCAAATTATTGACCAGACACTTTTCCATCAGTGTAAATACCTTTGGCTATCTAAAAGGTTAGCATCTAGCTATCCTAGTCAGAGAGCAGAGAAAATATCTTCAGGGCACAATGAGTTAGGGATATCTGGAAGTGCCTACCCCTAACTATGGGCTAGAGGAAACAACCAGTTTTGACTGAACACATTACTTTTTGAAAATAGCATTAGGTGTTATGAAGTCTACCCTAAGTGCAGCAGAAATATTGACTTAATTTTTTAAGGAAATGATTAGTGTGGCCTTTATCAGAACATATCTTTGTGTTACTGTTAAAAAGTTTTGGTTTTTTTGATTTTAAGGATAAAAAACCCCACTAAACCAAAAAAACAACCCACAAAAAAATCCCACACAAACAAACCAAAACCCCATGTGGTCAGGTTTGACTAGCTGATATAAGAAACTGCATACAATGACTGAATCTTTCTCTCTGCTCCTCACTTTGTTCCATTCTCTTATTACTTCTATGATCTTAACAGATGAATGCACCAATAGCTCATTTTGGTCCTAACTCAGCTCTGCCTGTCTGGTTTACTGCCATAAATATTGCATCTGGAACTTAAACTCAGTGAATGCTTTAAACATTGCTAAGGTCTTGATCCGATTCTCACTGAAGAGACTTACTGAATGTGAATCTTCCCACTGATTTCAATAGGCTCATCAGGGCTTAACTGATATGTTACATGAGAGATTGTTCACTTAATTTATGTCTAAATTCATAGTGTCTGTTGGTTTATAATTCATAGCAAAACAACATGGATAAGAAGTATTTATACTTAGAATCATAGAATCGTTAAGGTTGGAAAAGACCTTTAAGATCATTGAGTCCAACCATTAACCTAACACTGCCAAGTCCACCACTAAACCATGTCCCTAAGCACCACATCTACATACCTTTTAAATACCTTCAGCATGGGGACTCAACCACTTCCCTGGGCAGCCTGTTCCAATGCCTGACTACCCTTTCGGTGAAGAAGTTTTTCCTAATATCCAACCTAAACTTCCCCTGGCGCAGCTTGAGGCTGTTTCCTCTCATCCTATCCCTTGTTACCAGGGAGAAGAGACCAACCCCCACCTCACTACAACCTCCTTTCAGGTAGTTGTAGAGAGCAATAAGGCCTCCCCTCAGCCTCCTCTTCTCCAGGCTAAACAACCCCAGCTCCCTCAGCTGCTCCTCATAAGGCTTGTGCTCTAGACCCTTCACCAGCTTCTTTGCCCTTCTTTGGACACACTCCAGCACCTCAATGTCCTTCTTCTAGTGAGGGGCCCAAAACTGAACACAGTACTCGAGGTGCGGCCTCACCAGTGCTGAGTACAGGGGCACTATCACCTCCCTGGTCCTGCTGGCCACATTATTCCTGATACAAGCCAGGATGCCATTGGCCACTTATGAAAGTGCAAAAAAAAGAGAAAGAGCTGTCTAAACAAGGGACTATTTGCAAAACATAATGAACCAGATTGTTTAAAAGCTGACCTGACTGAAGACCTTAAGGAGTTGAGATAGTAGAGAAAAAATGGTGGGGGCCCACAGGGAATGTATTTTGCCATGAGTTGTTTTTTAAAGTGTACTTTAACTTCTTTCTAAATTAGGAGCATTGTACACTATATTACGTATTCTGAGAAGATAGCTGTATAAAACAAATTCTTCCTTAGTTATCTTATTATTTCTTTTTTCCCCCTTTCTCTCCCTCACCTTTTTTTTTTCCTTTCTTTCTTTCTTTCTTTCTTTCTTTCTTTCTTTCTTTCTTTCTTTCTTTCTTTCTTTCTTTCTTTCTTTCTTTCTTTCTTTCTTTCTTTCTTTCTTTCTTTCTTTCTTTCTTTTTTTTTTTTTCCTAATGGCTGCTACTTTTTAAGGGACTCCATGCAGACAGACTGCAGAATGTAAAAACATCTGAAAACCTCAAGAGTTTCTCAAACCTCAGTCCTTAAGTGAGGCTTTAATCACAAGAGACACACAGGTGATTTTTTTCCACCTCTGGCAAGTGAACACAATTGAAGAAGAAACGTAAAGATTCTAGACTAAAGAGGTGGTAATTAATGAAAACAGAAACAAGTACCTGAGTATGTTGTGATAAATGTTGATCTTTTGGGGATTAGTCTTAGTACCTGAAAGGACTGATTCCTCTTTTTATTCTCAGAAACACTGCAATTATTTGAAACAAACTTTCTTACTTCACACATGTCCATACCACCACCCATTCATTCCCTGACTCCATTTTCTGACTCAATATTGTATGCAAAGAATATCAGCAAGAGTGTTCTTCTTCAGGTGTTCTCCAGATATGACCACTCACTGAACAGCTTGTCAAACAGAAAACTGAAGAAGACGGAAAAATGAGTCTTGATTTAAGAGACATTAGGGACCTACTCTTGCAAATATCAAAGGTAAGTGCTATGTCCTGGATTAGTGTTGGATTGTAAATGAGCAAAAGGAGATCCACACTGCAACATATACATTTCTGAAAATGGTGTGTGCCCAAATATAACCACTGTTTTTATATAGGACTTTGTGAGATTCAACTTAATTCCTTCTGAAACAAGACAGGATGTCACCATGTAGGAGTGCTATATTAATGATCAAATTCCTCTTTACAACATCTGAGAAATTACTGAGTTACTGGGTGATGGGGACAGGTCATTTTCATTATTAGAGATAAATAAACTAGATGATTCTCTGAATTTTTTGATCTCTCAAGGAACCAGTTAAAGTCTTTTTGAATTGAAATGCAGAGATTGAAATCCAAGTATATGTGATCTCAGAAAAATACACTAGAAGTTGACTGAGTGTTTACCAAGAAATTTAGCTGCCATCTGAAGAAGACTCTTAAGGAGCATGTATGTAGTATCATTTATAAAATCAAGAATACTGTAGTTCACTTACTATTGTCTGTGGCATTCTCACTCTTTCTTTAGATTAGATGGCTATGAAAAAATATTTTTATTTGTATAATAAAATAAAAGTAATTTTCCCGTTAGTTCAGCCTATGGTTCTCTGATGGAACGGGGTCTTTGTGTTGCATATATCATACAGTCTCCTTCTTAAAGCTATTTGTTGTTTCCAGGGTAGATATTATCAATGCATGGCAGCTAGATGTTTTCCCTATGGGAAATGTCAATATACATACTTTTGTTCTTGTTACTGAATAACTTATTTAGTTTACCATATGCTAGTTGAAATGGTAATCATTATTTTTTGAAAGCTTGCAGAGAATTAGTTTCTTTTTTGTTATTTATGAATGTTGATGTCTGAATTTCTCAGTATATTTCTGAACGTCTGAAGCTTCCAAGACTCACAGTGTGAAATTTGAAAACTTTGGGAAGTCTGTTCAAAACAAGTATCTCAAGGATTCCAAGGTCCCTCCATCCTTGCCAGAGTATTTAGCACCTACAGCTGTCTGTTAGCTTGAAGAGCTTTAGATCAGCTCCTAATTCAATAGCGAAATGAACTTTGAAACTTGAAAGCTTGTATACCACAACTTTGGGCAGACGATATAGCATGGATGCATTGGATCAGTGGTTTTTGAAAGCCAGGGTATCTTGTGTACCAGTCTGATATATATAATCTAATATACCTGAAGACAGAGACCCTGGAAACCTGAAATCCCTCCTGATTCAATGGTCAGCACATGACACAAACTCTTTAGAAATACAGACTTTGGGTCACTAAAGCAAAATAAAGTAGGTTGTTAAAAGCCCTTTAGAAAAAATGTTAAGAAAAGAAGTATTTTATTCAACTGAAACTTGAATGTGTTTTGGTGTTGATTAGTGGACACTGACTATTAAATGAAACATTTCAACTTTGATGAACTAGGATTTTACATCAAAATCCTATTTCATCAGTGAATTCCCAGGTAGCTCTAACTGGATGCTTCAATAAATAGTAAGCAGTAATTGCCTTTAATGATTTTAAAAATAAAATAAATACCTTCCATGTTAAATTCAGACATATCATGGTATGATATTTCATGAAGTCAGAGAAAGTGTGGAACAATGAAAAGATATTAAAGATATAATGAAGACACAAAAGGTAAAATTGGAAGCTGACATTGTACATTACGAAATCAAGTTCCTACATTTCTCCAATGATATATTTTTTGAAAAAGACAAGCCATCAAAGTGCATATTATTTTGTGGGGGGAAAAGGGGAAAATGCTAAACTGTAACAACATATCCTACTTGAATTTATTTTATCCAAGTGTTTAAAATGACCTTTAATGGAAAATATATATAGGGATTTTTTAATATGAATTGATTTTTAAAAAGTAGTAGTCTGAATCTCAGAGAGCATGGTTTCACTATTAAGCAACCACCTCTAGGCAGAAAAGAAGAGCTTGAAGTTCTGTGTCAAGAAAGAGCCACCTGATAAGTTCAGTTTGTACTGAAGAAGCTGTAATACAAGCCAGATGTAAGAGAAAAGGAAAATGATCTGTGATAAGTCTGTGTGCTTCATCACAAAGATCAGCTGGGATTTCACGTGGGGAATTCAGCATCAATGTCCTTTCTATTTGATCTAGGCAACAGTACTTTAAAGAAAACCACAGGTTTTTTTAGAAGTTTTTCTTTTTAGAAGAAGACATGGTCCAGCACACCAAAATGAGGTATATTAGAGGTAAAATGTGGGAGATAAAGAAATGGAAAGAAGGAGGAAATGCATGTCTACCCTTTGCAACTTCTAGATCTTTACAGCCTTATGGTTTGCTGAGTTAGTTAAGGGGAAATTTTTTCCACAAATTAATTGTGAAATTAATCGTGAAATTAATCTATTCTAACATCAGCCATCTGGGTAGTAGACTCCCAAAACTTAGCTAAGCTCCCTGTAATCACCTCTAAAGGGTGATTCTTCTGAATGATTCAAGACACTCATCACAGAATCTGAAACTTGCCCTCTGGATGTGCCTATTTCTGCTCACTGAATTGGAAGAGGAGCAGGCCATGACTAAGTCACACTTACTGGGTGATGCAGTGCTTATCTAAATGGTGAGTGGTGCTGGTGCATGAATATGTCTGAATATGAGGTGCATTGGATCAGTTGGCTGGACCTCATGGTCAGTCAGCACTTTCTTTCCATGGATACTTCAGAGTGATTCTTTGTAAACTTGAAAAAATATTTTGTTGTAACTTTTTTAAAAAATCAGACATTTCTGCAGAAAATGCTCATATCCAGAGAGCCAAGCAAATACAGAGAGATCAACTTTATTCTTTCTCAAAAAAATCAGTTACGAAAAGGGGATATAAGAGTTTTGGGTGGGGTTTTTTGGTTTTTTTTTGGAGGGACAGGTTTTGGGGTTGTTTTTTGGGGTTTTTTTTTTGGTTGGTTCTGTTTTGTTTTCTTAACCAAGAAACAAAATATCCAACGAGCCATAAGTTTTGAGCAGGAACCAAGTAAAAAATTAGCCCACAATTTTTTTCCTTTGTAGAAGATAAAACTAAATGACAAAAATTGAGTTTCAATAAATACCAGAAATTCTATAAGATAATGACAGAAGTGATGGTTTTGTTTTTATTGCATTTTCTTTGAAAGTACATCATAATAACCAAAAGGTCCCAATTCTAATTAAAGAGAGTTGATAGTGTGCTTCAGGTAGAATGCTCAAAGAGATGTGAAGAATATTATTACCTTAATAAACAGTCAAGACTATGGAAGAAATTATCTGTTCTGTAGTTCGAGTATTATACCCATGTGCCCTGTTGTTTACTTGTCAGCTGATAGTGTATCAAACCTGTCCTTCAGCCTTTATGCACCTTGTAATAAGTATTTTATCTGAATGAATCCTTATCCTGTAGCCTAAATAAATTCAACTGTATAAATAGGTTAAATCCTATTTTTGAAAGATGCATTTATTTACAGCACATCACTGGAAAGTATTCCATTTGATTTGAGAAGGAGAGAGCAGACTAACTGCAAAAAACAGAATTAACACACAGTAGCATTCCCATAAAAAGCTATCTTTTTCGCAAATACTTGTGCATTTGCACAAGTATAAATTATATTTTTCTTTAGCTATCCACATAAAAGAAAGCAATAGAAATTTCTGATGTGTCTTGCATTATTCTTTGAGGAAGAAATATGGTTAAGCAAAATGCTGCCACTTTGACATTGTTCAAATGTAGATTTTGTACACCTGTAAATTGTATAGCTCACTCTCATCCTATCACCAATTTTATCTTATCCTAGTACCATTGACTTCAGTAAAACTGCCTCAGATTTACATCTGTGTAACTGCATAATCATTTGGCCCAGCAATTGCCATTCTACCATGGCATTGGTATTGGCATTGCACTGAGTAGAAACAGTCCTTTTTTGTGAGTTGTTGGTACAAAGCTCAGTAAAGCAGAGCCCTAATTCCTGTCCTGTATGCCACCTCAACAACGATAATGCACTAAAAATTAATTACTTTGATGTTTATACAGTTCTTTAAGAGGAAAGATGAAGAGTGTGGTATGTGTGCAAAAATACTCATATATTTTGTCTTCCTCTTTGGGAAATCTAGCAAAGGTTGTCTCATCTCACTGCTAACCTGATATACAGCAGATAAAAAGTTTCAGTCTGATTTCATGCCTGTCATAGCCCCTATATCACTCTGCATTTATGGAATATTTCAAAGTTGCATTCATTTCTATCCCAGTCAGATCTCAGAGAGGGCTTTGCACTTGATAACAGAATGAGGCTGCCAAGTTCCTTATAAAGGAGGAAACGGCAGGAGTGCATTTAACCTATTTTGAACAAATTGCATTGGCTGACAGTCAAATATCATATTGATTTTAACGTTGCTCACTTTATAATTTGCTACGTGGTCCTAGTCCAGCATATCTCACTGACCTTCTTATACCCCTGCATTACAGATGGCTTCAGGTTTACTGAGGTATATTTCTAACTTGTTTTAATGATAGAATACACACTGCCCCTGCTGAAATGTCACCAAAAGGCCTTCTGGTTTTTTTTCCACACCAATCTTTCTTTCTTCAAACTATGCTGTCACTAGTATTGGACATTTGCATGATTTTGGGGCATAAACTTTAGTGATGTAGATGGCTCAGTTATGTGTTTTAGGACTGTGACTAGTTATACCAGTTAAGTTTTTGGTCATTCTAAAGCCTATTGGGTGCTTCTGGTTTGTATCTCCAATGTCAAACAAATCTTGTACTCAGTGGTTAGGTTCACTGTGCAATCACACTGTTAGCAGAAGTTAAAAGATATTTTCAGGTAATAGCTGTCTTTTGGAACAGTCTATCAAGGTGCATTTGGAGATATTCATCTTGCCTAGCTTCAGACATCTAAAATTTAGCTGTGTAGCCTAACCTACCAAAATAGGTTTCTACTTTAGTCCATGGAGGGATATCAAGATTCCAGAAGGCAATTCATCCCTTCTCAGAAACTTGTCTCAGGATGAAACAAATTGTGCTCTCTGTCTGCCTCTCCCTCATTC